>NC_046299.1:8854545-9155454 GCF_004115265.2 Rhinolophus ferrumequinum | reverse complement strand
GAGCAGTAAGTGTGAAGTAAGAAAGATGCGGAGACAGTAGCCCAGAGGGCCAAAGGGGCCCCTGGTCCATGCTGAGGACTCAAGAGAGCCCTGAAGCCCCACGGATGACCTTCTTCTCCAGCCCACACCAGGAGCCTGGGCAACTTCTACCCTATGGAATTATAGACACTGCCCCTGTGGTGAGAGATGGGTCTTCCTTCAGTTTCTCAAATATGGCAAGCCTTTTTCTTCTTCTGCCTAGAAGACTACAGGTGACCTCCCTGCTTCCCTGGTTCACGCTGGCTTATCCTGCAGGACTGGCCTGTGGGTCATGTCCTCAGTGAAACTCCCCTGGTCCAGACTAGCCAGGCCACACCAATGAGGGATCTCAAAGATCCATACATCTCTTTTATGGCACATATCACAGCTGCAGCTCACTGACAAGGCTGTCACTATTTAGGACTGTGAACTTGTCTTTGTTGTTCAGGCTCCTGCCCCAGGACCAGGCAGCACACCTCACACCTGATACCATGTACTACATGTGTGATGAATGAATGACATCTAAGCTGAGTAAGGTATCTACTGTATTTTGCACTCCAGGGACATTGTGATCTATGTATTACCCTTTTGAACCCTCCAGTCCCATGCTACCATATTTGGGGTGAAGGCAATCACAAGTAATCCCCCCTCCCCCAGTAAAAGCCTGCTTGACAAATACCAGGTTCCAGTCAAGATAGTAGAACAGGTAAACACTGTGCTCACCTCCTCCCACAAACACATTAAAATTACAACTAAATTATAGAATCATCAAGCTGGAGAACCATCTGAAGACTAGCTGAACAGAAGTCCTATAACTAAGGATATAAAGAAGAAGCCATGTCGAGACTGGTACAAGGGGTGGAGATGGGAAACAGGCTGAACCCACACCCACGTGTGGTTTTTGAGAATCTGGAGGGATACCTCAGCTGCAGAGGGTCTCCCGAAGAGTGAGGGATCCCAGCCCCACATGGCGCCCCCAAGCCCAGAGCACCAGTGCCGGAAAGACGAGTCCCCCCCACAACATCTGACTGTGAAAATCAGCATGGATTCTGTCCATCTGGGTGAGACAGAAGGCTCCTGGAAACCCAGGTATCCTCTTAAAGGGCCAGCACACAGATTCTCCTACTCTCAAGTTCTCACCTTGGGCTCTGGCAGACAGACAGCAACTTGGGAGGTACCAGAGATATATAGGGAGAGACTGAATTGTGTGGCTTTAAGGCAAGGTCTGGAGGGGCAGCTGCCATTGTCCCTGTGTTGAGCCCTCCCCACACATGGCCAAATCTGAATCTGAATTGGCCTGATGAATTTCACTCGCTCTACTCTAGTAACTCCCTGGGTTCCTGTCCCATCCAACTTTCACACCACCAAAATCTCTGGCAGCGGCAGCCAGCATTGGCCCATGCTGCAGTCTTTCTTGGGGGTCTGTGAGCGCTAGGTGGGCTCGAGCCCTAGCCCCAGCTGGCCTTGGTGTGCTCTGTGCCTTTTGCTGAGTAGCCCCGGGCACAGCACTAGCACTAAATCTGAAACTCCATTAATCTGGTGAACACCACTTGCCTCACCCTGGTGACTCCCTGAGACCCTGCCTCACCCAACTGACACACTCCTCGAGGTTCTTTCAGTGACTGAGCCTTATGGGCAGCTGGTAGGCGGTAGCAGGCCTTTGGTGCCCTGGGCCTTTTGCTGAGCTGCCCCAGGCCCAGTATGGTTGGCAACTAGCCTTGGTTCTCACTGTGGACTCTTTCACGTGTCTCTAGGTCCAGCACAGATAGCAGCCAACTTGAGATTGCTTTATAACTTATATCAGGTAGCCCCGGGCTAGTCACAGGCAACAGCTGACATTGGCCTGCACCAGAGCACCTCCCAAGAAGTCCCAGAACCAACACACCTGATGGCTGGCTTCAGGCCACATCAGAGCACTACCTGATTAGCTCCACAAGTGGCACACCCAAAGGGAGGTCTTAGCAGGCACCAGAGCCTTCTGGGGTGAATCCTGTTCCATGGGATCTGCTGCCCCTGCATAGCACCTCATATGCTGTTGTAGTGGCCAATTCTCACAGCCAGTCAACCTGAGGGTCATTTCCTCCCACTGATGTGCCAACAGCAATCAGGGCTCAACTACAACAGAACGGCACACATGCCCCCACGAGGGACATTCCTGGAGCATCCAGAGCAAATGACCAGGGAGACTGTACCACTGGGCCCCACAGGATGCCTATGGCATAAGGCCATTCTGCCTAGACTGGGAGACGTGACAGAGATACCTAATACATAGAAACACACACAGAGAGGCAGCCAAAATGAGACACAGAAACATGTCCCAAGTGAAAGAATAGAACAAAGCTCCAGGAAAAGAACTAAATAAAATAGAGCTAAGCAATCTACCAGATCCAGTGTTCCAAACACTGGTTATAACAATGCTCAGTGATCTCAGGGAGAACTGCAACAGAGAGTGTAAGCATAAAAGAGGGCATAGAAACTATAAAAAAAGAGACAGTCAGAAATAAAGAATATAATAATTGAAATGAAGAATACATTAGAAGGAATCAACACTAGAATAGATGAAGCAGAGGTTCGAATCAGCAATTTGGAAGATAAGGTAGCAGAAAACACCCAATCAGAAGAGCAAAAAGAAAATTAAGAAGCCAAAGAAATGAGAATAATTTAAGGGGCCTCTGGGACAACATCAAGCATACCAACATTCACATCAGGAGTAACAGAAAGAGAAAAGAGAGAACAAGGAATTGAAAACGTATTTGAAGAAATAATGATGGAAAACTTCCTTGACCTAGCGGAGGAAATAGATATGCAAACCCAGGAAACACAGAGAGTCCCAAACAAGGTGAACCCAAAGAGGCCCATACGAAGACACATCATAATTAAAATTCCAAAGATTAAAGACAGCGAGAATCTTAGAAGAAGCAAGAGAAAAGCAGTTAATTACCTACAAGGGAACTCCCATAAGACTGTCAGCTGATTTCTCAACAGAAACTTTGAAGACCAGAAGGGATTGGCATAAAATATTCAAAGTGATTAAAAGCGAGGACCTACAATCAAGACTACTCTAACCAGCAAAGTGGGACTACATCAATTTACAAAGTTTTTGCACAGCAAAGGAAACCATCCACAAAACAAAAAAACAGCCTACAGAATGGGAGAAGATATTTGCCAATAGTACATTCAATAAGGGGTTAATATCCAAAATTTATAAAGAACTCATACAACTCAACACCAAAAAAGAACAATCTAATTTTAAAAAATAGGCAGAGGACCTGAATAAACATTTATCCAAAGAGAGCATACAGATAGACATATGAAAAGATACTCAGCATCGCTTATCATCAGAGAAATGCAGATTAAAACCACAATGAGATATCACCTTACACCTGTCAGAATGGCTAACATCAATAAATCAACAAACAACATGAAGGAACGCTTATGCACTGTTGGTGGGATTGCAAATTGGTGCAGTCACTATGGAAACTAGTATGGAGGTTCCTCAAAAAATTAAAAATAGAACTACCTTATGACCCAGCAATTCTACTTCTAGGTATGTATCCAAAGAAATCTAAAACACTAATTCAAAAAGATATCTGCACCCCTATGTTCATTGCAGCATTATTTACAATAGCCAAGATATGGAAGCAACCTCTGTGCCCATCAATAGATGACTGGATAAAGAAGATGTGACACATAAATACAATGGAATTTTACTAGGCAATAAAAAAAGAATAAAATCTTAACCATTTGTGACAACATGGATGGACCTAGAGGTCATTATGCTAAGTGAAAGAAGCCAGACAGAGAGAGACAAATATCATATGATCTCACTTATATGTGGAATCTAAAGAACAAAATACATGAACAAACAAAACAGAAACAGACTGAGATACAGAGAACAAACTGATGGTTGCCAGATGGGAGGGGAGTTGGGTGAAAAAGGTGAAGGGATTAAGAAGTACAGATTGGTAGTTGAAAAATACCAGTGGGGATATAAAGTATAACATAGGGAATATAGTCAGTAATATTGTAATAACTATATATGGTGTCAGGTGGGTACTAGAGTTACCAGGGTGATCACGTCGTAAGTTTCATAAGTGTCTAATCACTATGTTATATACCTGAAACTAATATAATATTGTATATCAATTGAAATTGAAAAATAATTTTTTTTAATTAAAGTTTATTGGGGTGACAATTGTTAGTAAAGTTACATAGATTTCAGGTGTACAATTCTGTATTACATCATCTATAAATCCCATTGTGTGTTCACCACCCAAAGTCAGTTCTCCTTCCATCACCATATATTTGATCCCCTTTACCCTCATCTCCCACCCCCCACCCCCCTCACCCTCTGGTAACCACTAAACTATTGTCTGTGTCTGTGAGTTTTTGTTTCTCATTTGTTTGTCTTGTTCTTTTGTTGTTTTTGGTTTATATACCACATATCAGTGAAATCATATGGTTCTCTGCTTTTTGTGTCTGACTTATTTCACTTAGCATTATAATCTCAAGATCCATCTATGTTGTCACAAATGGTCCTATTTCATCTTTTCTTACCGCTGAATAGTATTCCATTGTGTATATATACCACAACTTCTTTATCCATTCATCTGTCGAAGGACATTTTGGTTGTTTCCACGTCTTGGCCACCGTAAACAAAGCTGCAATGAACATTGGAGTACACGTGTCTTTATGGATAAATGTTTTCAGATTTTTTTGGGTAGATACCCAGGAGAGGGATTGCTGGGTCATATGGTAATTCTGTTTGTAATTTTTTTGAGGAACTTCCACACTGCCTTCCATAACGGCTGCACCAGTCTGCATTCCCACCAACAGTGTATGAGGGTTCCTTTTTCTCCACAGCCTCTGCAACACTTGTTACTATTTGTCTTGTTGATGGTAGCCATTCTGACTGGGGTGAGGTGATATCTCATTGTGGTTTTTATTTGCATTTCTCTGATGATTAGTGATGTTGAACATATTTTCATATGTCTATTTGCCATTTGTATGTCCTCTTTGGAGAAATGTCTCTTCAGGTCCTCTGCCCATTTTTTAATTGGGTTGTTTGTTTTTTTGTTGTTGAGTTGCATGAGTTCCTTGTATATTTTGGATATTAGCCCCTTATCGGAGGCACTGTTTGCAAAAATCTTCTCCCATTCAGTTGGTTGCCTCTTTATTTTGTCGATGGCTTCTTTTGCTGTGCAGAAGCTTTAAAAAAATAAAATAAAAACAAAAAAGCCTGCTTGTCCTCTGTCTGCTTTTCTGTCAGCACACGCCCTACAGGATGTGAGAGTGAATTCATCAATAACAACAGCCCACTTGAGGCACTTGATGGCAATCTCCCTCATAAAGTAAGTCGTTATTTGGGTCTTGTTCACCATCTTTGTGATAAACAGAGCCCGAACGACTTTGCTGAGAAAGCAGCTCAACTAGACCTGTCATTGCCCTGGTTACCTGTGATAACTCTGGCGGTACCTAAGTTACCACTTTTCCCTCATTCCATTAAATGGGAAAACAGCCTCTACAGGAATCCACATTCCTTTGCTTGCTTCCTCATCAGGAAGCCTGGGGAGCATGTGCTTGGAATGATTTGATGTTTTGGTCAATGATGCACCTAATGAAATGCCCTGTCACAGAAAATCGAAAGTCAAATGGTATTATTTGTAAATTTTGCTGTTTGGTCTGTTCAGTAGTCAGTTGCTCAAACACTGAAGCTGTGGATGGTTTCAGATGCTGATGAAGCCCCCGGGGGGCCGTTCCCTGGGGTTAGAAAAAGCAAAGCAACAGTACAGCTCTAAGACCTTGAACTAGACAAAGCCCTGGCACATTTTATACATTGCTGGCCACAGGCTACAGATGGGAAAAGCCTTCCCATTTGAGGAACTTGAGTCCATCACATTAATTATGCTTGTGACACCTCAGGAATTCATGGTACATATTACTTTTCAACTTCTAGGGCAATAGCTATTTTTAAAGTTCATTAGAAGTTTATTTAAAATGCTATGAAGTTTGGCCACTCGAAAGAGATTAAAACTCTAGACTGCTGAGTTGCTCTGTGAGGCAAAGGACAGGGAAGGATTAGAACGTCCCCAGTAGTTCTGGAGAGGAACAGAATATGAATAAGAGTGATGAACATTATAGTTTTTAGACACTGTATTTTAAGGTCTTATTTTGTGGCATGCCTTGTGGCATAATCTTTAGAAGCGTGGTCTCATAAAATCGTCTTCACAACGCAATGCGGTAAATATTGAGGTCTCTGAGAGCCAGAGAAACTGAGGCTCAGAGGCAGGGACTTGCCCTGGTGGGGGTGGCAGTGTCTTTACTTGAAGATTCATCAGCCTGGAGGATTCTCAAGTGGATGGTGAAAATAGGTCTTGGATACTTCACCGTGACCCTCAAGGGGTTCAGAACAAGCCTCCCTGAGATATGCCACTTTTGTATGTGGATTATTTTGAGAAGAAGGCAATCCAGACCCTGCAGGTTCAGGAGCAACTTCTGCCCCTCCCTTAACTACTTAGAAGAATCTAAATTGGGTGCCTTGCCTGTAATAAGAGTTATTACCAGAAATAACTTTTTATGACCTATATACTCTTGTATGGCAGGGCAGACGTCTAATTACTGAACATCTGTTCTTCTTATCGTCTTGCAAATTACCCTCCTCCCCTCTGAAGCCCAGGGCGTGTTACCTCGTCTTGGCTCAGGATGTCACGTGTACCTCATTTTCCCTTTCTGTCTCAGAACCTCTCGTGTATGTGGGGTCTCTAATGCTCGCATGTATATGTTTCCCGTACCTACATACATATTTAAATTTGGTCATTTTTCTCTTGTTAATCTATCTCGTGTTGGTTTAGTTATTAGACCAGCCGAAAGAACCCTGAAGGAAAATTTCTTCTTCCCTCACATCCTGGGTGCCTGTACTGGGAGCAGGTGTGGCCTCCTGGGTTTCACTGTTGTCTCTTAGGTGGTCTTCCCTTACCCTCCTACCTTGGTAGTTACTCACCAGGGCTTAGCAGGCACTATGTTTTCCTTGCCTTTCTGCCAGATGGCGGCCACACAGTCTTACTGTGTTTGAGCAGCTATGGAGAGGAAGTCACCACAATTACTCAGTTTCTCCGTTTGACCACTTAGAATGATGTTTTATCCCAAAGTGATGTTTTATCCCAGACAAAGATATGTGATATTTTATCCCAATCTAAGATATGGCCCACTTTCTAAATATGCTTTGGCAGAGTTTCCAGATAATTTGTAGGCTGACCTTGGGGATCAAATTCCTGGAACACTTACGTGGGAAGGCCTCTTAGCCGCCATGGAGTTGTTGGATGTTCTTGTGTCACTGATGAGGTGACTGAGGCCCAGTGAGGGTAAGGGGACCACACAAGGGCACATAGAGGACAGCAGCCAGAATCTGCCCCCCTGAGTTACGGTGTGTGTGTTCATTTATCCCTTTCCCTCAGCCAGCTTAATTCTGTGGGAGCAAAGTGCTCCAGGTGTTGAGTTGTCAACAGCCAACAAGACAGGTACAGCTCTTGCTCTCATGGAGTTTAGAATTGCATGTGGGGAGCGGAGGGCAATTAAAATGTATACCTGGGAGATGTGGTCTGGTCTGGAGTCCGGTGAGGCCTCGTGGCTCAGTGATGCTGAGTTGAGCTCCAAAGGAAGAATAGAAATTGAACAGGGAAGAGGGTGAAGGGAAGTGATTCCCCGGATTGGAACAGCATTTGTAGCAACAAGAAGAAGAGGGAAGAAGCAGCATATCTGTGGAATGGGAGGGAAGGGGCTACAGTGGCTGCAATAGAGCGAGAGAGGACAAATGTCCAGAGGGTTGGCAGGACCAGGTATGCCGCCTGGAACGCCATAGGGGTTTGGTTCCCTCAGAGCAGTGGGAAGGATAGTGATCAGGAGAATGATCTCATTCATTTGCACTTAAAAAGCATCCGTAGCTCCTGGGTCCACATTCCACTTGCCAAGAGCATCCGCTGGGCACTTGGTCAGCACACAGTGGACCTTCATGCCGTCATCTCAGAAACCCCTGTGCTCTTTACCTGTTTTTGCCACTGTATGTAAATTTATATGCCGTAATTACTCAATTTATTTCAAAGAACTTAAAGATACTTATTGTAGAACTGTTTAATGTTTTACTATTAGCCTTTTAAAAGCGCTGAAGGTGAAAGCAATTTGTCAAAAGATAACAAAATATTACCCTTTTTCTCAAATCTTATCCCACTATATCTAGGTGGATCCAGAATAACTATAACAGGCTGAAAAAAAAAAATGAGAGAGAGAGAGAGAGAGAGAGAGAGAGAGAGAGAGAGAGAGAGAGAGAGAAGTGAGATGCAAACATCTAAGCATTAAACAGTTGCTTTTCTTAAAAGATATATTTCCTTGACAGCCACCCCAGAGTCCCCTGCAGGAGACACAGAAGCGTGAATTTGTGCCTTAAACTGAGGTCGATACTCAGTGTATTGCTTACTGGGAAGTATTTGGAAACTTAACACCCCAAGCACTGATGGGCTAAGGGAAACTGGATGGACTGCCCGTCAGCCATGGCCTGTTACCCTCTGAAAGCCGGATGCAGAAAGCCTGGAATGAACTTGCCAGGGATCAAGCACAGCCCCGCGGAGCGGAGCAGCACAGGTGCAGAATCAGGACACCAGAGTTCAAGTCCACTTCCGTTATGAACGAGGGGTGTGGCTGGAAAGCTCCATCGGCCTCTCTGAGCCTGAGTTTCTTCTGTAAAATGGGGCTAATGCTACCTGCCTAAAAGTGTGTGCAATCCAACAAGATAATAAATGTGGAAGTGGAAACCCCCAAATGGAGACTGACAGTTCAGCAGGGTGGAGACCTTCACATGAGTTCAGAGTTTCTTTTGTGAGGAGGCGTTCCATTGTGTTAGGATCTTTTTGGCAAGAATAATCCATAGACACAGTTAAAAGCATACATGCGTGTGTGTGTGTACACACACACACATACACACACTAAATGAGGGTTCTTGGGTGTGCTGCTTGCATGGGGTCTCTATTGGGCAACTGAATACACTCTTTGACAAGGGGCTGTCCCATGTGGTGGGAGGGGGCCTGTTTTGCACGCAGATGCCCCTTGTGCCTCGTCTGCCCTCTCCTGCACCCTCCAACTTGAAGAGATGTGCAGCTTTTTAGAGGGACTGGGCTTCTCACCAGAGGCCCGTTGAGTTTGCCAATCCTGATGTATCATAAAATGTTTTATTCACTTTGTGACTCAGAAGGTTCATTTCTTCCCTGGGAAATCACTTTCCGCGAGGCAGAGGCCGGCATGCCCGCTGGGTTTCTGTGGTACACCAGCAATATTGCAGGACTCCAGTGGGAACCTGCTAAAGAAAAAGAAATCGCAGCCCCTGAAGGTATTTAGATCCCACAGAGATGGCTAGAATTCTTCTTCCAGAATTTAGAATGGATTTTAAAAATCAAGAATGCCAATGTGAGCTCATGCAATGCTCAGGTGTATAGCGAAAAGACAAAGAGGGCATCAAGTACACATTTTAAAGGGATAGTTAAGTTCTAGAAATGGTAAGTTTTGCAGAGGTCACCAAGATTTATACCTCCAGCATAGTTTCCTCTTTCCTTTGGTGTTTCACGGGGTCCAAAACGCAAGCCAGTTACTGGAGCAGGTGGGAAAAAGTGCTTTCTGGAAACCACGGCTGGCCACATTTGAATGACTCGTAACACATTTCTCTCATTTTGCTCTTTCTTGCCTAGATTCTTTTGTTGGCGGCGTCATTGGCCTCATTTTTGCATACATTTGCTACAGACAGCACTACCCCCCTCTGGCCAACACGGCTTGTCACAAACCGTACGTCAGTCTCCAAGCCCCGAGCTCACTGAAGAAGGACGAGAGGCCCACAGCGGACAGCGCGCCCAGCATGCCTGTGGAGGGGATCACCGAGGGCCCCGTATGACTAGTCTTTCGGGAGCATGGACGCTGAGCCCAGGGCACGCTCTTCCACCCCAGCACCATAACACAATAGAAGAGGTTTTCTGTAGTGTGTCTCATCAGTTGTTTCTCAACGTTCTCCTTCTGCTTCCATTGGGCCACTGGTGTTCCTGCCAACTCTAAATGTCTGCTTTCAGCGTTCTTGACTTTGTAGAGGAAGGACACAGGAACACCCTCCGAGAGACGTGTGGAAGGAGGCTGCGAGGGAGGGGTGGGTGCCGCTCGGGCGAGTCCTCTGAGATGTTTGCTGTGACAGCCACCTTTCTATGTGTTCATGGTTGTGAAACATAATAAAACCTCCTACCTGGAAGACACGGTGTTGGTCGTCTAGTGTAGCAAAAGTCATTTGGAAGTCAGGGGGTTTCACAGCTGAGGCCGGGTGTGGAGGCTAGGCTGCACTCAGGGCCCAGCTCCGCTGGCCCTCGGGCAGGAGCCCCTCTCCTGAAGAACCACTGACCCCCAGGCCCACCCCACGTAGCCTGTGTGTCCTCAGTAGGCGACTGGAGCACTGGCATGGGATGTGACTCAGCCTCCCTGGACCAGTGCAGAGGCTTCCGGGCTCAAAGCTCCCCGGTGGCTCGGGTGAAGACAGAGCCAGTGTCTGATCCCAGGGTCAACTGTGGATTGTGATGGGACAGGGGCATGGCGGCGCTGCTGTTCCCTTTCTCCCAGCTCTCAGGTTATCGCTTCCGTGGAGGTGGGGTGGTTTCCTGTTCGCGGGATTCCTGATTCCTAGGTGCCACCCTGAATCAGATTCTGGGAAAGGAGAGCTGGGAATCTGGGTAGTAAACATTCACCCACAGGGGATTCTCAGGCCCCTATGGCTGGGAGCCCTGCTTCTGCCTCCTCTGTCCCCAGGGGACAGAATGGAGAGGAGACTGTGTTCTTTGGGTGTCTTCTGCCCTTGGAGGGAGGTGTCTCCGAAATGATAATGTTTTGTTTTTGCTCAGTATTTCGCAGTTAGCACGTTGTGTGTTGTGGGTTCACTATCGACACCTGATTAAGCTGAAATCCTAGGGTCTCCCCGATGGTTTCTCTTCCTCTGATTCTCTTCGTCCAATTCCCTTCGGGAACTCTTCTTGGTCCTCCCTTCAAAATACACCTCACACCCACTCCTCCCACCTTCGCGGCTGCCAGCTGAGTCCAAGTCGCCACCTTGTTCAGCTAAATTTCCGTGGTGCCTCCTATTGCCGTGACCACCTCCCTCCCTAATCCACGCTCCACTCGGGAGCTAGTGTCTGTGCGTGTGTTTCTTTGGTATTAAGGCATTATTTACACAGAATTAACGTCACCTATTTTAAGTGTTCAACACTTTGAATTGTGATCATTGTCCACAGTAGTTCAGCCACCACCACAGTCAAGACACAGGACTGCTTCCTCGTGCTGGAAGTTTCCTTCTGTTCCTCTGCTCTCCATTCCCTCCTCCCATCCCCAGCTCCAGGCAACCACGTATCCCCTTCCTGTTGGTACACGGTCACCTTTTCTAGAATGTCATATAAATACAGTGACACACTATTTTCTACGTCTGTTTATTTCCAGCTACCTCATGTCCACCTCATGGCGCGTCACCTCTGGGTCCCTTCTCCCCTTAGCTCATGGTGCCTCCTCTCTGTTCATCGAATGAGCTGAGCGGTTTCTTGCCTCTGCACCCGACAGCTGCTTCTCAGTTCCTCAGAGCCCTGCTGTGTGTCTCTCCTCGGGTCTCGGCTTAGAGCTCTCACTGAGCGGTTCTCCACTCTCTTCTCACAACACCCGTCTACACACACGCACACACACACACAAATATATATCATATTTTCCTATTAAGTGCCTTCCTGTCACAGTTACATTGTTCATATATTCTATGGGTTGAATTGTGTCCCTCAAAATTCGTATTGCTGTCCCCACCCTGCATACCTCAGGATGTGATCTATTTGGGGATAGGGTCTTTACAGAGGTAGTCGATTAAAATGAAGCCACTAGGGTGGGCCCTAATCCAGTATGACTGGTGTCCTCCTACGAGGGGTGCATGTGGAGACAGACGCTCACAGAGGGAGGCCTGGAACAGCACTCCAAAGAAACCAAACTGCTGACACCTGGTCTGGGACTTGTAGCCCCAGAACTGTGAGACAGACATTTCTGTTGTTTAATCCACCCAGTTTGTGATACTTTGTCACTACAGTCCTAGTAAGTGAATACATTCCCCCACTTTCTGCCCTCTCCAGAGTGAGGGTCTGGTGGGAGCAGAGATCCCTCTGTCTCAGTCACAGTTCTTTCCCCAGGGTCTGGCACAGAACCTGGCACAGTGGGGCCCTTGCTATGTTGCTGAATTAATGAACGGGCACATCGTGTTATGTTTTCTCACCATCGTCCCTATAAGGTTGTAAGGTCGGTTCATCAAGTTTAGGTTACCCGCTCAAGGTGACACATCTGAAAGCAAGAGCATTCCTGATTCCCGGCCTGTGGCATTCCAATTACTCCATAGTTTCTTGAGGGCCTTGCTGAGTAACATAAAATCTGTCCTCCCCTTCTTATGGAGATGGAATGCTTGTTCTCTGAAAGTGTATCAGAAGGTTCAAAGTTATCTCACTTGGGCCGTGGGGAGAGAAGCAAAAATAACTACAACATTTCAACCAAACCCAGATACCTTGAAGGAGTTTATTTACATTAAACAAGGTAAACCAACTTAACGAAAGCCTTTTTTTGTTTAAGCTCAGTATTGACCATCAAACTAATTTATAAAGCAAACGCCCCAACCCATTCTCATATGATATAGTTTATTATAATTCGATTTACCAAGGTCTTTCAAGACGCTATTGCACACACAGAGCTGCAGGCCTGCTGATTAAAACATACCTGCAAGCCAACAGGCATTTGCCAGAAAGGCCAGGAAAGGAGAGGCCGAGGGAGCTTTTAACCAACACCTGAAGGGCTATGAGGGAGCAAATTCAAAACACCAAGTGCATGTGGAGAAGTGTCTGGGGAATGAGGGTCGGCAGCGGGTAGCGAATATGTTACTACTTGAAGAGGCTGAGCCTTGAAGCAGGTTTGCAATGACATAGTCCAAGAAATGAAATGATTTTTTTCCCCAGGTGCTCAGTGGTAGAGCTCCTGCTTTAATGTGAAATTCGTTAAGTTTGGGGAATGACAGACAGCCCTTTTAATTTGCAGCTCAGCACTGGCGTGTTCTAACACTTGCAGCTTCTTTGCAGTGTGCGTCCTTCTGTCTCTGTCCTTTGGTGTCTTTTCTGGGTTTCTGTGTATTTGTGTGTGGCTCTGACGTCTATGCTCATTCCTCCCCTTCGCCAGGGTGTCTGCTCCTCCGTGGGTCTGTAGGTGGGTACATGTGTCTCTGTCTCTCTTGTCACAGTACCTGGCTGCTGTGCTGACGGGCTTGGCGGGCTGCCTTAGGACTTCACCAACCTCCCCTCCACTGAAAGCCTAGCTCGTCTATGGAATGAAAGAGCATTGTGGAGAGCGAAAAATCCCTTTAAGTGTGTGAATGCTGTCTCATTCTGGGACCTGGGACAGGAACTTTGTCATTTCAGTAAGAAAGACCTTTGAAATCTTTACAATTATCTTCACGTGCTTGCCCTCCCCCCACTCCTTCCGACAGCTGAAAGATGGGTGAAGGGTGCCAAATGCTCTTTGGCTGGTCCAGGAAGGGTAGGATAATTAATTGAGATATTAGTTTGGATTCTGTCTTTGCTGTTCATCCGACTCACAGAAAAGAATGAGAGCCTTTGCTGCCTTGTGTTCTGGGTTTCTCTCTACCCCCAGTCCTGAGTACCTGCTTGTCTTGATGGCCCGTGGTTACTGTGGGGAAGGTGCTGGGTATTCCAGGGGCATCAGGGAGGGCACGGAGGGCCTTGGCGGTGGGAGGGGCAAAAGGAACACAAGGTTGTCCGTCAAGCTCTGGCTTGGGCACTGAAGAGACATCCGTGCATAAAACACAAACGTTTCTGTGATCATGGAGATCACACGGGGAAAAGACCGAGCACTGTGATGGTCTGGAGGGGGTCAGGGGGGCGGTCTTCCTGGGTACTGTGGGAGAAATGTGGGAGAGTATGAAGGTTTGGTTGTGTGACCTTCTTAGAAAGGATGGACCCCCTCCCATCCCCACTCCTGGCAGCCCCCAACCTCAACAAAGATGGACAGATACCAGAGTGGCAAGACGGGAGCAGAATCTCTGACCGGTGGAACCATGTGAGTTTGGGCTGTGAGTGGATTGACAGACTGAAGCGACCATGGGGACCCCCCTTCTTATACGACCTGTGAGCCTTCCCGTGATGCTGGGTAGGGACAGGCCCCCAATTCACTGAAGCTGAATCCCTTGCCAGGCCAGTGGGGATTCAGAGTAAAAGTGAATTTGACTAAAAGACAATCAAGTAACATCGCATGTCTTGACCACTTAAGTTTGTACCCAGAATTCTGAGTTGCACCCAGAATTCAATGGAAGGTGTGTGTTCACCTTCCATATCTGAGTACAGATATATTGGTGACATTTTTGCTCTTCAGAATATTGTCCCTACTCCCCATATATTTTGGAGTGAGGAGAGACATTGGCTTCAAATAAGCCTAGAGGTTTGTTGAAAAAGTACAGCTGAGGGGGTAAGAGTGGCAGCTCTAGAATTCCTGTGATCTTAGCTCAACACAGATTTACACCCACAGGTTTATATGCTCTGTCTTGGACAAGTTACCTCAATTCCTTTACTCTGAGTTTGTGCATCTGAAAAGTGGTGATAATGACAGTTTTCACCTGAGGGATTACTATGAGAATTAAATAAATCAATGCATGTAATGCACCGGAAAAAGTGCTTGGCACCTGACAAGTACCAGGGAAACGCTGGTTCCTCTTTTTACTGGCTCCTGATTCATCTTAAAAAAGGAACTGTTAGTGAACACCTCATGAAGCTTTGAACTAGAAGACTTCTCAAGTTCAGTCTTTGTCTAAATCCCATGGACATGGGTCTCTCATATGGCTTAGTCTCTTCTTGTAACAGTGGGCAAAAGCCATGATTACAAATTGGACTGACAATGCAGTGTCTTAACACTTTGCAGAGAAAGGTCTGCGGTTCACAGAGGACCAGCCAACAGTCTGTGTCCTGTCAGGGAGAAGATAGGTCAGGGTTTGGGTTGTGTGTGCTGCGGCATTCTTGGCACAGTTCACAAACACAGCTTCCCTACTTTGGAACACTGGACCCTCCAATAAATACTAAAACTCACCCCAAAGAGTAAGTGACTAATTCGACAAGTAAACTAAAAAGAAGAATAAAAGTGGAGAAGACGTTGAAACAAAGAATTTGCTAGAGAGTGCTGGGGTCGTAAAGCCTTTTACTTGCATGAACTTTGAATCTCTATTGGGATATGGAGTAGCCCTTGGCTGCCTTACATTTTTGTTCCTTTGGAGGCAGGAGGGGCATTGGCTTCAAATAGGCCTAGAGTTTGAGACTGAGCTTAAAAACAGACCTTCAAATCCTTTAAGCCCTACGAAATGGATTCCTCAAGCACTGCTAGCTAGTGGATCCAAGATAGCCCTGAATAGCCCTAGTCTTCTCATCTATAAAATGTCAGTGATACTCTGCTTACTTAGTACCCAGGGTGGTTATCAGGCTTGTAAAGGAAGGAAAAACCGTCTTTCCCTTCCCACCTTTCTAGGTTCTTGGCTGTGGCTCTATAACAAAACACAGATTAACAAGAGAAAATCAAGTTTATTATCATATGTATCACACAGGTAACACATGGGAGTACCCAGAAATGAGTAACTGGAGAGGTGGCTTAGAATTGAGGCTTATGTAGCATCTTCAACCAAGAACAATATATGTGTAGATAAATGCCAAGAAGAAAGAAAAGGGATTTTAGGCTTCCAAAGGCAGCAGAACTATGGGAAGGTAAAAATATATGGGAAAGTGATGGTATATAAAGGCTGGTTAATAAAGCTTTTTATACAGATTTCTCTGGTGCCATCTCCAGACTGAGGAGGGTCTAAAGCTGTCTCTTTTTTGTCCTTCCTGATAGAGAAAAGAGAGGGGTAGGGACACCTTTGTAAATTTATGTCCAGTTTTTAGGCAAATAAGGGGAGAGCAGAGGGTTTCTGTGTGTTTGTTTTTGTATCTGCTTATTAAGTGCCTTGGGGTGACATATACTAGTTTCCTTCAGTGCCCACTTCAGGCTCATGTGAGACTGAAGGAGTGTGAAAGCTAAGGAATCTGACCAGAAAAGATTTTATGTTCTCTCTCTTCCTCACTATGCCCTTATATCTGTAAGCAGGCATTTGCTGAATGAATGGCTAGATTAGATGTTGAGTGGATAGTCATGAAGCAGAGTATGGAGGTTCAAATAACACCTTTGGCAGTGCCAGCTGGGGCTATGCCCTATAGCCAAGGCTGGTCTCTTCTCCTTGACATTGATCTGCTGCCTGAGTGTCACAAGACCTCTTTGCTTTGAAAACATCACTCCGAATTCTTTCATCAGTTGAAATCGCCATATGGGGCTTGTCTCAAAAGAGCTTCTGCTGAGAGAGGGAATGACAATGAGTCAGTAGGAGTGACTAACAGAGAGTCTAGAGAGAAGGCATTGCCATTTTGTGGCCACTTAAATGAATTCACCAGCCAGAAAGAAGGCTCCTGTTAGCTTTCTGTGACTTTCAGAACAATCTCTCCTGCTTGTCTAACATTAAGAGGAATAGAACACTAGGGAGAAGCATCAATATAATTAACAAACTTAGAAATGGTGATCCCTGGCACATCTAATGAAACAGAAAATAACAGAAAAATGTCTGTGACTTTACAAGTTCACACTGGGAACTTCCCTCATAAGTAATGAATCCTAACAGGGCTTCACTATTCATTATCGTGTTTCCCTGAAAAAAAAAAACCTATCAGCTCTAATGCGTCTTTTGGAGCAAAAATTAATATAAGACCTGGTCTTGTATTATATTACACTACATAAGACCCGGTCTTATATTAAAATAAGACCAGGTATTATATTATATTATGGACCTGGTCTATATTAATTTTTGCTCCAACAGACGCATTAGAGCTGATGGTCTGGCTAGGTCTTATTTTCGGGGAAACACGTTAAGAGTCAGTAAAGAAAACATGGAAACTTACAAGCTATCACAAATAATTAAAGGCACTCATTATATATTTTACACGTTATCAGTCCTCATAACATTTGACTGACTGCTGATGAGGACAAATTCATTTCTGACTTTCCTGGATAATCACATGCTTTTATCCTCAGACAAGACCAAGTTGGGAGCCCTAGTTCTTCAGCCATTGCCATGGTCAAAATGATGGCTGGCAAGAGCAGCGCCCTAATCAGTTACAGAATCCCCACAATGAGTTGGTTCATTTGGGATGACGGCAAATGAAGCCAAAGCCATCACTTCGTGTTGTATTCAGAAGTCCCTTGACATCCATAAACTCTGCTCCAGTCCCTTCAATCAATTTTGTTACCTTGAGGTGATTACCTAATTTTCTATCCTGCATCCTTTCCCCTTGATGGCATTCAACTTTTTTGGGGGCCTTGGGGGCTGGTAACTACTCATTCTTCCCTCCTCCAAGTGGTAAATGTTGGGCTGGCCCCATCTGAGTTTCAGAAGTGAAACATGTGACTTAGCTAGGCCAATCAGAATATTGCATCCCTCTGACTTTAGTGATTGGTTGAAGGATGGACATGTGGCCCACAGCAGACCAATCAGAGCTGCTGAGACTCAATTTCAGGACTTCTGTGGGAACAATTGAAAAAGAGAAGCTCTCCTTTGCCTGGGGTTGCTATGGGAACCTCCAACAGCTGCAGCCATCTTGCCAGCAGAAGAGGGACATGTGCTTGTAGGTGGAGGCCACACGATAAAGGGAGTGAAATGGATATCATGAGGGCCTCTCCACCCATCTGTGCCCCAAACCAGCCCTGCCTCTAGCTTTTCAGTTACTTGAGCCAATGAATTCCCTTTTCCTCCTTAGCCAGGTGTAGTTCCATTTTGCATGCCATGTGACTGAACAAAATGGACACTGCTGTCAGCAAGGGCTAGTAACAGTGAGTCCAAGCCCTAAAACACAAGTAGTGCCCACTTCCTCCCTTCCCACTGGTCTCCTTTCTCTTGAGTGGGAATCTGTCTGAGCCTTGCATTTCTTGCCTGAGTTTCATTTGCTGGTCCCTTCTCTTGGTCACTTCCAACCCTCGACCAGCCATGGCACTCCTTTCGTCCAGCTGACACTTGACACCTGTAGAGTGAAACTTTTGTGTTATTCACCTTTCTTCCTTTGGGAACAGTGTATTTCTGTGTTGGGTGATGCAGGCTGAGTGCAAAACACCACAACACGCTGGTTTGAATTCCTTCATCAGCCTGAGTGTGTACACACAGCAGGGCTGCACCTTCCATTTCTGTCTGATGTTTCAGAGCCACAGATTCACCCTCTTACTGATACCCATTATGTCATTTTGGAAAATGTAGGAATATCACTGTCCAATTTCTCCAAATATAGGTATATAAATAAATACAGATTTAAATCCACTCTTACTTTGATGTAATCCAAGGGGAAATGCAGTCTCTGTGGTTTGTTTCCCATAGAAACAAGAATAAAGTGGGTTAATACACCACCAATATCACAAAAAATGATGAAACACATTAACTATCACTTGTAAATTATTTTTACAATTATGATGTTAGTTTCTCACGAAAGGTTGTAACAGTGGCCTCATTTCATGAATGACATGTCCCCCTGCAGGCCGGTGGGGAGTTTCTAGGATCTCAGTTTCTGTTGATGAAAAGAGAAGCACCACAACTTAATGGGCAAAAGAATCACTGAACTGGGTGTGCACTCAGAGGCCTGGTCCTCACATGGGGGAAACTCAGGACACTTACCAGAAGGTCTCATGTTTATGAAATACTTCTTCTATCAGCTGCTACAGTAGACCAAAAAGTTTGTCATCTGAATTGAGCCAATTATTGTCTTGACTCTCAGCTTCATTTTGTGTTCAGAAGACATATAGTGAAGTGAAAAGTTGAGGCCTGAGTCTGGTAGATATTGACGTTCTGGAAAAAATAAAACCCCAAAGTAATTTTTCACCATGATTTCATGGGTAAATAGGACCCAAAGTTCTATTTTTATGGAGCCAAAATGTACCCTTATTAAGAGCAGATTTGAGGCTGGTATGTACTTCCAAAGAGATTGTGGGGAATAGTGGAGGCATGTGCTGATGTTTCTGAACAATATTTCAAATCGTGTATGTTTTTTAATAAAAAGAAAGGAGGGAAAGAAGGAGGAATGAATAGAAAG
This sequence comes from Rhinolophus ferrumequinum, assembly GCF_004115265.2. Lineage (NCBI taxonomy): Eukaryota > Metazoa > Chordata > Mammalia > Chiroptera > Rhinolophidae > Rhinolophus > Rhinolophus ferrumequinum. The sequence goes on along the minus strand of NC_046299.1, from coordinate 9,136,207 downwards.
AAGGAAGAAAAGAGAGGGAGGGTGGGTGAGAGAATGGAGGGAGGGAGGGAAGGAAGGAGGAAGGAAGGAAAGAAGAGGAGGAGGAAGAATGAATGGAGAAAAAAACAAAGCAGAAAAAGAAGGGAAAAAGAAAAACTGAGAGGGTCAGAATTCTATCGCAGTGTCATTGGCTAGAGGGGAGGACCCTTAGGCTGACAGGGCTTGGGGAGTGGTTCTAGGGGTTGGAGCAGAGTATGACCCAGTGTGGGAACAGAGCTAGGAGTGCACTTTCCAGGCTCTCGCCCTCACGTGGAAAGGTGCTCACTCGGGTAGTAAATGGCCATCAACTGTGATTGGATGGCCATCAGCTGTGGCTAGTTGGCCATCAGCTGTACCCAGGGAGCCATTGGCCGCTAATATAACTGCCATGGCTACGCTAGCAGCAAATGGGGGCTAGCAAGAAGATGGTAACTGAGCTAGCAAGAGCGGATTGCAGTTAGCACCGCGGGTTGCAGCTAGCAAGTGGGGTTGGTTGGCAGAGAGAAGAGGACGGCAGGTTGTGGATAGTGTGGCTCCTGCTTCCTGTGTCTCCAACCCCGCCGCCAGCGAGAATATAGTGGCATGACTCCCCTATCTATGACTCTGTGGGTGTTCCGTTTTGGCCTCACCACGTCCTGCGTTCTTATGTGGGGAGCAGGACCAGAGACCCCGCCTGGGACCCTGCATGACACCCAGGGCCATCATTTGGAACTGTCTGTTTTGTCTGACTTGTTTCTCACATGGCAGAAGGAAGAATTAGAACCAATGAGTAGGAGAGAGACCTCAGTTCAATAGGAAGAACTTTTAAAATACAGAAATGGGCTTCCAAGTTCCCTGTCTGGAGATTTGCAAGCAGAGACCAGACACATACAGTGTGTTGACGAGGGAGCTCACATATTGGGGAAAATGTCAGACTAACTACTGAGAGTCTATGTTTCATGATTGACTCTTGGAAACGAAGAGGTGACCTTATGGAATAAATAAAGGAGCTCGAGCCATTTGGGAACAAATAACTCTTAGGCTCCTGGAGAGTTCAGAGGAGGAAACAGTCAGGGCAGCTACCACAAAACACACACCTGGTAACACTTTGCAGTAATGAGGAGGTGATTACTTCCCTTCGAAAACCCCACAGGGAACAATAGTAGGTAAAAGTTAAATCATAGTCATTTCCCCTCATTACCTAGTACCTACCTTGAATTGCCTTTCTAATTAGCCTGGTGCTGTCAGCTCTGGTAGAGCTCTCGGAACCTGGTGAGATGGTTAGAAAAGTCTCAGTCCCAAATCCTGCATGGTCATTGTTGGCTGGAACACCGCCACCCACCTAATGACATGTGTGAGAGGCGTGGCAGAAGGCACTAACTCCACGATGTATAGCATAATAACATTTGGAGCTCTTTCATGGCCCTGAAATTCAGTGAGCCTCAACACATTCTAAGAGTAGATTAACATTCGTCTTATGGCGAGAGACGTTTTTCACACACAAATCTATGTATCCAGAGCTTTGTGCATGTGTGTGTAGGGGCGCGGGGGCGGGGAGGGGAACGGGTGACATTTAAAATAAAGGCTTCAATTTGAATTGGTCACAGTTGTTTTTTTTTTTTTTTTTAAATAAAGCTAAGGCAAGCCTAAGTTCCTAAATTGCCACTTAGAAGCTCAGATGGGAAATTTTCCTTCTCCCACTTGCACAGTATTGTATGGACTTTCTGTGACAAGTAGCTATTTGTGAAATCATAGTTATTGAATGATAGGTCACTCATGAAAGGAAAATACAGTTTGGCATAATTTCCCCCAAATTATAGAGAAAACCAAGGTGCCATCCAAATAGTCTCCCTTTTGCATTTCCCTACTTTCATCTTCTGGAAGCTTGCCAATATTTGCTATGTGGGTTCTTACTCATTGGCTTCGAAATCACTGTAGGCATGGGGATGAGGAAGTAGAGATGGGAGACAATTTTACAAAACTCAGAGAAGCTGAAAAGGAAATGGGCATATCACCACCCTGGAAGGAATTTATCTTGTATTTAATATTCTCATGTGCCATGGGGTGAGCAGCTTTTCTTTTTGTCATGCAAGCAAGCACAGCTTTTGGCTCTTCCTTGGCAGACGTTGTCAGCTCGTCTCTGAGGATTTTTGAAAATGTTTAGTTAATTAGATGTCAAGCACATCAGATGGTAGATAAACAGAAGTAGCTTCGTATTCAATGAGTCTGACAGAGCTAAAAGCACTTGCTAATTATGAGAAGAAAAATTTGGATAAGAGTCAAAATACACCTAAGAGTTTAGTTTCTTACTCTGTTTGCATGGACTAATTCTCCTGGTTATAAGCCACCATTTCTTGCTTCTTGGCATGTTTAGTCATTTTTAATTGTATGCTGGACAGTGTAAATTTTACCGTGTTGGACATCTGGATTTCAGTGCCTTCCTTTAAAGAGAGTTGGGCTTTGCTCTCTCAGGTAGTTAAATTATTTGAAGATCAAATTGAGCCTGTGGAGGCTTGCTTTTAAGCTTGAGTGGACCCAAAGTAGCCTTTATTCTAGGGATCGTTTAGCCCTACTACAAAGGTGTGATCCTGGTAAAGTCTTTATCAAACACGTTGGATATTCAGCATGCTCTCTCCACTCTGACTGGTTGGAACTAAAAGAGCTCCCCGCCCTGTGTCAGCTGTGGGAATTGTTCAGCTTATAGCTCACAGGTTGCTGTTCTTTACCCAGTCCTTTGGAGTTTCACTCTGAAAAATGCACAGCTTAGTATTCAGCCAGAGACTCAACGGGGGGTGCCTATGCAGACTTCTGGAGCTCTTGCTTTGTGTAGCTCCTTCCTTTCCAGTACTTTACCCTGGGAAGCTGCCTCAATCTCTCTGAACTCTGATCTCCTGTCTCTTCAATTCAAGAAAACTCCTGTGTTCTGCTTAGCATCTCTCTCCCTGCCCTGAGATCTGGAAAACGCCTCCGGGCAGAAAGCCAAGGTGATTTTATAGCTCATCTTGTTCATTTCTTTTCTCTAGGGATCACACTCTTATGTTGCCTGTTGTCCAATGTCTGAAAACAGTTGTTCCACATATTCTGTTCAGTTTTCTAGTAAGTAATGGTGGGAAGACAAGTCTGGTACCAATTACTCTGTCATGGCCAGAAGGGGAAGTCCTCAGCTTTCTCGTTTCTTGCTCCATTTGTTGCACGGTGTCTGCTGACAACAGTTCATCAAGAGTAAACAGTTGAATGGAAAATAGGACACAGAGGTTGGGGTTGGGGAGGAGATTATAACTCAGTGGTAATAGAGCCACGTGAGTAAGTCTACCTTGGGGGAGAACAGTGGAGATGTACAAGCTGACCATGCCCTCATCTTCCCTGTCCAGGACCCCCACAGAGATACCCATCTAAGTCTGGCTCAAAAAATCCTTTTCCAGTCCCTTGATCAATACTGACCCACCGTTATTCCAGTCTTGCCTCTTGAGGAGTGACACAGGTGCTAATCTTGATCCAGTAAGCCAGTTTGGACCAAGGTCCCCAAGGTCCTGAGCCCTGAGCATAGACAGGATGCACATAAAAGATGATAACTTCATGCAGCTGAGAAGGTCACTGGGAGACGACACCAGAATATGGACCCAGAATTGCCAGACCTTCTGATTTTTAAAGAGATGCCAGTCAGTAATCTGGCTTTTAAGTAAAAATCTCTTGCTCCTTCGCTATTAGCATTAACTTAAACTTTTCTAATAAAACACTGAGCGGGCTCTGTCTCTCCCATTCAGTCTGTGCACAGCTGCCTAGCTGACTTCCTGAGCACTGCTCATAGCACCCCCTAGCTCAGGAGTGATGGGTGCCCCAGCCTCTCTTCTACTACTCCCCTATATACATCCTGCATGCCTCTCGCCTCCTCCTGTACCCCTTCATTTATGACGCATGCGCTGTCTTTGCCCAACCTGTCCTTTCCTCCCAGAACACACTCCAACCTCCCTGCTGTTAAAACCACACCTCCAGGACCAGCTCAGTCTTGATGAGGCCCCATGGAAATGTTCTGTGCCCTTTTGGGGGAGTTTGAGATTTCTGCCCAACATGACTCCCAGAAAGTGTTCTTTACCTCATGCTGGCCAGTTGCCTAGAAATCTCTCTGTGACCTGTCATCAACCCCAGCCCAGGAGACTGGCAGGTGCTCGTTTGTTAACTGGAGGCATCCTGGTTAGGAAATTCACCCTTTCCCGGGCTCTTCCTTTCCCTGCCCTCCCTAAAGCATGTTCACGTAATCATCCAGCCTGTGGGATATATAGCTATCCCACATTTCCCTTCATAATTATAGCCTCTGTCCTGCTGTCCTCTAAAATAATCGTTTTTCCATGTCCGTCCTCCTCCCAAACACAGAGTAACACCCCCCCATTCATCTTCCAAAATAGCAATACTTGTTTAATTTTAAAATCAGTCCCCACCCCCATGTCTTTCCCAGCCTACTCCTCTCTCTTCTCTTCCTCCTTCCTCTTTTTAAATGAAGCCAAAGAGCTCTCCTATGTAGTTTTTCTCCCAAATGTCCTCTATCCCTCCTTCTTCTCAGAAGAGGAGCCAGTGTCACTTTCTGGAATGCCTACTTCAAAATAACTTGTATCTTTTCCTGTCTTTCCCTTAACTAGTCATTAACTTAGGTGTTCAACCAACTTCTCCTAACAGGTCAGATAATCACCTAAAGTACCAGACAGTACTTACTATGTGCGGGGCGCTCTGTGGCTGCATCAAATTTCATTTTTACAACCTTGTGAAATAACTATTATTTACTATCTCTGTGGTATGGAAGGGAACATGGAAAAATCATCTGTTTAAAGTTGTACAAGTAGAAAATAGCAGAGGCACAATTCAAACCTGAATCCAGGTCACTCTGACTCCAAAGCTAGCATTAGATGCCACTTCCCGTGTCACCATGTTACCAGTTACCAAGTATATTGTTTCCCGTGGTTGCCATAAAAATGTCCATAAACTGGGTGGCTTAAAACAATAGAAATGTATTATCTTGATGTCTGGAGGCCAGAATTCTGAAATGAAGGTGTTGTTGGCAGGGTTGGTTCTGAGGGAGAAGTCGATCCAGGCCTCTTCCCCGGCTTCCGGGGGGCAGCTGGCAATCCATGTTGTTCCTCGGCTTGTAAACTCATCACTCCAGTCTCTGCCTCTGTCTTCTAATGGTCTTCTCCTCTGTGTTTTTTCTCCCTTTCTCTTCTCTCCTAAGGACAGTTGTCATTGGATTTAAGATCTACCCTCATCCAGGATGATCTCATCTGGAGACCCGTAGTTACTTCCGAAAAACTCTTTACCCAAAGAAACACACATCACAGATTCTGGTTCGACATATCCTGGGGAGGGTGGGGGAGGAGTGGGTGAGACACCCTTCAACCATGAAAAGGAGAAATCGGCGTAAAGCACACGGTGACCAGCTGTTTCCAGAAAAGGCTGCAGATCCCTGGTGCCCCGTGCAGATTTAGTTTATCACTTCACCTTAACAAGCTCCATGGAGATTCCTTTTAAGTCCACAATTTTATGAGCATAACAGAAAGAATCATTGAGAGTGAAATTCACATTGTAGAATAAACCTACACACACACACACACACACACACGCACACGCACGCGCGCGATAACTTAAGCAGATATGCAGATTTAATTAATTAGTCTCATTGGCAATCTTTACCAAAGAAAACCTCAGTCTGAAGTGTTGGGGGTTTCTGCCCCCTCTTTGGCCTGTATCATTTTTCTTCCTTCATTCTCCGGGTTCGGTCATTCTCCTGCCCAGTCTCACACGCAGCTCTGGCAGGTCACTTCCTGCTACCAGATCTTAAGTCCTCACTGCAGAGTCCCCAGAGTCCCAGCTTTAGTGTCTCTCATCTTGACAACACTTACCCTATGACAGCATGCCACTGTCCCTGCAGTTCCAGTGAGTGATTTCCAAACCCCTACTGTGGAAATCACAGCCAGAGATGCACCCTGGGCTTCTGTGCTGCTGACATAATGCCCTGTGCCACATGCCACGGCAGCCAGAGGAGGGTTAGGGGCCACAGGGGACGCTGCAGGAGACGAATCCCTCCACAGCAGCATGCTGCTGCTGGATTGATTTTTACAGTTTAATTATAGCTGTACTTAGTGCCTTATGGATTGTTACAGAGTCAGACCCTGCAGAAATGTCTGTGAAGTTTGGCAACAGAACAGGGAGTCAGCAGCCTGGGCTGCATGGTGAGGCTCTTCCCCAAAAGGTGCCACAACCGGTACTCTGTGGAAAGGAAAATTACAAGGGAATATGGCAGTGGGGAGGGTGGCTCTCTAGAGCTTAAAGTGCCCCTGGGAGACCTGCTGAAAACCACAGAAGTCTCGGTGAGTTTGCAGGAGCCAGGCAGGGCCTAACTGTGCTCTCAAAAAGGAGGGAGAGATTTGGGACAAATAGCCACTGGGAAGAACCTACCAGGATTAAAACACTGAAATACTCCTGTACCGGTGGCGTTGGCCCATGGAACCCAGGGATATGTAATCCAGCCACTAACACCTGACTCAGTCGGGGGCCTCCAGACACCCGTTCTGATTAGTTGGTGCATTGTGTTGCTTCCTAAATATTTGAATACCGCCCTGAGGGAACAGGAAGGACAGGAACCAGTGAAACTGCGAGTTCCCAGGGCAGAAGGGAAGAAGGAGAACTGCCATGGGAAAGCAGCCAGAAGCCCAGGGAGAGGCAGTGTGTCCAAGGAGGTTTGGGAGCTTGTGTGCCATTTGCGACGGCTTCTGTGAAGTGAAGCCTGTCCTGCACTCGGTCGGGATTCCTGCTGGGAAATGTGGAGGGCTTGAGCCCTCGGGCAAGGCGAAGTCAACCTGCAAGACCAAGGAGAACAGCCTGCGCTTGGGACAGATGCCCAGGGGCTGAGGTTCCAACAGGTCAGTGGGCTCAGAGCTCAGAGTTCTGCTTGTCCTGGGGATGGGGTGGGAAGGAAGTGTTCCAGCTGCTGAGTCCAGGGGCAGGTGGGTGCAGCCAATGGCAAATACAGCTGTCTTCCCACTTCTGGTGTACAGAGCATCCGGAGGAGGGAAGGGGTCCTATGTAGTCATGCTTTCTCATAGAGAGAACTCTTTGAGGGTCTGGGAGACCGAAGCCGTGGCTTCTTGGAACACCGACTCTCCTCGCAACAGCTCACCTTCCCAGCAAGAGGACTTCCTGTTTCTGCCCAGTGATGTCCACCGTCAAAACCTTTTTGCTCAGGGTTGGGGTTTGTTGTGCTTCTGTTCCATGTTGGTATGGGCCAGGCATACACCCGTAGGCCACAAAGACGAGTCAGACACTAGAGCCTTGGTTTTGAACTCGTCCCACTCGAGCAGTGGGCATCAACACCCTCTTCTCCAGGGGCGTTTCCTGTGTGGTCAAGTGCACACCATTCCTCCTGCCCGGTCCGTCTTTTATATGAAGGGTTGTCTCTTCTTTGTCTTGCACCTGCCTGTAAACTGGATTGTATTTCCTTCTCCAAAATGTGCATTAAAAACTTGCCCTATTTGATGGGCAAGCTCCCTGAAGCACAATAACTTGTCTCTTCTTTTCCCAAGTTTTCTGCCAAAATTAGAGGCTAAATAGGTTCTTTACAGTTATCCTTCCAGAATTCCCTGGGCCTCCGTTTTCCAGTCTGTAAGACTAAAGGAGTTGGGCTAGATCAATGTAGCATCTGACATTCTAGTCTTCCTGTCACTGTTTAATTTGTTAATAGAAATCAGCCCGCAGGGCACCTATGTGTGAGTTCTAAAGAGGACACAGCCCCATTCTTGGGCTCATGGCTTAGCAAGCAGAGCAAGGGCTGGATTTCAGCTCTTCCTTACACCTTTGGCCAGGTGCCCTTGTGCAGCGCATGACCTGTCCAACCGTACACAGCAGTCTTGTTTTCCAAGTTCCAACAGGATGTGCAATGGTAAAGAACAAGTAGACAGTAGGCATAACCTTTGTTCAGAACAATGGTTCTCGACCAGGAGTGATTGTTGTCTTCCTCCCCTGGGGCACATTTGGCGATATCTGGAGACACTTTAGTTTCTCACAATGGAAGGATGGGATGAGAGAGCAGTGGGAGTGCTGTGGGCATCTAGTGGGTAGAGGCCAGGGCTCTAAACATCCTACAATGCACAGACAGTCCCCACAACAAAGAATTATCCAGCCCCACATGTCAGTAATGTTGAAGTTGAGAAACCCTGGTTCAGAATATTAGCTACAATGCTGATTAGACATTGCATAAACAAAAGCAAATACTTATTCAGGAAGTGATAGGAAAATTTAAATGAGGAAGAACTTTAACAGGTATTTCTGAACAATGTGTTTGCAGTCCTGTCTCTTTCTGTGCCTCTTTGAACTATATGCCCACTTGCTGTAATGTTTTCAACTTTGGCAAGAAGATTAAATTTTCATTTGGGAAACCAAAGAAAAGCCTGAAACTTATGGCCTCTAAGAATAACTCCTTAAGTTCTTTCTTTCTCGTATCTTTACAAACGTATAGAAACCCCTTGCTAAATTGCAGACTAAAATTACAAAGAAAAACATTTTAAATTGATACCTAATCTTATGCTGTGAACTCAACTATAAATTAACCTACAATTGAGTCCACAATTTGAATATTCACTCTACTCAAAAGCACCAGGTGAAATGTTTCCAATCTTTATTAAGGCCTTAGCTTTAACGGTAATTGAAATGTCATTGACCTTCAAAAGATACTGAAGAACAGCAGTGTGTGGTGTTTTATTATTGAAATTGCATGTTTACATAAACTGAGATGTGGATTAAGTAGAAGTTTCCGTTGTAAAATGGAAGTTAGGTTGAGTCTTGTTGGTCCTAGTTGGTCTTGACTTGAAAGAGATTCAAGAATCAGATTCTACTTGCGATATAGAAAGATACACCTAATAATGAGAAAAAGGCGGTTAGTGTAGGCTTCCTGCCAGCAGAAACTTCTGTTTTGTTCAGTGTTGTATTTTTAGCGCTTAGAACCTGGCCTGGCACGGTACATGATCAGTCAGTGTTAGCTGGATAAATGAGTAAATGGATTAATTAATGAGTCTCTCATTTTTTTAACAGCTGTCTTCTAAGAGGACATTGGTCGGTCCCAAGAGTTTTCAATTATGTTGCTATGAATTAGTTCCTACACACATTTCCTGCAAGAGCTGAGCATTTAGACCATTGCTCTGTAAGCTTATTAAATGGATTCATGAGGAAGAATGGATGAGAAAGAAGAGTTATTTGTACAAAATAGTGTTTGTACAAAATAGTGTTATAGCACAAAATAGTGTTAAAAAGCCTAGTGGAGGCTAAAGAGATAGAGGACACTTCCTTCTCCCACCTGTCATTGGTGTCTAGCTCAGGGGCTGGTCCATTCCAAGGAGCCTCTCTGGGATCCCCCCTCCACCCTTCATGCCCTTAGCACCACCGGGTGCTTCTCTAGTGGTACATCCCACCCTTCACTGAAATTGTTAGACTATTGGCTTCTGTCTTCAGTCTAAACAGTTGACAGGTTTGTGACTTACTGTAAACCACGGAATTCAGTCCATCACCCCGTTGGCACCATTCTTCTCACACTGCTCTGGGCCAGTGTCTGAGCTTGGGAGGGATTCTAAGAGAGGCTGGTTCCTGGGAGACACCAGAATCCTGAGAGAAGCCTTCAGCTCCAGGGCGCCCCACTGGCCTGCTAAACGCTTCTTAGAATGACACTGTTCTAAGACTCTTCCCACTGCTCCTTCCGGCCCTCTCTCCTCCTCATAGTGCCCTGGTGGCTCTGCCAGCCTCCACCAGCTCCCTCCCTATTTTCTCTCATAGGCATCCTCGCCAGTGCGTCTCCTACACATCTAATCCCATCTGCTTCTCAGAGGACCTGAACTGCCACAATAATACACTTTCTGAAAGTAGTTTTATTTGTACTGGATTGTGTATAAGATTCTTTATATGGGAGATAGTGAGGTGAGGTGGGAAAATTTTAATTAGGAATGTGGGCTTGGGGTTCCAGAGGCCCAATTTCACAGCCCGTCCCTGGCTCCTTCCAGCTCTGTGGTCTTGAACAAGATACAGGCAGACCTCTCGGTTCATTGCCCTTTATTATGCTTCACAGATGTTGTGTTTTTTACAAATTGAAGGCAAGACCTCCCACTAGCAAAAAAGATTACACCTTGCTTTGCTGTGACACCCGTTTTGCTCTGACACTTGCTTTATTACGACACTCACTGTATTGCAGAGGTTTAGGACTGAACATGAACTATCTTCAGGTATGCCTGTATTTAGCCTTGCTTCCTAGCTAAGTCTCATTTTCTTTATCAGAAAAATGGGGATAATAAATTACGTACCTCAGAGTTGTTGCCAAGATTAAAAGGATAGTGAATGAGAGAGTTCAGTGCCCGTATTGCTGTTATGTACCGAGGGCTATCCATATGCTTTGTTACTGCCTGAATCCTCACAACTTCCATATGAAGTGGGTACTTAGGACTCCAACTCCACGGAGAGAAAACCAAGGCACAGCAGGGCTCAGAGGCAGAGCCAGAGTTTAAACCGAAGCTCAGAGCCCACACACATTGACTATAGCTTGTTTTGCCCCAAGTTACGTGTTCGGGAATGCTTGCTGTGGTCCCATCGGTACATCCAGTGGGTTTTTATACTTTCTACTCCTGTGACTTTGTCAAGGCTCCTCAACCAAAAGCAAACTTGTGACTCTGTGAAGGTGAAATGAGTCAGGAAATGTAAAACCTGCCTGGTGTTCACTGTGTGCGCAGCCAGTTTTAGCTATCATTATCATTTGTTTTGAACTGCTGATTCCTCTTTCTTTGCAGTACCCCAATGAAGGGGAAGTGGATGTGTACCCCCAGTTTTCAGATGGGATGTCTGTTAAGTGGGAAGTGAAAAGCACCCAAAAGGAGGTGAGTTATAAATACTGCTCTGATTACTATAGCAGGTGAGTAATCACTTCTGGTGTTTTGTTATACCCTTTGCAAACCTGCATCTCTTTATAGGAACTTTGCTCTCTTTCCTCTCCGGTCCAATCCGCTGCCTGCCCAGGGCCACCAATGATAAATGTACCTGCAGGCAGCTGAGGGACATTAAAGACAGGTGGTGACGGTCAGAGTGCTGGTTGACCTCTGGGTGTAGACTGTGGAAGTCGGGGTCCAGAGGTCACCTTGTTCAGCCTACAGTGGTTTGGGAACGGAGCCATCTCCACAGACAGCAGGTGTGGGGAGCCCAGATGAGTGAGTGGCCTCTTCATCTTTGTGTGCTTGTTGTAGCACAAGTGAGTACGTGTTATGTCTTCCTATAATTGCAGGAAGAAAATAGAAAATGTATATTGAATATTTTTTTTTACTCTTCTCTCCATGTGTGTTACACTCTGTTAACGAGGTCAAGCCCAAATCCAACAGTGTTCTGGGACATCAGAGGTGAACTTGTTAACAGGCTACGGATGTTCTCGGCGTTGCCATCTTCCCCTGCTCTTCCGTGGTCCCTCCAATACTCTCAATATCCTCTTCCCGAAAAACGCCTCAGCGTTCACGTCCACACTTGGCTTACATCAGCAGGAATGTGGGGCTTGTGACTTACTCCTCCAGGGTTCTGTTTGATTAATACTTAATCCCTTCAGCTCACTCAACGGACGGTGGTCTTTCTTGTCCCTCAGGGGACATGTCTTAGGTGTGCTCTGTGCAGGGTCCATTGACACCTCCATGTAGCTGTTTTTCCTTTCCCTGTCTCAACCCCCACGCCCCTAACAGTGCCTCCAGGAGGCACCTCCCAAATCATCTATTTGCATTCACTTTCTTATCTCAGGATCTGCTTCTGGGGAAATCCCAATGAAAATATCTGCTGAACAATCAAGTGTCTTGCTGGAAGAATGATATTTCCACATATTGCAAAGGTCTCTAGGAACCCTTCTTAGGAAGATACCAGACAGTGTGGTCTACCAAAATGGGGCCACAGAGCACCAACGAGGAAGACAGGGGGTCCAGAAAGCAGTATCCAACCCAGGAGAGAGGTGAAGGGTGTCCTGAGGGATCTGGTGCGAGGAGATGCCAGGGCTGTAGCTGGATGCTGGGAGTGTGGGGCCCCCCCGTCCAGCCTGGAGCCTGGCGGATGGCTCTGGGGGAGAGTTTCCTTAGGAAGATAAACTGAAAGAGGACTGAATGCATCTGCACTTCTTAGGAGGATGTTTAGATAATCGTTTATGAGTTTGATCTTAAATTAGTGATAGGAACACAGTGTACTATGCAGATATTCTAAAAAGAAAAAGGATAATATCAACTCCAGGGGAAAAAACCAGAGCTATGAGTTAATTATATTATAAAATCATCATATTGTAAACACTGGATATTGATCCAATCAAAACCAGAATATTGGGAGGATGGGAGATGGAAGGGATACACACGGGCAATAGACCAAAGTCTTCTCTCGTGTAAAGTCACTAAAAATATTCCTAAAGCTGAAAAATTAAAAGATAACAGTTCAAGAATGCTACTTAAAGACCTGGAGGTAAAAAAACAAAAAACACACAAACAAAAAAACTCATCTCAAGGGGGTGGATGTACTTGCCTTCAGATGAATGAGAAATGGTGGGGGAGAGAGGGACCTAAGGCTTTCCAAAACAAATCTAAACAGTTTGAATCTTCACACTACGTGTTTCCCTTGATGAAAACAAACAAACAAAAAAATTACAATGCAATACAGTGCAATACAAAATCTCAGCTGAAGAGCAGGCTTTTCAAAATTCTGACCCCAGAGTCTGACTAAATGCTGCTCTTGTGTTCTCTCTGTCTGAGGGAGGAACATTAAAAGCTGTACATTCCATCCTGGGTTTTCTGCTTGGTCTCCCCAATTAGACTCTAAGCTCTTTGACCCCCAGAAATGATGCCTTAATGAGCTGTGTATGCCCAGCCTGCACACAGGGCTTGGCACACAGTCGGTGCTCTGTGGACACTCGCTGAATGAATGCATGAATGAAGGATGTCCAACTAGAGAGGAGCACAAGGACAGCACAGATGCAGAGAAGCAAGGGCCCTGAGCTGCTGCAAGGCATTCTAGAAAGCTTTACAGAGGGAGTGATATGTATGAGGTGTCCAAGGAGGGACAGGGTAGATAGGCCAGGTGGGAAGGCGTCGCCCAAGCAGGTGGAGCAGCTCTGCAGAGGCGAGGGAGTGTGAATAGACACGCAGATGTGTGTGCGCGCACACATGCTGAGATAGAGAGTGGAGTGGTCCAGCATAGAGGCTACGCTGCTGGACAGAGGGCAGCAGAGCCTCGTAAATCACTTCATGGCTCTTGGAGGCCACTTAGCCTCTTCATGCCTGAAGATCAGGGATTCCCAATGCTGATTTTCTCATCAGAATCACCAGGGGAGCATTTTGACATACATTTTCCTGGGCCCCACCCCGAGAGATTTTTAGACATAGCTCTGGGATTGGACCCAGGAAACTATATTTGTCAGAAGACGCCCCGGATGGCAGAGGCTGAATCAGGCCTGGGGACAGGCTTGGGGACGTGGAGGGAGGGGGCTGTATCTTATCTTAGTTCAGGCTGCTATAACAAATATACCATAGACTTGGTGGTTTAAACAAAACCGTTTATTTCTCAATAACCGTTAGTGTTCAAACATTTATTTGGTATCAAGGTATCAAGGTGTTGGCAGACCCTGTGTCTGATGAGACCCTGCTTCCTGGTTTGCAAACAGCTCTCTTCTCTTTGTATCTCACATGGTGGAGAGCAGAGAGGAAGCAAGCTTTCTCTCTCCCTTTGATAAGGGCACTAATCCCACTCGTGGAGGCTCCACCCCCATGACTTAATCACCTCACAAAGGCCCCACCTCCTAATACCGTCACTTTGGGAATTAGGCTTCAACAAGTGAATTTTGGGGGAACACAAACATTCAGTCCAGGGGAGGGAGAAAGTGGGGGAGGCCCAAATCTGGGCTTTTGAGTCAAGAAACAAATTGGAGATTTTTCCTGAAATCCAACATTGATGTAGTTTACCCTATTCGAATTAGAACAAAATGAATAGCACCTTTGTGTTCATTTAAAACACAAACACTACAAAAGAATTACTTTGTGAGCCCTTCATTATTACTAAATCTACCATGTTATTGCTGGAACAAGGTGATTTAAATAAGGAAAATGACGATCAATTTTCAGGTGACCTATTTTCATTACTGGAACTTAATATGTTGTCTAATTTTCTTTCTCCTATAAATTAGTAACAGTGAAATAAATTCCAAGGAGAGCTAGCGTATTTCGCATCTAATATGTAATGTTGATGCTGTTCAAAATATCCACTTTTCTTGAGGGAAAATGATTTTAAAACACCCTCAGGAAATGCTATTCCCTAAATCCGCGTAGTTTGATTCCTATCCTGGTGTTCATTTATTTCAGTCTTATCTTGCTTTAAGATCAACCAATATCCACTGAGTTCCTACTCTGTGCAAGATCCGGATTTGGGAAGCAGGGAGCTTAACTGCTGTAAGGAATATAAGCGAACATGAGCCATGAGCCCTGTTCAAATGGAGTTTACAAGCTGGCTGGAGAGATAAGACTAAATCACATGACAAAATTACTAATGATCCACTGTATCCACTCATGCTGAGATCAAGTGAATGGTGCAGAGGACACAGACTGCAGGAATTCAGCTGGAGGGGAGAGAGCTGTGGGCTCAGTTCGTCAGGGAAGGCTTCCTGGGAGACTTGTGATCTGGCCTGGCTCTAAAGGCCAGGTGAGATTTCACTGGACAGAGTCGAGTAGAGAGACTCCTGGGCAGGCTCTGTGACAAGCTATGGTCAGCAGAAGGAAGAGAGGGGACAGCCCCACACTGAGGTTTTGTACGGGACACGGTGGGTGAATGATGCTATTGCTGGCAAGTCAGATGGGGATGCTGATTTGGAGAGAAGGGTTCGTGTTGCGAGCATGTTGAGTGGGAGCAGGCAGCAGAGGGAAATGCAGACGTGCAGCTGGAGATGTGGGACTTGGCTGAGGAGGAAGTTTGAGACCAGTGTCATCTCCGTAGAGGTGACAGCTGAAGTTGGAATGGAGAAGATTCTTTCATTCATTCAAGAACTGTTTGCCCCGGACCCATGATGTGTCAGGTGTTTTTGGGGGGTGCTGGGGGTACAGTGAGAGCAAAGCAGACACTTCCCGTTTGCAACTTGTATTTTATTGTGGGAAGCTGACCTTAAACCGGCAGTTTTACAAAGGTCTGGAGGAATGAAGCTGAGAGAGAGAGGGAGAGAAAAAGAGACAGAGAGCCAGAGAGACATTCCATTTTTAGGGGATGGGAAAAGAAAGCGGGAGTATTGTGGAGGCAGGATTATTCTGAACTGTAACAGAGACAGGAGTCAGAGAATGTTGAAACTCACGATCCCCTGCCCAGGACCTCCCTGGGACCCTGCCTATTTGTCCCCTATTTGAAGTTTGTATTTTCATTCAGATGCCACATAGTCAGAGAGGCACGGGCCACTGAGTTGCAGGAGAGCAATGAGGTTGGAGACCTGGTGAGAAATGATAGTTAGAGAGGCCAGGTGGATGGAAGGAAGCGGCTCATCCTTGGCACTGGCTGGAGATGACAGAGAGGACAGTAGGGGTGGGGGTTTGGGGAGGTCTGCTAGGGCTTTACAGCAGGGACTCCAGGGTCACCCAGGAGACCCAGGGCACTGAGGCAAAGCACCAGGTTGCATCTTGGGGACTTAGCAGAAATGAAAAACAGGACCAAATGCCCCTTTTCCAGGAGTATCTTCCATTCTGTGACATGGGCTTAGCAAACAGTCAGCCCACCTTACGCTGCCATCTACATTCACTTTGAGGCACCCCAAATTCCCTCATGAAACAATATGTTGGTGTACTCACTATGGTGCATAAGAAGGCAGAGCTGTGGATGCTACAGACTTTAGAAACTTGATATTATACGTGTTGACATTTGAAAATGAAACAAAGGATTCCTATGTAATAGTATCGTGATGTGTAGTTTGGATTCTTTGCATACGAGTCAAAGAAACCATGTAAATAACACCAAAGCGGGGATAGGATAGGCGTTCATATTGATTGGAAGGAAGGAATGGAAGCACGGTGGGACAGACAGCCCTGAGCAGGACAAAACCCACGCCCAGCTCCAGGGGTCTGGGATTAGGAACGCAGGGACTGTCTTTTGAGGGTTCTGTCCTCAGAATGACAGCCCCAGCTGGCTCCCTGCTTGTGTCATTTTGCCCCAGAGTTGGGGCAGACAGCTAGTGGCCTGGTTCCAATTAAGTGTCCCTCCCTCAATCATTAACATCACCCAGGGAAGAAACCATTCTGGAGGGCAGCCCCTCCCCCCTCGCCATCACCAGGGGCCGTCCTCCCAGCCTCCAGGTGTGGCAGCTTCAGGCATGTCACTCGCCTCTCTGGGTTGCAGTTGTAAGAGGGGTTTGACCTTGAAGCGGTTGGTATGGGAGAGCCGCACATAAGGACTAACATCTCTATGCTGCTCTTCAGGATTAAAAGTCCTTTGACGTCTATTGTGACATTTGATTCTTCAAGTGTAACACTCAATCATTGCCTAAACTTTATACACCATGTTTCCCTGAAATAAGACCTAACCGGAAAATAAGCCCTAGCGTGATTTCTCAGGATACTCGTAGTGTAAAATAAGCCCTACCGTATTTCCCCCAAAATAAGACTGGGTCTTATATTAATTTTTGCTCCAAAAGACGCATTAGGGTTTATTTTATATTGCGAGCATCCTGAAAAATCATGCTACGGCTTATTTTCCAGTTAGGTCTTATTTTCAGGGAAACAAGATAAACCTCTACAACCCACCACTTATCAATGAGAACAGCCGGTGTCGTGCTGTGCCCACGGTCGCGGGCATATGGGTTAGTGTCATTCTTCTCCATAAACCTGCAGACACGACAGTCTCATCTCAATCTCATAGAAAAGTTACCTAGGCAGAAAGAAGCCGGGCTTGACACAGCCCTGGAGAAATCAGTGTGAACTAATTAGCTTTCAGTGCACACCCTCCTGAGGAAATGAGGCACTGTGGTAATATCTTAAGGAGCAAGACTCTTCACCTTTCCCCATCATAAAAAGTAATAACAGTTTCATTCATGACAGGATTGCTTTCATTTTCCAGGGCAGAGGGTATGTAGCATCTCACTTCCTGCTCTCTGTCAAAGTTAAGTTTACCTTTGTCGCTTTGCACACACTTAAACTGAGGTAATTGCACTGTTGTTGAATGAGAGTGTGAATTTGCCGTTGGAGACCATCAATATATGATTCACACCTCTCGTGGAATGCCTCAGTGGGCTACTATTTCCTCCTTAGTCATCCTTGAGATCAGAATTCAATTGTCAAACAGTAATGCATTTTTGGGTTTTCCCCACCATTATTGTTTGCAGACATTTCCTTTTCCCCTACTTAGGGGCATAGATTTGGGGGGCTCTAAGGGATCCTAGAGATAATCCATTTCTTTATTAATGCAAGTTAATTGAATTCCCAAGAGGTTAAGTTTCTTGCTCAAGGTTGCAGGGCTCGGAATTCAGGTTTCCTGACACCCATGAGGAGCCCTTTGCATTTCCTGGGTCTGCCCAGAGGGAATATTGCAAGGACTGTTCTTTTATTACCCCAGGGTGTCATTTCGTGAACAAATAGTAACAAAGAGCCAGAGAGGAGAAAGAGTGGAACAGTGGAAGGCGGGGGTGGGAGGGAGGGCAGCATTACAAAATTAGACACGGGTTATAAGTTACCATAGGGAAGTCGGCAACACTGTATTTATTATGAAGGCTGACTTTGTGAAAGCCTCCTCCCCCCAAACAGCAGGGGAGGAGGGAATGAAGATGATTTCAGCCACAGCTCTCTGAAAATTCTGCAATGCGTTTTCTATCTGCTTCTGAGTGCCAGCAAGACATGTTTAGGTGCCTCTGTTTCAAACTAGTTAGCAAGGCACCAGGCTGAGAGCCGCTTCGGGTATGCTGTGCTCCAGACCATCCCCACAGAGGTGTGTTATTTCTGTCCAGGGTTCCCCCGTGTGGATTTATCACTCAGCATGGAGGGGGTGCCCCCAGCCAAGCTCTGTTCTGGCCATTTAAGGGAGGGAAAGGAGGAGAAAGGGCTGGCCTGTCCCCACCCGCTCATGCCTGAGGGCCGCAGCTCAGTGGGAACTCCTTTTGGGAAGGAGAACAGAGGAAGAAAACAAGGCCAAGTCCTCCTTCCTGTGCCAAAAATTGTGGGGCATTGCACAGCGCAAGAGTCCTGATGAAGCTCCAGGAAGAATTCCTTCCAAACAGGAGGAATCCTGCAACCAGGCAAAGTCTGCTTCCCATCCCTTCCTCTAGCCACCAAACTCCCGGGGGATAGTTTAGGAATCCTGGGCACCTGAAATCAAACTCGGTACCACGGTTTCCTGTGCATTCAGTGACCACCTCTGCTCTGCTGTCTAGCACAGAAAATTAACACAATGTGAAACTTCAAAGATTTTGAGTCTCTAAAGAACACACCACAGACAACCAGACCAGATGGGTTCATTTTCACCACAGGGATGTCATCTTTCTGTAGCCGGGGCCCACACCCCTCAGATGGTCCCCCAAACATGCCCCCCCAACTCAAAGAAAATATTGTAAACCACCCCCACCATGCCCCAGAGAAGACCCTTCTGGGGTGCTCTGCTGAGCCACCTGAGGCAGACAGACGGTTTGGTGGGCTCCAGGACAGGTCTGTAGCAAAGGATTTGAAGTGTGTCCACCTGCCTTCAGCCAATGGTGTACTTTACCCCAATGACTCCCCATAAAAATAGATGTGATTACAGCAAAGGGGATGCTGGGTGATGCGAGTGGAGCCGTGCAGCCCGGAGTTTACTTTGGTCATCCTGGGTCTCTAAACTGGCCAGGAAGGCCGGAGGAAAGGGAAGGAAGGGAGACGAGTATTCCTCATCTTGGGGGGTGGGATTCCTTATCCCGTGAAAGTGTTGGAAATCTGAGGAACCCCGATTGCACCCCAGCAGTGGAGAATTTATCTCTGGGGACAAGCACTGGATACCATCTTTCAAGAGCTGCCGCTGGTGACTTGCCCTCTGGTCACCACAGTGTGACTCCTTTTTATGGGGACTTTTTCCCCTTTTAGGGGCTACAGAGGAACCCAGGCTTCCGGAAAGAACCCGTTACTTTTACTTTTTGTAAAAAAGAGACTTTTACAGCCAACACATAAGCTTACATACTTAAATCGTTTGAGAAACACTTTTAATCCAACTCTTTATCCTTGAATATATGATTCCCTACCAGGGCACAGTTTGAAACCTCACTTTAAATGAAGCAAGTTGTTTACGATGATCAAGCCCGGTAATGGGGAGGTGGGCATCTCCTCCGGGGAGGCCCAGCCAGCCCAGCAAGGAGCTTTCCATTACTGCTCCCGCGGAGACCTGAAACATCTCTGCAGAGTGAGCCTGTAAGTGGGAGCTGTTTCCTTCTTCCCACCCCCACCCCCCGCCCACGGCCCTGGCGCTGTATGGCCCCCTGCAGTGGCAGGAGGGCTGGAGTCTTACAGACGTGAGTTAAAACTCCTCACTGCCTGTGTGACCTGGGGCAAGTGACTGGTCCTCCCTGAACATCAGTTTTCTCCTCTATAAAGTAAGAGCAATCTGCGCGCTTGGCAGCACTGGGAGGATTAAGTGAGATGAAGAATAGTCTATCAGGGACAGAGTCCAAACTTGATCTTTAGCACCTCTTATTGTAATTTCATAAACGGGTCGGCAAACTTTTCTGCTCTGTCGTGTGTATTATTGTGCCTTATCCTTACAATCAGCCTTGTTTCATGTAGGTGTTTACTCTCCATTTCACAGGTGAAGTGACCAAGTGGGTAAGCAATTTGCCTGAGGCTCTCGTATGTGGCAGAGGCAGGATTTGAAGGTGGGCAGACAAGGATTTGCCATGAAGCTAATGAAGCTTAAGCTCCACGGTCCTTTTCTTGCGTACACTACTTCCAGAGCTCTGAAAGGTGTTCATGCAGTCATACGTTTTTGGTAAAATTTGCAAAAGTAGGATGTTTTGTTTGCAGTCAGTTAAGACGAGCTGCCTCTTTCCACTTGAACTTCCCAGCCATCACGCTTCTCTCTTATTGGTTTAATGGTGTGGCTGTGGCCCGGCTGGAATCTGGCTACGGGGAGGTCCACGGGGCATCATTTGCTTTAGCTAGTGTTTTATTTTTTCCTGGTTTGCAGTCACTTCTTCATAAAGTTAAATTATTGTTTGCCTTCTGGGTGTAAGAGTGACCTCCGGGAGGGGCTGTGTCACCAACTGTGTCACCTGAAATCATGATAGGTTGTATCTGGTATTTAACACCAGAATTATGTAAGAAGCGAAGAAATGAGGCTTGAATGGCATGAAACTACAAGACTAGCCTGTGGGAAATTCTAAATGTTACATCTCAAAAAAGAAGGTGCCAAAAACATGTCTACACATTTTAAGAAAGGAAAAAAAACTGGATTAAAATTGTAATACAGTGAATGACGCTAGCATTCATTTGATTACCCCATCTTTTGAGTGAACGTCAGACTACACATTGTTACGTAATTCAACTCAACTTTGAAAAGTAATACATAGAAAACATCTCTTAAAACGTGTATACATATTTTTGGCACCCCCAGTATATAAAAAGCACATGGTAGAGTTAGCCTGAATTTAACAACAATCCTTTAAAAAGTATGACATTACTGATAAGTTGTGAAGCTGAAAGAAGTATTTCTAAGTTAGCAACAAATAAAAAATAAGTGTTGATAAATCATGCTAGAGCGAAGACCACTTTTTCTTTCTATTTACTGGATAGAAAATGTTACAAAATCATTGTCACACGAAGAAGAGATTAGAGAGTAAGTAGCTATTTTTCTGGATATTTAGGCTGTGGTATTTGTCAAATTTGAAATTTGCTGTAATTCCTCATTCCAAAGGCACTTACTCATATTTTTTGTTCTCTTTTTCTAAAAGAGAACTCAAAAATTGTATGAGTTTTGGGCCTCACAAAGCTTGCATTTGTCTGGGATCTAGAGAACCTGAACAGAGTACACGTTCTGGGCACCACAGCTGTATTACACCAGAGTAGATCACAGGCAGAGGTCAGAGAGCCAGCTAGCTCTCTTTCCACCATGTGAGAAGTCAGCCATCTACAACCGACACAGGGCTCACACCAGAACTGACCATACTGTACCATAATCTCAGACTTTCATTCAGCCTTTGAGCATGTCCCTGGAAAAAAAAACACACCTGCTCACATTCCCCTGAAAATTTCCATTTGATTTTAAGTATATGGATGGGCCTCTCCATGTGACCCTAATTTGGAAACTTCTGGCTGAGGTGACCACACCTCAAATAATCCATCACCAGTCCATTATTTGCTTTCTCAAATAATCCATCATCAGATTATTGGGTTTTTTTTGTTTTGTTTTGTTTTTTTTTTTTACAAACGCTTAATTTACTATCTCCAAGATCTCTCAGATGCTGGAAGGAAGTTGGTCGTCATGGACGAGATTGCCCTGCATTGTACACAACTTTTCTGTGCAACTTCGGGGCTCCTCAGGCAGGGTCACCAGGAGTATGGAGGCCTCTGGGAGCTTCCGCCCTCATCCATTCTCTGTCTCCTTGGTCCTTACATTTGGGATGCAGGAAGTGGGGGAAGAGGTGTTTGGCATGTGTGCTCATGCTAGCTTTCTCATCATTCTCGTTTTTATTCTTTTAATAGGTGAAGTTAAACTATTTACAATTACTGAAGTAATTTTGGATGTTTGGTCTTAATTCTGTCATCTCTTGTTCTATGCTTTCGGGGATGTTTTTGGATGGGGAGAAGTTCTGTTTGGTTTCATTTCCTTGCCGTTACCTTGGTTTTCTCTTCCTCACAATATTCCTTACGGTTGGTTTGCCTTTATTTTCTAGTATGAATGAAAGTCCTACATCCCGTTTTTAACTCTTTTAAGGAATATTTAAACTACAATTTCTATAATTATCAGTCAAGACTGAAGCAATACCTTGTGACCTGATCTAATACAGAAAGAAAAATTAAGTATGCTTTTACTTACTCCATCCAAGCTTTAGTAATATAACTTAAAGATGGAAGCTATTATTTAAAAATATATATATTTGTATTCAAATTCCTTGCATTTATTCTTTGCAAAAAACTGTCTTCATAATTATTTGAGCCACCTGTCTGAGTTTTCCAGAGTTGATCATCTTTGCTTCTCTTTAAATTCCTGAGATAAAGCACTTTTTAAATCTGAGTGCCATGCTTTCCCTAGAAATCGATTCCTCAGCCACAAGAACTCAGTGGCATAATATTAGCATGGTTGTTTTCTTTTCATTCATCTTGTAGCGGTATGTTTGTGATCTCCCCAAGAGAGAGATGTACTGTCCTGTTTTTTAAAGGAATCTTTAAAAACCTAAGTCACCATAAAGTTGACACTTAAACTTCTGCGACCCAACTTATGCCTATATGATACTATGGGCCAAATGTTTGTGTCTGCCCAAACTTCATGTGTTGAAACCATAATAATTCCTGTGTGATGATGGTATTAGGAAGCGGGGCCTTTGGGAGGTGATTAGGTCATGAGGACGGAGCCCCGATGAATGGGGTCAGTGCCCTCATAGGAAGAGGTCAGAGAGCCGGCTAGGTCTCCTTCCCCCACGTGAGGACACGAGAAGTCAATCATTTGCAACTGGAACCGGGCCCTTGGCAGAACCTGACCATCCTGCCACCGTGATATCAGACTTTCAGCTCCCTAAACTTGAGAAATAAATTTTTCTTGTTGATAAGCCACCTAGTCTATGGTATTTCGTTATAGCAGCCTGAACTGACTAAGATATATCAGGTAACTAGAATAGCCAAATTCATAAAGACAGAGAGCAGAGTGGTGGTTGCCAGGGATTAGAGGGAGGTGGAAATGGGAGTTATTATTTAATGGGTGGGGAGTTTCGGTTTTACGAGATGAAAAATGCTCTGTGGATATAGTTGCACAAAACGTGAAAGTACTTAATGCCACAAATGTATACTTAAGAATGATTAAGATGGTAAATATGGTGTTATATGTATTTTATCCCAATTAAAAAATTATGAGGTCAAATGTCCAGTGATAATACTTATTAAATTTGTGTTGGATATTTACCTCAGTTTGTTCACTGAGTCCATCAGTGACTTTTACCAAAGATTTGGATCTAGTACATATAGGATGGGGTCTGGATTTCTGTGTGTTTTAAAAGAGATTTGGATGATTCTGAAACCCGTTTGGTTGAGACTCTCTACTTCATTATCTGATAGCAAATGATGGCTTTCACTTATTTGCTGTGTCTTACTCAATGGTGAGCTCCTTGAGAACAGATAAATATTATGCTCACCCTCATTTAGCAAGTCCTTAAAAATGGTATTCAATAAATAGCTGATGATGTTGAAAAATGGCTTGAGATAACACAGCATACAGGCACAAGACAAATTTCTCCTGGAAAGAGGATTGTGTTGGTCCAGTTTGGGCTTGGTTTGGGCCCATCACTGGTCTTAGGGAGATGTGGCCCAAACATGACCACAGGGGCTCACCTTTGTACATCCTCCAAGAAAGGGGAGGAACGAATAGTGGACATCCCAGACATGTCTGCTACATGTAGGGAAAGTCAAATGGACCCCAATGAGGTAGGCCCTCCACTTTTGTTTTTGTTCTTGCCTGAAAGTCAGCTTCGTTTTACGTACACATAAGACAATTTCTTTCCTTAATTTTTCCCTCAGTTCTTCATTTGCGATGTTTTAGGGATTTGAGGTGGTCTCCACTTTACAAACAAGACTAGCTCACCTATTGAATTACATCCGACATTAGCTCAGGATGGCAACTTGGGCCACTGGCATTGTCCTGGTTGTCCTAGATGTGTGTTGAGTGACTCAGCATCTATGAACATCACCTCTTTTAACTCTCACACTGTCTAAGAAATGGATACTATCGCTATCTCAGTATCATGGATGAGGTTCAATTGCTTGCCCAGGATCACACAACTGGTAAGAGGCGTGACAAAACTTCTACCCCAAATGCATCTAGCTCCAAAGCACAGGCTTTGAAGCACCATGCTGGGGTGCCTCATGGATCTGTCACATCCTAATAAGTCAAATGTCTCCCTCCATCTGGCTGTGACAATTGTTTGCAGCAAATTTATCACATGGTTTCAACTGACTTCTTTAGTTTTCACTCCTCTGTCTTAAGCATTGTTTGTCTTTGCTCCTCGAAAAATTTTGCAAATCATGTGATAGTCTGTCTAAGGTCCAAAGGAAACAGAGAAACAAACCAAACATAACCCAAACGGCTCTCTAATACCCCGACAATAATCTTCGGCAGGAAACATGGATTTTAAGTGGACCTCATCTCAAACAATTCTCCGGTGTAGCCCACTTGGAATATTAGATTATATTGTCCTCACTATGCTGTGATCTTTTCTTTTTAAATATCAAATGCCAAAGGTTTCGTTTCTGTCTTGATTTGTGCTGTAAATGGCTTTTTTTGATTATTTGCCATCATCTTTATTGATATAGCTTTAAAAGTTTTAGTGTCAGTTGGGGACACAGCTTAGTATTTGATATAATATGACTTGCTCTCTCTCCAAAGAGGAACTGCAGTTATTCAGACGTGTGTAATGTCTCCCCTTATTTTGTAATACAAGGAATATTCAGGAGTATACTGTTGATATCCAAACAGGATACATTAAATTGTGCTCCTGGGGGAAGCTGTGAAAGGGTCAAGCAGGAAAATAAGGTCTTGTCTGCTCTAAAAAGGATGATGTTTACTTCCCCCTGCAAGTAAGACTCCAGATGGAAACCGAGATATATAAAACATGAACCTCCTTCCTGATTCATTTCTTCGGGGCTGAAGTTTAGCTCTTGTTAAGTCTTAAAATGTTCAGAAGATGCTTGTTCAGATCTCTCAAAGATGTATGGTACTACTAGCTACTAGCTAATATCTGCTTCCCTCTCTCCCAAATCTGGGAGGAGTAAGTGAACATTTTCTGAGCTGAAGCGTTTCGAATGGGTAATTGCTTTCACACCAGGCGTGTCTATGAAATCAAATAATAAACAGGGTCTTAAATTCTTTGTTTCCCTGAAGTTTGAGTTTAAAAGAATTTCTGTTGAGAATTTTATTTCTTATGCTGCAACTTTAATAACTCCATTACAGCTTTTGCTTTCCCCCTCGATACCCAGCTGTGTATATTTCGGTGTGGAATGTAATTTTCTCTGGCCACAGCTAAGAGGAAGCTTCTTAAAAATGTTTATTTTTTTTTTTCTAAAATGTAAAACACACATTTCTCCTGGGAAAATGATGAGCATGTATTGACTAAGCCAGGGCTGTAGACTTTTTTTATAAAGGACTAGAGGGCAAATATTTTAGACTTTCCAGGTCACACAGTCTCTGTCAATCAACTTTACATGTGTAGTGTGCAAGCAGCCGTAGACAACACGAACCAAGTGAGGATGGTTGTGTTCCAATAAAACTTTATTTATGGACATTGAAATTTGAATGTTCTAAAACTTATACGTGACTCCCATCCAAGTACTAACCAGGCCCGACCCTGCTTAGCTTCCAAGATCAGATGAGATCAGGCATGTTCAGGGTGGTATGCAAGGAGAAAGGGGGGTTCTAGAAGAGGGTAAATGGGGTCAAATATATGGTGATGGAAGGAGAACTGACTCTGGGTGGTGAACACACAATGTGATATATAGATGGTGTATTACAGAATCATACACTGAAAGCTATGTAACTTTGCTAACAATTCTCCCCAGTAAACTTTAAAAAAAAACAAAAACAAAATGCTTTTCCATGTCATGAAAGATTGCTACTATTTTGCCTTTTCCCCAACCATGAAAAATGTAACAACCATTCTTTGCCATTGGGCCATATGGAAACCAGGCAGTAGGCCAGACTGAACCCACGCGTAGCAGTTTGCTGACTCATACACTAATTCACTGAAATCAGTAAATATTTTTTGAGCATCCGATATGTACCGGGAAATAAAACAGACATAATACCTGCCTTTATGTTGCTTACGGAAGAGAAAACTACGTGGAAAAATGTAAAACAAGGACATTTTCAAGTTTGGGAAGAATGATAGTTTATATGTAATCACATCCCAAGCAATGCCTCGAAAAATCTTGACTGTAACCATTTCTCTAAAGTTACTCTGGGTATCACAGAAAACTGAGGTTTTGACTCCAGGTTGCTGGTATCTCTGTGCTGCAGAAACAAACTATTTCTTAATCTGTGAAATATAGGGATTTACTATCTTTCAGTGGATCCCCTCCTAAAACATGTAAGCTTCTTGAGAGCATGGCATTCTCCTTGACATGTCTCTTCTCAAAAGCACAGCTCAGCCCAATGAGAAAACGTCAGTGAGGAGAAGCAGAATCGTACACTGAAAGCTATGTAATTACAAATTGCCTTACAAATGTCCTGGTAAATATGGGAGCCACTAGCGCCTGTGTCTATTTAAATTTAGACTTAAATTAATGAAAGGAAAGGAGATTTAAAATTCGGCTTCTCATGTGTGCTAGCCACCTTCAAGCAGTCGGTAACCACATGTTTTACACAGTATAGATATAGGTTTCCATCACCACAGAAAGTTCTCTTGGACAGAGCTTCCTGGAACATGGGAACACTTTTCTTCCCTCTGCTGTTGCACTCAAGCAAATTCATCATGACAGTGTGAATTCTGTAATCTATCTCTCAGCAAATATTTTGAAATATGATTAGGAACGTGGTTGCACTTTAGGACGGCAGCAGCATTGTGAGACAGTCATTGAATCTCCTTGAATCCCCACATAAAAATAGATTAAAAAAAACTAAGGCAGAAACTCATGGACAATATTTACAAAAACAGTAGGTGATACGGTATCCCCCATAAATCCCGTAAGACAAGTAGGTAGGAACACACCTCCAACAGCCATAACCTGTCTATGTGGAAAAAAGTAGAAGGAAGCAATGGGACATCTGAAGGTCCTGGACAAGGAGAACCCCCACATACCCAGCAACTATTCACTGGAAAAATAAATCCTATCAATTTGTGAACAGTGAGTAAAACTAGGAGTGGGTAAATAGAGGGGTTCCTTGGTACGTTCTGGAAGGGGATGAAGCCAGTGCATAAGAACTTGAACCTGTCTTACCAGGGCTCCTTTCCAGATTGAGAACTCACATACAGGAGAAACATCTGGGAGTGGAATAAAAACTGAGCAGGATATGGATAATAGAGAAAATCCAGATAAAAAGTAAGAGAGGAAAACAAGAGGAAAATTCAGGAAGTAAGCTATCATATTTTTGCTCACTTAAAAAAAATCAGAAGAGGATACTAAGAAATTCGAAAATCTGTTCTGAGCCTTGCCTCCTACTAACGGTTCAGGAGAAAATAAATTCATATAAAAATGAATAAGTACAATTCAAGGTCAAGTCCATTCAGAGTTATCAGCATATGGAACAGAATCATATTTTTAAAGACAATGAAAGCATGCCAGAAAGGCAATGCCAGAAAACTGTAATCCATTGTTTTAAAATGAGCAAAATGACTTTTGGAAAATGATACATGATGCGAAAGAACAATGTAAATTAAAATTAGAAAAATTCAGAAAGAAAACACCAAACTCAGGAAAGAATTAGGAATAAAATTTATTTCAAAAATGAAGGATAAACTATAAGAAACATGAGAGTTAGTGATTTTAAAAATCAAAAGAAAGAAGGAAAGAGATAAAAAAGATTCAAGTAAAGGTGACAAAATTGAAGATGGACAAAGAATATCCAATATACAGATAATTCACTTCTTGGAAAAGGAAATAAAGCAAGGGAGCAAAACAAATATTAAATACAATTTAAGAAGCTTTTATTGAATCATAAAAAAAAAAGTTTACAGCTACATGTAAAAAACATACCAAATATCTGAGAGTGTAAACCCAGAATGACTAATATCAAGGCATATTTTAATAAAATTATCAGACTTTTAAGAAAAAAAATGCTTTGGGCTTCTAGACAAAAAGATCAAATGACGTAGAAGACAAAGAAAATTAAATTATCATCAGACTTTGACAGCAATGCCTTGTTTCAGAAGACAATGGAGTAACAACCTTAACATACCCACAGAAAGAAACTGTGAGCCTAAGGTTTTATATCCAGCAAAACTGACTTCAAAATATAGGTGGTACAATGTGTTATCAACAAGCAAGAACTCGGTGAACATTGTTTACACGATGCTCCTGAAAAATATACTAGAGACTGAGCTTCAGGCCACCAAAAGATCTAAAGAGGTATTTGCATAAAGTCTGTCGGTGAGCATTGAGCATATAGTTATTTGTAGAGCTGATACTAAATGAGGCTTAAAAAGGACACAGTATATTATGTATAGCTATATATGTGTTGTGACAATGTAGATATGGTACAACTATTTGAAAAAAGGAGGGAATGAGAAGAGAATGTGCAAGACAGTGTTTAACTATTTTTCATAATTGCAGTTGTAGCTGTAGTATTGATATTAGTACTAGTACCGTGTTTACCCGAAAGTAAGACCCAGCCGGACCATCTGTCCTAATGCGTCTTTTGGAGCAAAAGTTAGTATAAGACCTGGTATTATGTTATATTATATTATATTATATTATATTACATTATATTATATTATATTATATTATACCCAGTCTTATAGTATGTTAAAATAAGACCAGGTCTTGTATTAATTTTTGCTCCAAAAGACACATTAGAGCTGATGGTCCAGCTAGGTCTTATTTTCGGGGAAACACGGTATTCTGAACCTGTTGGGTGTATATTGTGAAATGCAGCAAATAAATAATTCCCTGGTTCTGACAATTTCATCAGGATTCTCAGGATGGATAACAGGTCTAACATACAAGAGGACGCTATACTCCTACATTTAAATTAGAGATATCTGTATCAACTCATGAAGGATTTTATCTTTTAAATATATACATACAAACAGGAACATAGGAATATATGTATATATCTCCCAGCTCTTTACACCTAAAAGCCTAGAAACAGTGACCTACCCACTAGTGGTCTTAAGATACAATTTCCTATTAAAAGAACTCATAGTTAATCCTAGGTCTGGAGCATAAAAAACATGAATAAGCCTGGAACATATTGTCACACCAACTGGCAAGAAAGTTATCAAAGATCGTTAGGGTCATGTCAAAAGTATTCATCAGTCAACCTAAACAGGATCCCATAGATGGCACAATTTTTGCTTCAATGAGTATAATATTCGCCCATCAAATATATTTTAAGTCCTTGAGTTCATAATAATAGTTAAAAAACAAACAAACAAACAAAAAGAAAACCAAAAACTAACTGGGCTTCAACTTCATGAGCTTTCATTATCTTAAAACTGGTTAAAAAGGGAAAGAATGATGCATTTATCTTCCTTTTACTATATGAACTATAGTACTGGGTAAACCAAATAGAAGGTAAGGGAAAGCATCTTTGTATAAAAGCATTCCAATTAAAAGCAAAAAAGAAATGATGGAATTAGAATAGCACCATTTTGAAATTCCCAGTGAATTAATAGACCTAGGCATTATAGATTAATAGCTGTTCACATTAGAAAAAGAGAGAGAACTGGACATTGCCTCCTAATGAAAGAACACAGTGCCTGTGGTCTTGCTGTCAAACTGAAATCTGGTCAAGCCTTTGGATCCAGCTGCAATTTGCAGGAAACATGTAGGAAAGAGGGACATACTGAACTGCACAGTGAGTATACAATCAACAAAATCCAGACTGTTGTCAACTCTGCAGGTTAAGTGGCCTGGGTTTTTCAACACACACACACACACAAAAGAAAAATGTAAGGAAAAGAAAGGGATGGAGGTAACTGGAGATTAAAAGAGATTTAAAAGATGTATCAAAAAGTTTTTTAAATGTCAAGATGAAACTAATGTCTATGGATACACATTTGGGTACAAAAGCTAAAAAGTAACCCACAGAAGTGATTACAAAGGTCAGGATGGAGGGGACTATGGTTGGGAAGGAAGGGGCCCAAGGAGGGGCTCTCTGGGTGGCTGACCAGGTTCAATTTCTTGACCTGTCTGATGGTTACAAGGATACAAACCATATAATAATTCACTGAGCTATACATTTGTTTTGTGTGTTTTCTGTATCCATTTTCAAAAAGGTGGTGCTAGTATCCATTTCAGAGGCTGGTTTAGCTAATGTGTCAAGACAGGTTACTTTGTCTCCTTTACCCCAATTAAATCAGGCAGCAGGTAGGGGAGTGGAGGTAGCTCAGGCTTACTGTGTCTTAAAGATCGCCTGGTGATTCTAATCCACAATCATGGTTGGTAAATCCCAGGCACCACATGGTTCTCCAAGTATTGGAGCAGCCGCTTCAGGATCCCATGGTAAGACTGTGAGAAATGCATTGTCCTCACCTGAGAACTTGCTAGAATTGCAAATTCTCAAGCCCCACTCCGTCTACTAAATCAGAAACTCTGGTGCTGGGTGTAACCATCTTGTTTTAACAAGTTGTCCGGGTGGTTCTGAGGCAAGCTCTAGTTTGAGAACCACGGGGCTGCAACAAACAGCCTTCTCCTCTGATTTGTCTAAGACCCACGCCCGTGCAAAAATGAAAAGGCCAAAGGTTCTAGAAAAGGCCAAAGGTTCTAGAAAGGGCTTGGAGTAGCCATGATATTAGTCTGAATTCATCTGTACAGAGTCGGCCCTCTGACCTGCCTTCCCAGGACGGTAAGTACCAGAGGAAATGCAAATGCATGTGTAGGCTGTTTTTCAAATAATGGCAGTCTGGTAGGTCCTCTGTGTCCTGCTAATGTAATATAAGGAGATGATGATTATTGCTTTAGAGGAGGCATATTTTCAACTCGAAGCCGCTTCCATTACTGAACCGTAATGAATCTTAATGACAACATCACTGAAATCTGTACGGAGAATGACTGTGCAGAAATTATCCTTTTAGAACAACTAAACAATAACAACAAACCTTGAATCTGTGCTTACATGAGTTCTTCAAGCACGACCATCTCTGAGACCCTTAGGAAGGAAGCACAGCAGAAGCTTAGGCCCCACATGCTTAGGGTGTTGGGCAGAAAAACCATTTCTTTCCTGTTTATAAATCCCGGGGCAGAGTTTATGCAACCTTCATCTGAGCAGTGTGTAGGTGAAAAAGTCTGAAAAATGCTGTTTTCCCTTCAAAGTACCTTTTAGGAGATCTGGCTTCCACACCAAGCAGCTTCATTTTATTTGATTATTTGCAAAGGGAGATACTTTAAAAGCGATGTCAGAGAAAGAATATAATTATTCCCCGGGGACGTGCCTGGGCTCTCTGTAGTGATCCACCAGTGCGAATGGGACGTGCTGCGCTGACCGTCGGCTGGGAGCACAGGTTGTGCGCTGCTTCTCCAGGACTGGGAGGGAGAAGTCTGAGCCATCAGGAGTCAGGAACTCGTCTGAGTCACGGCTCTCCTGCCCCAGCCTGAGCCTGAGCCAGCACTCACTTGTGCTGCAGGGCACCTAAGCGCCAGCTGAGGCCACCGGGGACTTCCTCATAGTACCTCCAGACCCTGGGGTGCTCATTCCAGAAAGGGTCCTAGAAGGAATTAGGGAGGAAAGTGACTTTTTCCACAACCATCTGCACCTGAGGTGGGTGAGTGACGACGGGTGTTAATGACATCCATACATTGATCACATGTCCAGAGGGTACGATCGCAGGAGGGTCTATGAATTCACACATGGACAGAGATGACAGTCCAGTGGGGAGACAGACAGACACTGAAACCAGAACAGTACAGTGTGATCATTGCTTTGTGGTGGCCCGTGTCTTACTTAGTTCAAAAAGAATGTGGGAGAAGCATCCCTCCCGGGGGAACCTGGGAGGGCTTCACAAAGAAACTAGACTTTGAGCTGCAGTGTGAAGGATGCGGGGTGTTTTGGGGAGGTGGGGGCAGACAGGTAGTGGGAGGGTGCTCCCGATAGAAGGATCAGCCCTGGCTGAGCTTTGGAGGTGTGGTGCAGCATCTGGTCTGCTGGGTCCATTTGTTCGAATATAAACTGCAAGGTGGAGAGCAGCAAAGACAGGATGAGGAGGTCCTGTCACTGATTAGAGTTAAATTTTAATTCAGAGAAGGTAAGCAGCTGGTCTACAATCACTGTTTGCTAAGAAGTAGCTAAGTCCTGACTGAGACCCAGGTCAGCCTTAAGCCCCTTGACAGTTTGGAATATGGATGGAGGTGTTAAGGGTAGAGAGCTGGGGGACAGCCACACAGGGGGGTAGGGGCAGAACTGAGTTAGAACTAAACATGTGTGAATGTAGAATTTTTCAATAAAAATTGTGTCATGTTAAACTATGCAGAAATCACATCCATGGTACTTATTCAGTCATTATTCATTCATTCACTCATTCATCCAGTCTACCCTATGTCAGCATTGTACGAGGAGCTGGAGGCTCAGGGTGAACAAAACAGGCATGGCTGCCCCCACCCCTCCCGGGAGCTTACACTTTATTGAGGGATTCAACCATTGATCGAACACTTACACAGATTCGGTTTATATTAATAACCATGACTTGTGCTCTGAGGTCAAGTCTTTCTGAGCTTTGAGACCATGTGAGGGCGTGGGTAGCCCAGTTTACAGGGGAAGGACTGAGAAAGACTTCCCTAAGATAAGGTCTGAAGAGTGAGCAGTAGCTGCAAGGTGGCCTAGTCAGGTGGGGAGAAGGCTGCTGCCCACAGATGGAACCGCCTGTGATGAGTGGGGTGATGGTAACTGCGAAGCAGGAAGAGAGCTAGTGTAGCCGGAAAGCAAGTAGAGAGAGAAGAAGGGCAGTGGGATGGGAGAGGAGGCTGGAAGGCAGGTGGGGGCTATTCCATGAGGGTCTTGTAATCATGCAAGGATCTGGGCCTGTGGATTAAAGCATTGGGTCTCAACCTTGGAACACACTGGTGTCACCTAGCAAGTTTTAAAATGCTGAGTCCTGGACCAGCCCAAATATTCTGATTTTAATTGGTCCAGGGGACTGCCCAGGAATCAGGATGTTAAAATGTGGTCATGTAATTCTAATGTGAAGATAAACTTCTGAACCACTGGATTAAAATGTTTTAAGTGCATCTATATCGTCTGATTTCCATTTGGAAAGGTTGGTCTGGCTGTAGAGAATGGGCGGTGCAGGGGTTAGGGGGAGACCCCAGTGAGGAGGTTAGAGCAGCAACCTCCTGCTCTAACCTCCTGGTGGTCGGTTACCAGGTTTTCTGAGGGCATTTCATTATCTATCATGGCAGCCAGACATTTGTCTGTAATTGTTAGGAAGTTGGGAGGGGTACTTTTCCTTCTGTTTTTCCTTGTATATTAAAAATATTAAGTACAAGTCTCCTCAAAACTTAAAAAAAATCAGTGTAATTTCTACTTCCTGGGGACAGGCAGAACAAACTTTCTTCGTCTTCTAGGTGACAACTTGTCAGTAATGGAAGATGACAATAGGGCCCTAAAGCCAGCTCTTTTATAAATAGGTACTTGAACTTAGAAACTAGTTCTCACGCCATGGGTTCCAAGTCCCTCCACCGAGTGTGTTCTAATTTATCACCATCATGTCCTCTTAAAACTCGCTGCATTTGTTACATAATGTTTTCTTTCTTTTATTTTAATAAGCCATTTTAGTTGCTAAGGAAAATGCTAAGAGAAATTATTGTGCCAAGAACAAAGCTTTGATGTTTAAAAATTACCCATTGGTTTTCTATAACAAATAATATTTAAAAATGATACATGTAAAAAGGCACTTAAAGTTTTTGCTCTCGGTCTTGGAAAGAGTTGAAGTCAGCATCTGAAATTCTGACTTTCCTGTTTGTTCTGTATGCTTAATTAACATTTTGGGGTTTTTTAGCAAGAAAATAGAAGCTCCAGAAAATTGTCCCTTTCATGTTTCTCAAAACTTAAAATTATTTCCATTGGAGAATTTGACTCCACACAAAACAATCTTTATTTCTCTGTCTCTCTTTTTTAAATATGGAAAAGTAATATCGGCATCACTACCATTTATCAAGTGGTTATCGTAGCTGGCGCTGAGCTCATCAGTTTGCCCGTTTGTTATCTCTTTTAATCCCTATCACAACTCAAGAGAGAGGCAGGATTGGTTATCTCATTCTATAGATGAGGGAGGAGGCGTGAAAGCGTTCGCCCAAGGTCACGCCCAGCGCTAGCACCCCAGACGTCTGTCTTTCCAGCATAGCACAACATCCCTTTCCTATCCTCTGGTTGTCTTTGATTCCCACATTCAAAAGCAAGTTTACACCTTTTATAAGAGCCAGTGCCAGCTTGGGTCCATATTTCTTCTGGAAACTTCCCCAGATGACCCAGCTTGCATGGCCACACTTTTCTCTGAATGTCCTAACACCTGTCTATACCTGAGAAGGCAATTATAGTGGGGTCTGTTACCCATCATACAGTACAGTTATTAACTACTGAGTTATCATTTACTCCTTATCTCTGTATGGCTTTTTTTCTCCACCTAGACTGTAAGTTTCTTGGGGAAGGGCTATGTATTATGAGTCTTTGTTTTCCCATAGGGCCTGGAACATTGACCTTTCTAGATGTGAGGGAATCAGGGTAGTTGAATAAATGCACAAGTGAATGAATGAAGAACAGCCAGTTCCCCTGGAAAACGTTATCTATAAACCTTGCAAAACTCCCCTGAAATGCTAAGAGAGGAGAGGAGACCAAGGGACCAAGAGCATCGGCGTAGGAGTTGAACACTGCTGGACTTAAGTGTCAGCTCTGTCACTGCCAGCTGTGTGCCTTGGGCAACATCAGTCACCTCGTCGGTAAGACATGGATGATAATGTAACACCCAGCTCAGAGAACTGTTGTAGTAAATGAAATAATATATATAAAACCTTTAACCTAATTCCTGGCCTACAGTCACCTTCACGTAACACGGTAGCTACTGTTGTCGTACCAAATGTCTGAGTTATGCTTTCTCATTTCTCAAGCGTTCCTGGACATCGTCTCATACCATCATTGACAGATGTTTACTGAACCCCAAGCACAGTGCTGGGTGCACAGTGGTGAACACACAGGCGGGGTCTCTGGCCCCACAGGGCCTGCCCCACACAAAGGCTGATGTCTGTAGGTCGCTATGCTTCTCCCCATCCTGCTGATGAGAACGGAGGGACACGACTGAGGCTGGCCATTTGGTGACTTGGTGTTCGAGCTGTGCTCTGTCCCTGCCTCCCAGGATGCTCGTATCCTGGCAGCAGGTGGGCTGTGAGAGCACTGTTGAGTGGGCAGTGCTGTTTCCAAACCAGGAAAGTGGTGTTCATTTTAAGGGCATCCATGTGCAGGGGTGATAATTTGGCTGGAGCCATTAGCTTTGTTTTGTTTGATGTTCAGGAAGCCTAAACAAACATGATACAGCGTAAAATTAAGTCCTGTTTGATTCCTCCGTGAATCGATGATTAATGAGTGTGAGTACTATCTCAAAAGAACTGCAAGTGTATAATTTGTAGGCATATGTATATGTCAGGGTTGGTGGAAATGTAAAATATTAAGTTATACTGCTCCAGGTGTTCTATTACAGGTCTAATGGTGAGGTAACTTGTTTTCAAGTATTGCAAAGAGA
Organism: Rhinolophus ferrumequinum; assembly: GCF_004115265.2. Lineage (NCBI taxonomy): Eukaryota > Metazoa > Chordata > Mammalia > Chiroptera > Rhinolophidae > Rhinolophus > Rhinolophus ferrumequinum. The sequence goes on along the minus strand of NC_046299.1, from coordinate 9,100,629 downwards.
AAATCCCACTACCACTATCTGCCCACGTAATATGTTAGGTGTCTATTTTATGTTCCTCTTTTAAAATTCTTATTTTAATAATAAATCAGGCCTCATGTTATTTGGTTTGGGTTTGATCCTCAGTGGTCTCTTATCTGTATGATCTGTATGATTCTGTAGATTGGATCAACCCATAATTATGTTTGATTTAACAAATGACCCTTGGAAAGAACTCAGAATTTAGTTTCAGACATTTTTCCAAAGTACCGATGTGGAATTTTCTTTCTTTCTGCCTCAGTTCTGATGGGCAGTGTTTCTAATATCTCTGTTGCTAATATCTCAGATACCAGGCTCTTGAAAATATGGACCAGTGTCCTTGAGTGGGCTTTTCATTGTAGGAGCTTTGGGCCTGTAACAAATAAATGTCACCCAGAGACAGCTACACACTGCCCAGAGTCTAATTTAATAGTGGGAAAGGATTCAGAAGTCTGGGACCCTGGCTCTGCTATTAACCAGTCCTGTAGCTATAGGCAAATCTGAAACTCTTTGAGTCTTAGTGTTCTTGTCCTCAAAATGGAAAGAATGATGTCTCAGAGGCACTTGTGCGGGTCGGATGAGATCACGTCCGTCCATGGACGTGGTGGTGTCCTACTGCTGTGACACACCCGCCAGGTCTTACACATCGCCGATCCCTAGCTTTGTCCACTTCTGTAGCTGTGGGAAGGTTGCCGGATAGCTGGCCCTCATTTGTCCTCAGAGCAAGCAGCCTATAGACCACATCACAGATATAACTATATTAATAGCCTCTGCCAAGACAATGGAAACTGACAAGCTAAATGCCTATTTAAAAAAAAAAATTGCCAATGAAGTAAAACCCTAGGGAAAATAGTCAGGAACTAAAAAGGGATGACGACGATTATTCATCTGGTTGTTTTCCCAAATCCCAGAAAACAATGGGAGAAGACCATGAGACCTGAAATACCCTCCTTTTCCCCATCTCTCTCCCATTATGTTAGGATTTATGAATTTAAAGGCTGTATAATAGGGCACACATGGTGGAATCTTCATAGACAAGTTCTGGATTCGTTTCATGACAATAGCAGCAGTGAGATGAGAGCATCAGCAAACCTTTGCCCGCGAAGCCTATTCGTGGACACTGACGGGGCAGTTCCACACAGCACATCCTGTCCCACATTGGGCTAAGGCGGAAGACGGTGAGGCTGGGAGGGCAGTGTAGCTGGGAGCCTGTCTGAGGAGGAGGCATGGGGAGGGAGCCCCGCACGCATGGGTACAGGCAGACCAGGGCCTGAGGACTCTTGTCTGGGGGTGACCTAGAGCAGGGCTGGCTTGGGCCATGGCGAGTACCCCTGAGCTTTCTGTGTCTCTCGGCTACTGGCCTAGCTTGTTGTCCATCTCAAAATAAGCTCTTTGACCTCTTCTCTGGGCAGTGTTTTAAGAAAGTGCTTTTAAACTTACCAAGACGAAAATGTAATTTATGGAAGAGAATTTGGAAGCTATAGAAAAGTAAAAAGAAAAATGATACGTATTACCATATAAACCTTTTGCCATTTTGTTCTATTTTCCATTTAGCCTTTAAAATATGCAGATAGAAATTTAAAAACCAAACTGGACTCCAATTACACTTTCAGTGTTCTATCTTGACTATTTTACTTAATAATGTCATGAACATTCTTGGAAGTCATTAAGAGTTCTTCAGAAATCTGATTTTTAATGTATCACAAGGCCGTCTCCTGACAGCAGGGCGGGAAGGGTGTGAGAGCATTGTTCTGTGGGCAGTGCTATTTCCAGGGAAGTCGTGGTCATTTTAAGTATGTTCACAGGCATAGGTATTCATCCAGCTGGAGCCATTAGCTTTGATTTGTGTCATGCACAGGAGTCCATTATGTGAATGGATCTTTGTTAGCTATTCCTCTGTTGTCTGCTGTTCAGATTCCTTCAGAGTTTTCACTAGAAATAATAAATATTGCTGTTTTATTTAACATTGTAAATAAAGATGAAAGAGATTACATCTTGTTGTCCCTAACAGTAGCATATATTTTAACTATATACAAAATTAAAACAGTGGCTATGATGTAAAAAGCAACCAACAGAGTGATGAAATAGGAAAGACAGCCGAGAAGAAGACCCTACTATATACATATATGTCATATGACAAAAAAAAAAAAAAAAAAAAAGCATCACAAAGCGGTGAGGAAGGAAGGATTATTTAGCAAGCAGTGTTGGAAAATCCTAACCTCATACTTCGTCAGCAACATAAATTCTTTGTGGATTAATGAATTAGATGTTTAAAAATTAAAATCACGAAAATACTGGAATAAAATCTTAATGACTCTTTGGTTCTTAGGGTTTAGGAAAGACTAAGAATGAAAGAAATAGAAGAAATCAAGGGGGGAAATAATATATTTGCCTACATAAAAATATATAATTTAAGGCATAAACAAACAGGTATTTGGGTCTATAGTTGCCATGATAAGCAGGAAAATAAAACAAATTCACTCTTCTCAAGGAGCTCACCTTGTAATGGAGGAAGATAAGCAAAAATAAATACATTCAAAAGACTAAAGCAGGGTAGGGGAGAAAGAATGGACATGTGTATTTCCTTCTATCGTCTAGAACGTTCACATTCTGATTTTATTTGTATTCAAAACTACCATTAATGTTTTTTTTTTTTTTTTGGAAACGTTGAGGAACAGTGTGTTTTTCCAGGGCCCATCAGCAACAAGTCATTGTCCTTCAATTTAGTTGTGGAAGGCGCAGCTCAGCTCCAAGTCCAGTCGCCGTTTTCAATCTTTAGTTGCAGGGGGCGCAGCCCACCATCCCATGTGGGAATTCAACTGGCAACCTTGTTGTTGAGAGCTCTGCGCTCCAACCAACTGAGCCATCTGGCCACCCCTACCATTAAGTTTTTAAGACATATATTTTAAGTTATGGTTCCCTAATGATCAAAGCTAGGAATGAAATATTGTCCATTTGTTCCCTCCTGTATAAGATGGAGAAGTTAGCACATTTTTACCGTACCCTTTGTTCTTCCTGTTCTCTGTTCATGTAGGATGAGACTGTGTACCTACATTATAAAATTTTTGTTTCATATTTCTTTTCAGTAATTACATTTGAAAATTTCATTTTGTAATAAGATTTGCAATTGGACTTTTTAATTAATTTTAGAACTCACTACAGGTACTTTTATAGCAGGATTTCCCCCATATTAAGTACTTAATATTCATTCTTATCTTGCTTAAAATTGATATATATTTTCAAGCGTTCTTTTTTTTTCAAAAAAGTAAAGATGTGTTTCTTTCTTAGCTCTTGTTGTGATCATGACTTTCTCCTAGTTCTGCACATAAGCAAACGTGTTTGAAAAATCTTTGGAAACAATTTCTTGTTCTCATTATCTCTTTAGTTACTTTATTCTGTTTTGGTCTTTAGCACCGCAGAGAAAAAAATTCATGCCAGCACAGTTTTCAATCCTTTATAGATTATAGAAATCTAGTTTGGTTTGTTTTCCTGTTTTAGATGCTTATGGATTTTTAAAAAATAGACTTTATTTTTTAGAGCAGTGTTAGGTTCAGAGCAAAATTGAGAGGAAGGCACAGTGATTTCCTGTATACCCCCCGCCCCCACACATGCACAACCCCCCCCTATTGTCCCAGGGGGGGCACATTTGTTACAATTGACGAACCTGCATTGATACATCATTATCACCCAAAGTCCGTAGTTTACTTTAGGGGTCACTCTGTATACATTCCATGAGTTTTGACAAATGTCTAATGCCATGTGTCCACCAGGCTAGTATCATAACAGAGCAGTTTTACTGCCCTGAGGATCATCTGTGCTTCCGGTTCAGCCTTCCCTCCCTGATAACTTGCTTGCTATCGCTTAGAATGACTGGCATGATAGAGTTTCCCACGTACCTGTTCCTAGGCCTTCAATCTCAGCCTCACAACTAGTGCTTCATTAAGAGAGAAAAACAATTCCCAGGGTACAAACACCACGTCCTATCCCTTCCTGTCTCTGCCACTTCGTGCCCTGATATTTTTTGGAAGTTTCATTTAATTCTTTGACCCATAAAAAAGGAGTGCTGCTGGTGAGGGCAGGAAAGGGACCACACTTGACCATATAAAAATGCAATGCTTGCACAGCAGAAAGGGCTGTCTGGCTTTCTGACCGTGGCCGCACGTGGTGGTATAAGTTAGTTACATTGAAATTACATTACAAATTCCATTCCTGTTTCACTAACTACATTTCCATTGCTTGGCAGTCACGTGCAACCAGTGACCACCCTATTGAAAAGCCCAGATTATGGAACATTTCCATTATCACAGATTCTACTGGACAGCGCTAGTATAGAACTTAGTTCTACACACGCAGGACAAAAGAGAAAAAGTGTCTTTCTATCTGTATGTTTTTCAAGGTTTAATAGATTTTCTCCATTTAATGCAACAATCCATGTCAGCTTAGATTGTGGGTAGCCATTTATCTCTGTAGCTCTTGTAGTTAGCAGGAAATCCTCGAAGATCCTTACGTAGATTGACTGCCAGTTGGTTTTTCACTATGTGTGTGGGTTTTCATTTTCACCGGTGCCTTCAGTGGTCTTTTCAGTGAGTTGGGAGAAGCTACATCAGGGATTGTTGGCCATACAATGTGTTTACAGAAACCCTGGCCAGGTAGTACTTTTCTTTAAATTGAACGATGGTACTAGGCATTTTGGAAACTAAAAATTATATATCTGGCAGAGGGTCAGCTGCTTCTCTAGCTCATTGGAAAATTCTCTACTAATTCTGGGCCATTCTGTCTGATCAGGGTAAGGTCTTTCCTTTGTGGACCCATCTCTCCACTGCTCATGGGGGAGTTGACTGCACATGTTGGATGAGCAGGGGAGTTGCCCCTATTCTATGACAACTTGGCACCTGTCTCTTTCTGCTCAGCTCCCCAGTTTTTAGGACAGAGGACTCTTTTTCTCGGTATGACCTTCTCAGACTCTACTCTCCCCAATCCTCCTTTTCCTCCTTCTGAGTCTCTTCTTCCTCCAGCCTCAGCCTTGTCCAGTCCTAGAGAGAGGAAAACTGGCTCTGCAAGTCAGCTGTGAGACACTGCATCGCTGTGTCTCACACTTCGTTTACTTTTTAAATAGCTTTATTGAGATATAGTTACTATACAAAGAAATTGCACATATTAAATGTATATGATTTGATGAGTTTGGACATATTCATACATTCATGAAACCATCACCACAATCAAAATAATAGGCATATCTATCACCTCCAAAAGTTTCCTTGTGTCCCATTTTTGGTTTTTGTTTGCTTAGTAGGAACACTTAATATGAGATCTACCCTCTTACAAATTTTTAAGTGCACAATATAGCATTGTTGACCAGAGGTACTATGCTGTCCAGCAGATTTCTAGAACGAACTCATCTCGCATAACTGCAATTTTATAGCAATTGAACAACTCCCATTTTGCCCTCCTCCAACCCCTGTGAACCATCATTCTATTCTCTGCTTCTATGAGTTTGATTATTTTAGATTCCACATATAATAAGTCAGATCATACAGTATTTGTCTTTCTGTGTCTGGCTCATTTCACTTAGCTCATTGTCCTGTAGGTTCATCCATGTTGCAAATGACAGAACTTCCTTCTTTGTAAAGGCTGAATATGTCATTGTATGTATGTATATACCACATGTTCTTTATCCATTCATTTGTTGATGGACATTTGAGTTGTTTCTATACCTTATTAAGATAATCCTTTGAGGCTTTGTTCCTCTTCTGTATGGGCTGGAGTAAGTAAGAATGGTCCTTGTGGTACCAGTGAGATAAGAGCTGGGGAAAACCCATTGTTGAACACTTAGTAAGTGCCCGGCACTGTGCTAAGTATTTTGAGTTGTAATTTTATTTAACTTTCATTATAATGGTAGGAGGAAGAGAGCAGTGTTAGGTCAATTTGACAAACGTTGCAGATTTCAGACGGTTTAGGGAGTTCGAACTCAGATTTGGCTTTTATTACTAATGAGAAGTTTCTCCTTTGCATTTCTAGACTTTTCATTAGAATCTGAAGGGCTTACTGGGATTCTTGCGGTGTTGTTACAAGGAAAAAAAAATTAATTCCGACACTCATTTGGAATTAATCGTGTATTTTATGAGAGGTTGCAATAGAATTTCAATTAATTTTTGCTTGGGAAGAAGGTATATCAATTTGCAGCCAGAACACTTTAAGAAGTATGTCTGGCTCACGCATTTCTTATTCTTCTGAGGGAATAGCATACACATAGGTGTCTCATGGAGTTTTCCATTTCTGTTCAACTCCTATGAACTGACCATTCACAGTGTGAAATGTACTGTGAGGCATTCAACAAAAGTGGTGGCTTTATCCTCGTCTCAAGGGACACACATACACCCCTCACGCACACGACGAGGCAGCCAACATTGTTCCTAACTTTGAGGGGATTTTAATCTTTTAGAATCTAATACATCAGAGGCGGGGGCCCAACTTTTCCTTGAAATGCCTTTGCACACCACTACGTAGTGTTTATCAATCCCGACTGGGGACCAGATCCCCTGTGAAGCTTTACAGCATCTTCACATGCCCTGAAGTACACCAGGTATTCTAATTTGGTAAGTCTAACGTGGGATCCAGGGTATTGGGTAGGGGTGGAAACTCCAGAGATGATTCGGATAAGCAACCAGTTCTGAGTACCTAAACGTCACTATAAGGGTTTATGGCTATAAGTTAAGACCTTTTTCAGTAGGAGAGATAGGAGTTCGGAGTGAGGCTTTGGGCTGGGACAAGCATTGAGGTCCTCATTGAGGAGACAGGATTAGGGCTGAGTCTTGAGATGCTTTGACTGTGCAGATAAGAGAGGATGGGAGGGAAAGACAGGAGGCAAGGCATAGAGGGGAAAAATGTGAGGTTTTACCAAGGAGTGGAGAATACATTCACTGGGCTGTAGCACAGAATTCACTTAAGGAGCAGTGGGAGAGGATGTTGGTTTTAGAAGACTCGTAGGCTAAGAGTATGCAGGCTGGCTGGGAGAGGGGAGCAGCTGAGGGCGGGTGACCAGTTAGAATTCCCCCCACCACCACTGACTGGATGTGACGAGGGCCCTGCCTGGTGACGGGAGGAGGACTGTGGATCTAGATGAGAGATGTGTCACTCGAGGGGCACAGCCTAGTGATGGGCTGGCTGTGTGTGGCTGAGCGACAGGGAAGCAGCCTGTGTTTCTGTCAGGCTGACAGCCCCTTGAGTGCAGGGACCAAGTCTGTTTTGCTGGCCATTGCAGTCCTAGCACCTGGCCCAGGTTTACTACATAAGGGGTACTCAATACATATTTTTCAATGAATAAACGATTGTGTGATGATTAGGGACAAGAGGGTCCCAGATGACTCTTGTGTTCCACATGTGAGTAACTGAAAGAACGGTAGTGGTGTCCACTGGAAAGTGGAATCCAGGAGTGGAGCCAGTTTGGAGGAGAAATGACAAGGGGCACATGATACAGTGCTCTGGATTGAGTCTGCTGATGTCAGATGATATGGGCTGTGTAACTACGACTTCCAGTCTCCCAAACAGGGTGGACAAGAGGCAAGTAATAGGTGAAAGAAGGAATAGAATAGAGTAGCACTTCAATAATAATCAGGAAATCTAAATTTGATTTCTACCTTAGCCACCAACTTGCTGCCCCTTTCTCAGAGCTTTCTCATCTTATACAATCACGGGATTGTATCAGATGGATTCTAATGTTTGATTTAGGGCTAGAATTGTACATTGTCTGGGATTCCATGGCAGGCAGGCTATTGTCAGTTGTGCTCAAGATGACGCTTGGGGAGTAGGCAATGAATGGATGGGTCATAACAGTGACCAATAGCTAGGTAGCTCAAACCCACTTGTGGTGAGACCATGGCCAGCTCCCTGTCTGGCGGTGCCCTAGGTAGAATAATATAGGGTGGGGTGTTAATGAGTCTCTCTCTCTCTCTCTCTCTCTCTCTCTCTCTCACACACACACACACACACACACTCACACACACACGATTCTATGTTCAAGTAAGTTTGAAAAGCACTACATTAAAGTTAAAATATTTCTTTATTGCTGGACTGTTTTAGCCTTTAATATCCTCATTTTTTCTCTGGGATGTTAATGTGCTGGATATATGTTCTTAAAAAGAGAAAGGAAAGAAATTGTAATCAGGTGAATCTCAGCATGCAGGATGGGGGCAGCTGACTGCCTGTGAGCTTGTTGAGAGCCGTTAATGTTGCTGTTCGAGGCAGTGGCTCTTGGTGGGGCCATTGATGAAGAAGAGAGGTAGGGAAAGTCATTCTATTGTCTCTTGGACCCAAGTGCCTCTCAAAGGGTAAATGAAATATCTGTCAATTTGGTGTACACATCTGCCCTTGCAACCTGAGAAGAGATCTCGACATATGGATATTCCAGGTTCCAAATGCATCTGGTTCCGTCAGTCAAATGATATTAACCGCTCAGCTGAAATAACCTCCAAGCTCACTTCTTCCCCATTCCCGGCCTGTCCCCTTTGCTCATTTCTTGCTCTGTGGGCACTTATATTTTTGCTGCAGAGAAAAATGAGGGCCCTGAGGACTTCAGCTCTAAAAGCTGGGATTGATTCAGAAGATACGTTACCAGGCAGCAAAATTCCCAAATGGTGTTGTTACCGTCCACTTTCATTCTGCCAAAGCTGTGCTGCAAAGTCCTCTTCTATGCCGTTAGCACCGGAGGCAGGCGGGACGGCACCTACTTGCTGTTTGACTGCTGAATGTTCCCTGGTTCTTGATTATTTTTTGGCATGGGATGAATGCCATTAGTCAGAAACAAAACTTCCTCTCTCAGAGCTATTAAGTCCAATCAATGAGCATTGGTCTTGCGCTCAGTGAAGTGAATCCCACGATTTTATGTTTCTCTAACCCCTTCCCTTTGTGAAACTTTCTCTCTCATTTTATGCAATTGCCAAAAGATTTATCCTAACTTCCATAGGACTCTGAGAGGGGAGAAAGACTTTGGATAAAAGATGTTCTGAAGTTACAAGGGCAAATAGCACTTATAGAGAGGGACCAATAGCTGTGACATCCTGGGTGGGACATCATGGGTGGAGGTCTGAGGGAGGAAGTCATATGCATGCCCGGAAATGGTGTCTGAAGTCTCCGTCCCCAACAGTGAGAGGGCTGGTAGTGGAATACGGCCCCCACTTGATAACTGTGGTCTCCCTGAGGGGGTGGCTGTGTCTGATTCATCTTTGGGTGCCCTAGCATCACTGCTTAGTAGGAAGTCAACAAATGTTAAACGTGTCAACAGATAAACAACTACCATTCCTCACCCACTATATGCCAAGCTCAGTTGTAAGCACACCATCACCTTGATTCTCACAATCACCCCAGGCAGTAGGTATTGGTTCATGTACCTTGTTATGCAGATGAGGAAAGAGGGGACAAGATGGCTGAAGTCACCTGCCAGGGTCACAACAGCTCTAAATGGCAGAGCTACAATGGAGCCAGGATCCCTAAATACAAAGCCAGTGCTTTTGACCACAGGCTATGGAGAGGACAGGTGGGGAGGAAAAGTCTGGGGCATAGGGTTGGGTGGGGAAGGGAAGTCTCTTCCTTAACCCAAGTTAGAGGTCACCAACAGGAACACATGGTGCTGAGAGGCAGCATGGTGTCAAATCCTCCCTTGTTTATTACCGGAAGGCTGTTTCTCCTGAAGCTCAGGGTGAGGTCTTTCCAGAAGGAAATCTATCAATCGGTGACATGCTTGTCTGAAATGTTAATGGATGTTTTTAGTCAACTTTGATGTAATCAACTTTAAAATCAATATTTCCAGCAGTGACTATCAAAACAAAATTTAGCCAAACTGAGATTCCTACCTACAGACTTAATACCTGTCAGCTGGCAAACATCTCTGGAATTACAGAAACACAAATCCAGCAATTTGTTTTTCTCAACTAAAAATATAATAATGCTTATCAAAAAGGTCATTTTCGTTTTCACTGAGTTCATATGACGGCATTCCGACTTTGCCGAAAGGTGTATTTTTTCTGCCTGTGGGTCTTACTTACCTGTCTTTGAGAAATATCCCCTTCAGATGCTTTTCAGTTGTGATTTTCATTGAAACTTTCAATTTAACTTGAGTTTTATTTGAGTTTTCATTAAATAGAATAGTCTTAAATAAGAATAGTTTTATTTTCAGTTCAGTTTATTTTCAGTAAATTAAAACCTTTAGTTCTTTACAACATTTAGTTAATGAAGTTCTTTACTCAGTGGAAGAAAAGTTAAAAATGATAAATAAAGCCCAAAAGATATAACAATGAAAGGATAACCTGGAGCGGTCCTCTTACGGGTAAGTCTAGGATATAATGTCGGTCCTCCTCCTCTGCTAGAAACGGTTTGCAGCAGAAAACCAGTGTGAAATGTTGAAATTTTCTATTTACATCCACTTCTGTAGGTAAGGGCTCTCTGATCTGTTCTGAGCAGCAGCTTCCTACTTTAGAGGGAAGGAGAGAAAGTGATTTTGATACAGATATACCTCTGCCTTTTAATTTCAGAACTTTCAATCCTATCCTGTCCCTGCTTTGAAATGTATTTGGTTCAAGAAAGTGCCGCCAAAATGAGTTGCATTAATTTGTCTTCCTGGATAAAGGTGTTTCTAACAGCAATTATATATTTGTCTAGACTAAGCATTTACTTCAGTTTCATCTGGAGCCTCTTTCACTTTTCTTGCAAAATGGAAGGTCTGAAATTGGTTGTCTTAGTTCGGAGAACAGAGGGTATGTTTAAATTGCACAGAAGATCCTCCAGACCAAGGTATCTCATCCGATAACTACAAAAGTGAATCACCCAGAGTATGGAGATAGCCTTGGGTCATTCACCCTCTCAGAGTGAATTTTATTCTATTTCCTCTTCCTAGTATAACGTTTCTCATGAAAATGAGTCTACTGCATCTTACTGTTCAATCTAGCCTCATTCTGATTGTCTGGCATTCTCGTCACCACCACCACCACCCCCAAAAAAATTAACAAAAGGAAAATAGGAATCAAGTATATGCTCTTGTTTCTTAACATTATAAGGACTGAAAATAGTGCAAGACGATTCAGTTTTTAAGACCTTTTAAATTATACCCAGAAGTATGACTACAGCAAAACAAACTTGGTGTGGAGGACGATATGAAACCTCCATTTCATTCCATGAGGCATTTGGTAACGTGTTCCATAACAGTAGCGAAATTGGATTTCACCACTTTAACTCAGGACAGCAGTGGTAGTCAGTATTCTCTGGCTCCTATAAGTTGGGATCATAATAAAATACAATTTGACGTTTTTCAATTATTGCTTAACGATATTGAATACAAACTTATTATCCGCTGTCTTCATCAGGTAAGCACACTTTTCAAATATTTAAGCCTACAATGCATGTACATGGTGTGACAGTCAGGAATTTTATTTCACATTCAGATGTAAAATTTTTTCACATTGCCTTTTTTGTTTTGGTTTTGAAAAGTTAATGTTTATTTTTAAAATAAAGGTAAAACATGCACAGACTGTGTACACACACCCACACACACACAGACACATAATCTCTCCTACCTTCAACTATTACTGTCTACCTATAAGACTTGCTTCTGAAAGCCAACTATTTTGAACCTGTCTAGCTATATTCTTTTATATTTACCTACATTTTTCCAACTAATATGTTTACATGACTATTTCTTCAATTATCAGTTTTAGGCGATACTTAATAACTTTTTGCTGTGGTGGTTGAATATTTAGCTTTTTCACCGTCACTACCAATTCACCACCTTCAGTTGCCCCAGTAGTTATATTACACTTCCTGGTAAAGTCCTATATTTGTAGTGTTTATATTGTGACCATGTACATGCCTTCTACTGCACCAAGTAAATGCACTCTGCCTGTTTTCTCTCCTGGATAGAGTTTGTCTTCGTTGGATTTGATAATTTGCACAGTTTTCTACTGTTCTAGTGCCATTTCCTCCTGAAGTCACCTAAAGTTTGTCATTACTTTTGAATACTCATACACAATGAGACGTAAGCAGAAGTTGTTGGGTTGAATTTCTGGTAAAGTTTATTGAAAGGGCTGGCCTGCCTCTCTTGAGTATTTATAACTCTGCCTCATGAAGGAATGGCGCCCAGGTGAGGTCAGATGCCGTGTCTCCTTCTCATTCCAGCCACAGAGGCATGGCCCATCATGAGAAAACAGACCGATGCAAAAATATTAACTTGTGCAATGGATGGTCTGATTCATCACATTACAGAGTGTTTCATTTTACCTAAAATACTACTTAAATATCATGTCTCCCTCCCTGACTCAGTTATATTTAAAATAAAATTTCAGAAGCTTTTGATTTCAGTGCTATCTAGTGGTTAAACACTCATGATCTGCACTCAGAGATGGACTTGAACCCTAGATCTGCTCTTTTCCTCAGGCAACTAATAGAGCCCTTCTGAGCTCCAGGCTCCTCCTCGGGAAAATGGGGTCAAAAATGCCATCACTTCAGAGTCTCACGATGAGGATGACGTGAGATAATATTCAGCACCTCACTATTCACACCTCCCCTTGTCTTGTCATTTCCACCTCTCTCTGTGTCTGCGTTGCTTCCTCTCAGCCTAGGAACACACAACACTCATGTTTCATATAAATTTTCTCTTGAACTGTATCTGCTGCAGTTACTGTTCAATCTTTCTCTTCCGCTTCCTCAAAGATCTTCGCTTCCTCCGCCACCACTGGCTCCTCACCTCACTGCAGTCTGACTTCAACCCCCATAAGATCACCTCTCAATAAAAGTTGTCTCTTGTGCCCCCCCACACACACACCCCACACACCCAGACAAGGGCTTGTCCCAGACTCAGGCTTCTAAAGACCAACAGCTGATGTGCTGTCGCCCTTTTGTCTCACTGAGTCCCAAGGTCAGAGAGTAGACGGGATATATCTAGGATTACATATTTCCTCATAAGTGGTCCAGATAGCTTGAAATGTGAGAAAACACCACTGTTCCGGTAGTTCCCGTGTGTTTTGAAGAAGGTTTGATTTGTTCATTTTGGGGAGAATTCTGATCTGGGCTTTGCCTGGACTGGCCAGATTCAGCAGTGACTTAGGTAGCCTTTTCCTCTCTGTTCCTCTCTGCAGAGAACTTGGCCTTGTCTGGGAGGCCGGGTCGGTCCCTGCAGGGTCAGCTGCAGGGAGAATGAGACCCTGGCTTTCTCGCTTAGGGCACACACAAACCCCACGGCTGCCACCTGACACTTGCATGTCCCACTTGCCATGTATAAAGACTGGATACAAACATGAAATGTTAGAAGTAAACATAAAATTAGACCAAAAAAAAATTAGAAAGGTAAAATGGTAAGTGAAATTTTATAAAGACATGAGTTAGATGACAAAATGAAATTTAGGACTAAGATCAAATGGTGGAAAAACGAGAAATTGTTTGCATACTGACCATGACGGGACGGGTTAAGTGCATGGAGTGAGCCTCCTCTTCATTGAGAAGCCTCGCTCTACAAGGACTCTCGTTCCCTTTATTGACTCCCATTCAACCTAATGTCTGCTTCAAGTTCCTCACACTGCTGGGCTGATAGGAAAGGGGATCTCTGTTATGTTGAAGGTTCTACCCACCCTGCCTCCAGGTCACGAGGAGGCTCCCAGACTGTCGTCAGTGTCATGGGAGGATGGTGGTCATAATCGCAATCCTCTATTCGCAGCACTGACCACTGGGCGACCCTGTGCCCTGACCACAGGATCTGATTCATCACATTACAGAGTGATGTCACGTGTGACAGCCTCTTCAGGTAGGGGGTGCTCTCTACTGACCGTGGGCCACCAGGATGAGGTCTCTGTGCTGATACTGGCAGCCTTGTCTCCAGATCCTGTCTCTCTGGATGCAGCACCAGACCATTCCTCTCTCAGCTCTAGCCACCTCCTTGTGTTGTGCTCCCATGGCTCCTGGAGGCCTGTTAATATCACCCTTTCCTCTCCCCGAGACTCTCCTTTCACCTGAGGTTTCCCTCAGACTCACCTCACCTAACTCCTTCACTGGGCTCGGACTTTGAGAAACAAAATCTAGGACAGGAAGTGTTTCGTTGGCAGCTTCTATCTGTGTGGCTATAGATTCTTACTGCGACATGGAAACACGTGGCTTACTCTTTGCTGTAATGAGGTGGGACAAGGGTAGGGAGACAAGGAGGGGGAATATAGGGAGAAGAAACATATATTAATCCCACGGATATCATCCAGCTTTGGACATGATGCTGCATATACTGTAACACCAGTCACTAAAGTTAATGACCATGGGAGATGGTCAAGATTTATAAACTTGTGTCCAGAAGAGCATTTCGGAAATACATAAGTATGTGCGTAGAGAAAAGACAGGAAGAAAATCCGCCCGTGTTTTTATAGGGAGTAGGACAGCAGATTCTTTTTCCTTTTGGACTTATCTGTATTTTTGTAACTTTTCTATGGTGGATTTGCTTTAGTTGTGTGAGCAAACAGAATCAATGAGAACAGCTAAACATACGTATTAGAGAAAAAGAGAAACTAGCCTTATGATAGCTACTCTCTTTTTCCTGCCCCCGACCCCCTCCCCCGCGTCTTTCTAAGAGAGGATGGGGGAGGCTGGGAGTGGCCAGGGCTGCTAAATGCCCTGCAGGGTGGCCATCCCCATGGGTCAATGTCCTGTGCCTTGGGGACTCTGCATCTCTGCTTATGGAGAAGAGACCTGCCATGTCTCTGGTAGCCGCATCAGGCCTGGCTCACCTACGTCTAAAATGCTCTTCTGTGGTTGTACCTGCTGTAGGAAGGGCTCCTGCCCCACCACAGACTGCAGGCCAGGTGCGGTGTGGGCCGGAAGTGGGCTCTCTCTTTCAGAGCTGAGGACTCGCCCCAAGTCGGCTGGATTATAAAAATCACGTGTGGCAGCCAGTGTCTGGCGCTGCGTGTTTCCTAGCTGCCTGTGGGCACCCTGTACTTCCAGGGCTGTGAGATTAATTGGACTTATAGCAGGAAGCCCATGGTGCAGTTGCTCCCAACCTCACCTGGTGACACCCCACAAAGCCATGCAGTGAGGCACCAGCTCCTACCCTGTGAACACCACTTTCCAGCTCAAAACAAAGTGGTCTCTAGAAGAGAGTGATGGAAAAAGCAGGCAAATCATTTTTATGCTGCGCCTTGGAGCAGAAGCCACTAATGAGTCTAATCCATCCACCTTCCAGACGCCTTAGCTGTCAGCAACGCCCCCGCAGAGACGGCGCCCATGCAATCCCCCTCTTAGGATGTCCATTCATTTACCTGCAGCTCCATCAAGCCCAGCTCCCAGGATTACATTTCAAATGATGGAGTGTTCCAGAATGCTCTCTGCGAACCAAACCAGGCTTTGGCAAGTGTGAGAGGTGATTGTGGCTGGCATCTGTAGCTCATAGGACACATTCCCAAGTTGTAAGCGTCTCTGCATTTGAGGCAGGTGTTATCTCCTCTGCTGTAGGCAGACTTCTGACTGCAGGCAGCATGACCAATGAGAAACTCCAATAAGCACCAGGACCCCTGCTCCCTCCATCTTGGACTCAGATGCAAAGAAAGCAGCAGCTCACTTACTGTCCGTTTGTAGTTTAGCTTCTTTGCGCTCGCTTGGCATGGATTTCCTTTCACCCTAAGCCTTGTTGCCTTCCTGATGAGGCAATTTCAAGCAGGTATCTGTCTGTATAGCATGTGCTGTGGTTGTCCACTGCATGTCAGCAGTGGCTTGGAGCCTGGGTCATTGTCGCTTTAGATCACCATGAGGAACTGGCTGGATTTTTGGTTCTTCCAAGTCTTCTCAAAACCACTTTATGAAGACCGCTATGAAGGAAATGAAAATTAGCCCCATGTAGGACAGCTGGTTTCAGCATATTCAGTTTGTTAAAAATAAAGAAGTGGATTTATAACTGATTCCTCAATGAAGAAATTTAAAAATTATTTATGGAATGTCTAAGGCTGAAAATTTTTTGCTAATTCCCAAAGATAGGTTCCGATATTTACGTCATGAACTCTGCTTAGTGCCACCCTGAGTTCACTCTACATAATCATGGCATCTGTAGTCCCATCAGACGGTTGGGATGTGTCCTTCTGCCTCACCAGTTGACAGGGCTCCCTGGGGCAGCTAGAATCTGGAGGAATGGATTGAGAGTCAACAGACCACATTTTCATTATAGTCCCACTGCCTCTAGCTCTAGGGTAAGTATCCAGGTGCCTGCGGTATCAGGAATATGGGCCTCACCCTGGAAAAATCTCTGTCAGAGTCCAGGTTCTCGCATCCTCCACATAACCCCACCCCCAACCATACATTTAGTGTCTTCTCTTGAGTGACCTTGTATCTGAACCAGCCAGCCCAACCTGATTCCCCAAGTTCCGAATTGCAGGTGTTCAACCTATGCCCATCAGAATTGCATAGTGGATTAAAACAAAATTGCCAGGCATAATTCTGAGCCTAGCAGAGCCCCGTTATAATTCTGCATGTGGCTGTAGAAACTCATATTAAAGATCAAACCGTTTCCCCAAAGGCACGCCTTCCATAAGCAGAGGGAACTTGGTGACACACAGCTGTCTGGGAAGGGCTGTCCATCATCTCACTAATGTGCTAGGCTATTGGTAGCAAATAGGCCCCTGAGTCAAATATAAGGCCATGTCAGAATACAGATGCTTGTGATACACGCTCCCTCCTTGGGTGAGAAGTCTGAATAAGGCAGGAGGAAGCAGTGGGGAAGAAAATGCATTAAAACACTACTGGACCATCAGTGATGATCTAGAATCAAGAAATTAGGAAAATGGTGAGAGAGTGCTAGAAACAATGGGGTGCTGGGGACACTTGCTGTTTTCTACACTGATTACCAAGAGGCGACAGGATGCAGAACGCTTATCAAGCAACTTCTGTAATAGCAAAAACTACTTCCTGCTCATATTCTGTGAAGGGGATTTTTTTTCACCTATAAAAAGTGATTGAATTATTTTTTTCTACTTGGGGTAGGAAAAAGGTGAGTACCAACCAGAATGGATCCTCCTAGAGTTTGCAAGTATTTGATGAAATTATTTCTATTTTGCATAGTTTATGACCAAGGAAAATATGTATCTGCCCTTAATTTGTCTAGCAAGAAAATAAATCCAGTGGAGAAGTTTTTAAAACTGGCTGAACTCAATTTCCTGAGGGTGATTTTAACAAAGCAGTAATAATCATAATTTTCCCTTTAGTGCCTCAAAGATCCATGCCAAAATGAGCTGATACACGTGGAAAGCTTTATTAAACTCCAAAACACCACATAAATGCAAAAGCTTATTATTATGCCACAGAGTCATGCCCTCTTCTTCAATGTGCTGCTGTGTGTACTAAGAATCTAAACAAAAGATTTTTTTGTTTTTCAAGAAAATCCACTGGCGTCTCCACAAAGGCAGCTGATATTTGAGTGTGGGTTTCCTGAACACAGAGCCGTCTTCTTCTGACACGACTCCCAGTCAGTTCCACACAGGTAGAAAATCACAGAGCACTGTCTTCTCTATTTGGGTGTAAGAAATAGCTGACATTATCCTTTAAGGCTCCGGTTTTCAACCAGGAGTCATTTTGCACCCACAGGACATTTGGCAACATCTGGAGACATTTGTGGTGGTCACAGCTTAAGGGGGCCGGTGCTCCTGGAATCCAGTGGGTAGAGACCATGGATGTAGCTAACTGTCCTACAATGTGGGCACAGCCCCACAACCAAGAATGATCCATCCCCAACATGTCAGTTGTGCCACGGTGGAGAATTCCTCCCTTAGGACACGAAGCTTTCTTCCCAGACAGTGTCCGGCCTCACAGAGAAGCAGAGCAGGAGAGAGCTGAATCTCACCAAGAGCAGCTGGTTCGCTGTGCTGTGACTGAGTGACAGCAAAGAGCCATGTTGTGGGAAAACAGACGCGAAGATCAATAAGAGCCTGGAGCCGATGGCTGTGACAAGCCAGCCAAGCCAAGGATGAGGAGACAGCTTAGCAAATTCTGCATTTTGGGGCTGAAAATATTCCTTGCAGGAGAAGTTGCCAAGTTCATCCCAAGGGGAGAGCTGCAGACTTCAGGTAGCTGTAGAGACTTCTCAGAGGCTGCACAAGTGCAGCTGAGTCTCGAAATAAAAGTCGGACTTTGCAGAGGGCACTGAATGTGTCCTCCCATCACTGATCTGCTGAATGAAGTCTGTCAGTTCTTGAGCCGCGATATCCTCATTTAACAAGTGGAGATTGTCAGACTAAATTATACTCAGAAAGCTTGTTATGAGCGTCAATCTTATACAAGGGGGTTGCAAAAGATACATAAACAAACAAGACCCTAACCCTGCACGGAATGGGCTCAAGTCCACATGATCTGGAAGGTTCCAGCTCTTGAAAGTCCTTGGAAAACTAAAACTCCATTTATGATTCCATGGTGGAAATATTCTAGGCAATTTAGCGTTTATGAGTCAGATTTTTAAGACTTAAGAAATTGGAAATCTAGAACTTGCAAAATGGTGGGGGGAAATGGCAACTCAACTCCAGCAGTAGCAGAGAGTGAAATCACAAATGTCACCAACGGAAAGCAAAGGAACAGGCTGATCTTATTGCATGAGTGATGCCCAAGGGCTCTGAAGACTGGTTCTGGAGCCAGGAGCTCAGACATTCAAGGTCCTGGGCCCCAGTAGCCACTCAGTGAAATGTTTCCATAAGTTACCGGAAGGTCTGTGCCATTATCACATGGGACCCGGTGGTCAGTCGGCAAATGCATTCACCTGTCAAGGGGAAAGGACTTACTCTTGTATCTCTGGCTTTTGCTTTCTGAGCTGTAAAGCCCATGTACTCTTCCAACTTCACCAAAGCCTGAAAGCCAAAGCCAGTGAAAAGGGAAATAACCGTCTGGTTTCAGAGAGCAATGAACAAGGCCGGGAGTTCCCATTTTTGTTAAATTGAGAGTGAATCACAGGTGGTCCAAGAGGCCCGTAGTCAATCCACTTTATAGGTCTCTTAACACACATTGGAAAATTGATGAGTTTTCCTTTCTAATGAGAAACAAAGTGAAAGAGTAAATTGTGACTGCCATATAGTTGTTAAGCAAATCCCTCCAGAACCTGTGTGCGTCTTTCTCCAATGTATAAATTTCTCATTATTGCACCAAATGAAACACATGATGCTTGTGAGGTTCATAGGAGAATTCTTAGGCCCAAAGCTGTGTCAGCTGTTTACCAGGACCTGTCCTTTAGCTGTTTCAGATTGGGTAATACAGTTGTCATTTGTGTCATGCTTTCTATAGCACCCATGACCCTTTGTCCATCACCTTAAAAAGTGCGTGAGTCCAGTTCTTCTGGGACATGTGAAAAAAATGACCTCAAGAAAAAATATGACCAGAGGGTTGAAACCTGTGTAAATATATCTAGACGTTGGATTATATTGTTTTTATTGAGGAAAAAAAAGGGGGCAGCAGAATAATTCTTTGGCGGCTCTCTAGGTCTCCTGGAATTAACTTCTCTTTCCTTACTTCAAAATTTAAGAAAGTAAGCTCAACACAGAGAAAGAAGTTGGTCCCGATTTTGTCAGGTGTCTGATACAATCCAAGTTAAGAGTTCCTTTAGGCTGGGATTTCCAAAGGCCTGGGTCAGGGTCTCAGCTTTGCATGGCTTCCCGCTGGCCTCATCATCGTGTCTGCACATAGAGGACGCAGAATGCATTGCGGTTTCTTTCTTTCTTTTCATTTTTTTATTTTTTATTTTTATTTTTATTTATTTATTTTAAATTAGTTTATTGGGCTGACAATTGTTAGTAAAATTACATAGATTTCAGGTGTACAATTCTGTATTACATCATCTATAAATCCCATCGTGTGTTCACCACCCAGAGTCAGTTCTCCTTCCATCACCATATATTTGATCCCCTTTACCCTCATCTCCCACCCCCCTTACCCTCTGGTAACCACTAAACTATTGTCTGTGTCTATGAGTTTTTGTTTCTCATTTGTTTGTCTTGTTCTTTTGTTGTTTTTGGTTCATATACCACATATCAGTGAAATCATATGGTTCTCTGCTTTTTCTGTCTGATTTATTTCACTTAGCATTATATTCTCAAGGTCCATCCATGTTGTCACAAATGGTCCTCTTCTTTCTTTCTTTTTAAATAATAGGAAATGATGGGGAAAAGGGATAGCAGCCTAAGGAGGAAGTAATTGTCACTCATTTAAATTAGGGACATAGTAAAAGGCTGTGGAACAAGGTGTGTTGTTAATATTTGGAGAACTCCGCATCTCCAGGGAGGACTTAAAAGAAAAGGATGGAGTGAATTGTCATGATTTCTGAGAACGGTTAGTCAGGTGATGAATTGTTTCAATTGTAAATTTTGATGCATCTCTATATGACTCTCCTCCCAACTGGAGTAATTCTAAATGGCCTTAAAGATTTCTTATAACACTTGGATTTTATGGTTCTTCAAGGCCTGGTAATTAATGTGATGTTTACAATGATGCTTAATAAAAAAGGGTACTTTTAAAATGCTATCTACAAATGTATTATGTATATATTAAAACAAATGCCAAGATGGGAGACTTAAACTCAACCATATCAATAATTACATTAAATGCAAATGGACTAAACTTTCCAGTTAAAGAAACATAGAGATTGTTGAATGGATAAAAAATAAAATACTCCGTATACCTGAAACTAATATAATATTGTGTGTCAACTATAACTGAAAAAAAAAAACCACTCACTTATACGTTGTTTGCAAAGAACACGTTGCAATTATTTTTTAAAAGTTGGAGAAACATATTATGCAAACACTAAGCCTAAGAAAGCTGGTGTGGTTATATTAATCTCAGATTAAGTAGACTTGAAGAAAAAGAGTGTCAGCAGATATAAAGAAGGACATTTCTTATTGATAAGAGGATCAATTCATCAAGATCAAATGGAACTTCTTTGTGAAGCAAGATGAGTAGTTGTGAACTCTTCAATGAACTCGAAGGCAAAGAGCATTTTTAAGCACAAGACACTAGGATAAATCCATGTTTGATTGCTTAATCTTGAAAGTGAATTCATACTGTTTGCAATTCTTATATGACCAGACAATACATTGTCTTGGTAACAAGAAACTGTCTTCCAACAGAATACAGATGAGCTAAAAACTGCTCTTAGCTCATTCGATTCTGAATGTGACCTATATGGCCAAGAAGTAAAGAATGAACATGAATGGACTACTCATCTCAGAAGGAAGACATTGCAATTACTGATTAGTGTGTGTGTGTGTGTGTGTGTGTGTGTGTGTGTGTGTGTTCTACAGTCTAGAGGTACTTAAAGCAGCAAAAAGTACCAGAAGGAAGGATTCTCTTTCTCCGACCCACATGTGGGAGGAGAATAAGGGGAATGGGGAATGTGTTCCAATCCAGTATTTTCCAACCCTGACAGGACTTTCTGGAGGGCTGGTAAATATTTTAATCCATAAAGGAAGTGAATGAAGGTCTATAGAATAACCCAGAGTAGCTACAGTAGAAAGAATGTAGGCCGGGGCAGATTCTAACGGGCTCACACAGAAATACAGAAAAAGTAAGGGCCCAGAGATGGAGAATACAGAAGTAGAGGGAAAGCTGTAACTCAAGGGCTAAGGAGAGAGAGGAGAAACAAAGTGGATGTGTCAGGAAGTGGAAAAGGCAAAGGTGGGCAGGGGAGTATGGAGTATGTGACAACAGTCTGACCACATTTACGGGAGACTCCAAAGCTGGCACCCACTCAGGATCGATGATGAGAATAAGGGACTGATATGACCCAGGGGAAAGAAAACCCAGACTGAGGCATACAAGTAAACCACAGGTTTCACCAGGTATATTGATTTCCTGTGGCTGCAGTAACAGAAGACCACAACCTAAGTGGATGAAAACAAGGGAAATTTATTCTCTCACAGTTCTAAAGGTGACAAGAATCAAGGTGTAGGTAGGGTTGGTTCCTTCTGGAAGGAGAATCCACCCCACATCTCTCCTAACTCCTGGTGGCTGCCAGCAATCCTGGGTGTTCCTTGGCTTGTAGACACATAACTCTGATCTCCGCCTTCCTCTTCACCGGGCCTTCTCCCCCGCACCCCCTCTGAAATCTCCCTCTCCTGTCTCTTATAAGAACGCCACCCATTGAATGCGGGGCCCACCCTAAACCTAGGATGAGCTCAAGATCCTTACCTTAATTACATCTGCAAACACCCTCATTCTAAAGAAGGTAACATTCTGAGGTTCCAGGTGGACATGAATTTGGAGGGGATGCAATTCCTGCCAGTATCCCTGGTGACACCCAAGTAAGAGGAATTGATGCCATTTACTTCACACTCAAGACCAGCACTTCTCAAACTTGGACGTGCCTGTGACCACCTGGGGAGGTTGCTAACGTGCCGATTCTGAGTCCGTATGTCTGTGTGTCACTGAGAATCTGCACTTGACCCCAAGTGACGCTGCCGATGCCGGTCTGGATGACAGTGAGGGGCAAAGTGTTCGCGTATATTTAGAAATGAATGCAGTGAGTGGGCCATGCTTATCCTAACTCCCAGTGAAGCTGGGATGACCATGAATTGTTTGAGGAAAAATAGCTGTCAAGGCTTATGGGTGAAAAATAAGAGAAATAAGAAACCTGGGTGTGGGACAAATTGTTTTCCCAGAGTGAGAAAAAGCAAGCTGAGGGGAGACCACGTGATATGTGTCGTTACCCACAATCTTCACTAAAATGACTAGACTGGCACAAGGCATCATGCCAGTGAGGCTTTTCTGGCAACATGGAAAGCACAGAGCTTTGAGTCCAGGTTGGCTGGGGGAGGGACAAATGTCCAGGAGGCAGAAGTCCCTGAGAATTTGCAACATGTGGGAGGGGGAGGTTTCATATGAGTTGTGAAACTGGACGTGTAACCAGATAAACAAAATAGCTGAGAAGTAGGGAGATACCGGCTGGTACCCGAATCGGCCTTCTGTGGGCAGGACCTAGGAAACTCTGCCTCTAGCTTTGTCATGATAATCTTTTATCCACAGGTCAGAGAAAGGGCAGCATGAAAACAATCGGTTTTAAAATAGTCAATTGAAAGAAGTGGACTTGGGTCCCGATTCTTTGAAATCAGTATTTTGTGTCAGTTATCAGGAGGGACATTGCAGCCACCTGGCCCCCATTTAGACTTGGTTCAGTAAGAGGAATCTTTGCAAAATAAATTCCTCTTCTCAAAACAAGGCACTTTTCACAGAGAGGGCTGTGGCTGGGAAAATGAGCGATGGTGCTTGGAAAGGACAGCTGTGAATGCCTCATTTTACTCTGACTGCATTGGTATTATCTGAACCCGGTGGTTCAGAAAACAGCAACTGATAAGAAACCCCCACTCCTCTGTATTCCGAAACTGCCTTACTGCATGGAAAGTTCCCTCCCCACAGCACTTAGCTACAACTCACAGGCAACCCCCCTGGCTTACCTAGATCAAGACTGGACAGAGACTCTCCAAATTCCCATTGTTTGCCTCAGAAAGGATGAGCTGAATTGTCTGTGATGAATCTGAACAAAATCCTTGTTCACCAAATTTTGGTTAAGATGCTCTGGTTGCCCAGGTGCCTGACTGTACCCACTGTCAGCCCGAGGCAGCATACAACCCTTGCTGAGCAGCCCCTGATCTACTGACCTCTCTCATCCCACTGCCCACACTGGTTCTTTCTAAACTTGCTTACTTGTCCCTGTGAAGGAAAGCCCTTTTCTGGGCAGACGCCTGCCTGTTGCAGGCGCCACTTCTTCCTACTGCAGTAGCCGCCTCCCCTTTCAAATAGTCTCTCTTTACCTAAGTCTGCATTAGGTTTTTATTTAAGAGC
The DNA here is from genome assembly GCF_004115265.2 of Rhinolophus ferrumequinum. Taxonomy (NCBI): domain Eukaryota; kingdom Metazoa; phylum Chordata; class Mammalia; order Chiroptera; family Rhinolophidae; genus Rhinolophus; species Rhinolophus ferrumequinum. The sequence goes on along the minus strand of NC_046299.1, from coordinate 9,076,797 downwards.
AAGAGAAGTAAAGAGAAACTTGTGCACGGGTCATTGTTTACCTCTGACTTTGAGTTAGTTAATTTAGCACAAGCTTTCTCCCCCTGGGTTCCTGAAATGGTCCTTTGGTCCCAACCCCAGGAGCCTTCTCAGGGTAGGGGTGGCAGCGTCAAGAGAGCACCAAGCTGGAAGACGGGCCCCCTGGTCTTTATTCTTACATCTGCCAATTATAACAGGAAGTGTGTGGTTGTGGGTACATCTTGTGGCTTACTGGACCTCAGCAGAAATAATTCCTTAAAGAAAATCTTAAGTCTTTTATTTCATTTCTAACTGCTGCAACCTTGCAATTGAGGAGACTTTTCTAACGTCTTTAATTCTCACAGCGTTTTTGGCCAAATCTTTCACCTACGCTAACATCAGTAAGATCTGGGGCTGTGCAGCTGTTCTGTGTGTGGTAGTGTGTGCTTGTGTGTGTTTGTGTGTGTGTGTGCATGTGTGTGTGTGCAGGTGTGTGTATGTGATATCCTGAGAGTTGGGAGTGTTCACGATGTCTGGACAACTCATTAGATTTTCTCTCTTCCTGTCCATGGCTTTAGCTAAATTGATTTGCTCCTCTTCTGTGGCCTTTCCTTTACACTGGTAAATAGTGATTGCATATGTGGGTGAGGAGTGCACACTACTGGTGTGGCTACGTAGCAAATATATTGATGATTTGCCTGGTGCGTAGAGAGAAGCCTTCTGTTTGGTGTCCAAGGACTCTGCTTTTCTTACTTAGGGCTCCGCAACGTGCACGAGGAGTTCACACGTATTTTCGTAAAATGTCGAAGCAAAATCCCCAGAGATAAAACGACCATGCCCACTAGTTTTTAAAATGTACATTTTTGACTTTTTTTTTTTTCATTTTATCAAAGGAAATGTGTATCAAACAAAATCCCACGTTGAGACCTGTGCAAATCACAGAACAGAAGATGGTGCATCCTCTTCGCAGGGATAGACTTGTAGGGGGCTGGTCTTCCCTCTGATGCCCTCTGTGGCACCTCAGGTGCCACCAAAGAGAGTGTGAAAGTCACTGATGTAGGCCAGTCACTCATTTTATTGACAGGGAAGCTGAGACTCAGCCAGGTTTTGTCCATGGCCATATGGCTGGTTAGGACAGAGACGGGGTTCTTGGCCTCAGTTCTTCCCCACATGGGCCACTTCCCTCCCTCCAGGTAGCCCCCACTTCACCTTCCCCAAGCCCTCTCGGGAACCCACTGTGCACTCTTGGTGCACTTGCTTTCTGTGGGCCCCTGACCCACTGACTTTCGGACTGACTTATTCTGGAAGAAAGGGATGAAGGAAAGGAGGGAGGGAGGGAAGAAGGTCAATCTTTTCTTTTTAAAGGTGCTGAAGGCACTAAAAATTCAGCTATTTATGAATCTCAAACATTTTAAAAATGCAACTTACAGAAATAAGATAGCAAGGTTTGCTCTGATTGACAATGCACATTCTTTATTTTCGGAGCAGACTTTAATCAGTCTTAATACTGGATTTGGGTTTCAAAGAAAATAAATCCTATTTTAAAATTATTAGGACCTCTCTGAAAAATACCAGAGCGTAGATCTGTAAGAATTTGAATAAAAATTTAAGTTCCAAATGATATCATTAGTAATATACCCCTGCAGGCAACCTCTACTTGGTAGCAAAACATACATCACTGCCAGGAGATTATGAAGTGAATAAGAGGCAAAATTTTTGCAGCCTGGTGGATTAAAGAAATCTATCAGGATGATTTAGTGTTATGCCCAAAAGAGTTTTGAAGCCCTAAATATTTAAGCTCATTGTATTTGGCTTGAATGTGCCAGTGTTAAAAGATAGCTACACACAAGGTCCACTTCTGCTTCCAAAACCCTGGGTAACACAAGCGGTACTGTTCACCAGATTCTCCATGCACTTCCTGGCATTTCCCACTTGCTGTGTAGTTAGGTTGGGACCATGTGACTAGTTTTGGCCAATGGGCCCTAAGAGGAAATGGCAGGGGTCACTTGCCATTTGGAGGCACTGAAGAGCAGGGACAAGTCTCCATGCCTTCTTTTCCGTGGACACTCTGGAAGTGCTACGTGGAGATGGAAGCATCATTAGATGAAGACCACGGAGGTGAAGGGCCATGTTTATTGCATCATATCAAGGGTACGAACTAGCTCCAGGCCTTAATCACTGTTGACTTTGATCACCTGGTGAAGGAAATGTTTTCCATTTTCCTCCACCATAAAGTTATTTGTCCCCCACCTTCTATGTGCTGTACTTTGGAAGGATGTCACTATATACAGCCATACTTAAGGAGTGAGGGATTGGGTACCCCAGAAGTGAAGTAGCTACATAAATTACTTGGAGTTCTTCTGTATGGGAGCTTTGTTTATTCTCCCCCATTTATTTATTAATGATTTTTATTTATCAGTATGGACTCATGGATATCTTTATTTCATGCTTTGGATTATAACATAATACTGCTTTGTTTCTTGTGCTCATATTGTTCTAGCTCTGGCCATTGAGAACTCACCTAGTTGCTTCTTGTGTCCCTTTGACACACCCTATCATTGGGGGTTTGGGATTGTGTTTTTTTTCTTTTGAGCTCTTCCTTGCATTTTGGCATTACAAGGTGTTTGAGTCTCATGTAATTTATTCACTGCCTCAGTCCTAGGATCAGCATTTCTCAAAGGAGCCTGGGGTTTTTGTAAATTGGAGAATGGTATTAAAAACCAAGATCTGGGAGGGAGGTATGCTTGTGGCTCCTGGGGTGCCATTGCTTCTAGGATCTCTCAGCTAGCAGAGCAAGGAAATACCTGTATGTGTGTAAACCATGTGTATACACCTAGCTATAAATACTTTCATATAGAATGTGTCTTGAGTTTCAATTTTCTGTTTTTCAAAAAATAAATTATTGAGACAGATATTTAGTTTATTGATTTTAAAACTTTCTTGTTTTTAAATAATATCTGTGTTTAGGGCTATGGAATACCCTCAGCGTGGCATTACTAGCTGTATTCAACAAATTTTATTTACATTTTTAATTATTCTACAATTTAAAACATTGTATAATTTTTATTGTGATTTCTTCTTTAACCAATGGAGTTTTTAGAAGTGCATTTTTAAAATTTCAAACATATAGATTTTATAGTTATCTATTTTATAATTGATTTATAGATTTATAGCTTAATTGTTTTATGATCAGAGAACATAGTCAATTATTGTAATTATTTGAAATGGGTAGATATTTTCTCAATGGTACAGTTTACTGTCAATTTTTGGAAATGTTTATGTGTCCTTGAAAAGGATACATATGCTGTGGTTCTTCCATGTACTGTTCTATATGTGCACATTTTGTCCTGTTTTCTAATGGTGTTATTGAAGTCTCCTAAATCTTTACTGAGTTTTTGTCTGGGTGTTCTATTGATAACCAATAGAGTTATATTACTTTCTCCACTGTGATTATGGATTTCTCTTTTGCTCTGTCATCCTGTCAAGGTTTGCTTTATATTTTTTGAGTCTATCCTATTAGATACATGCAAATTATGAATAGTTCTTCCTGATGACTTGAAGCAGAACACTATGAAATGTTTCCCTTTATAATTTGTGATGCTTTTTGCCTTAAAGTATACATTGTCTGATATGGATATGGCTTTCTTTTTGTAGTGCTTGAATGGTGCATCTTTTACTTTTATCCTTTTTTATAAGCTAATATTTTATGTGTGTCACTCATCATTGGCTTTTCTTCTTTCCTAGTCTGACAATCCTTTTCTCTTAATCAGGTAATTTAGTCCATGTATATTTAATGTACTTACTAATATATTTGAGATTACTCTACCATCTTATTTAGCTATTTGTCCCATCTGTTTTGTTCTCTTTTCTTACCTTCTTTTAGATTGAGAACTTTTTTATTGCTCCCCCTTTTTGGCTTGCAAATTATATATCTTTAAACAATTCTTTTAACGGATAGCCTAAAGCAGCAGACTACAAACTATAGGCTGTAGGCAGAATCCAGTCCACCACCTGTTTTCATATAGTCTGTGAAAAGAATATTTCATGACATGTGAAAATTAAACAAAGTTTATTTATAAATAAAGTTTTATTGGAGAACAGCCACATTTATTAATTTGTATATTTTCTATAGATGCTTTCCTGCTACAATGGTAGAGTTAAGTAGTTGCAACAGACTATATGCGGTGCTTTCATAGTTTCTCCAACAATGTCTAAAATATTTACTATCAGGCCTCTTATAGAAAAACTTCATCAACCCTTGCCTAGAGACTTCAACATACACCTTTGACTTAACAAGGATTTTTACTGCTTACTCTTCTATGTCATTATCATATATTTTAAATTCATATGTTTTCTAAATCCCTCAAGGTATTTTGATTTTGCTTTATACATTCAGTATTTATTTGAATATCTTCCATATTTACCTTTTCACATACTTCTTCCCTTTTGCATATTTGACCTTCAATTGGGGAATCACTGTCTCTTTTGGTATAGGTCTGCTGATGGCAAATCCTCTCAGGTTTTGCTGTCTAAAAATGTCTTTATGTTACCTTTACTCCTGAAAGATTTTCCCCTACATATAGAATTGTAAGCTGAAATTCATTTTCTTTCAATGACATACGCATGTACATGTGTGTATGTGTGTGTATATATATATTATACATATTATATATAATATAAATAATATATATATTACTATGGATGGTGGGATGCAGAACTCTAAGATGGCCCCCAAGATTCCTCCAGATGGTAGGATATAGTTAGTTAATCAAAGACTAGTCTAGACACTGCTGTGTAGGGATTTTGTAGAGGTAACGAAGATCCCAAATCAGTTGACCTTAAGATTAGGAGATTATCCTCAGTGGGCCTCACTTGTTCAGATGAGGCTTAAAAGAGTTGTGGCTCTTCCTGGACAAAGAAATGGAAGTATTAGAGATATTTGATGTACAGAAGATTCTTCATTAGTGGCAAATGGAGGGGGCCATATGGCAACAAGGAATATGAGTGGGCTCTAGAACCTACCAGTGGCTCCTATGTGACAGCAAACAAGCAAACAAACAAAAGAAACAAACAAAAACTCCAAAGATATCTGGATCTTAGTCCTACAGCTACAAGGAATTGAATTATGCCAATAATCAGAATAAGCTTGAAAGTGGATTCTTCTCCAGAACCTCCAGAGTAGCAGGTTGGCCAACACCTTAATTTCGGGTTTGCAATGAGCAGAGGGTCCAGCTAACCACACCTGGACTTCTGCCTTTGGAAACTGTGAGATAATAAATGGGTGTTGTTTTCGCCATTAAGTCGGTGACAAAAAGTTACACAGAAATAGAAACTAATACATCTGGCTTCTGTTCTTTTGACATCTCTATATCTGATTGTTTTCCTTTAAAAATCACTTCTCCTCCTTGGCTGCTTGTGTGATTTATTTTTGGTTTGCAGAAAATTTACTATCATGTTACCCCGAAAATAAGACCTAGCTGGACCATCAGCTCTAATGCGTCTTTTGGAGCAAAACTTAAGATAAGACTCTGTCTTATATTATAGTAAAGTAAGACCGGGTCTTACATTAATTTTTGCTCCAAAAGATGCATTAGAGCTGATGGTCCAGCTAGGTCTTATTTTCGGGGAAACACCGTAGTATTATGTCTCTGGGTGCCGTTTACTTTGTATGTACCCTATATAGGATTCATGGAGCTTCTTAAATCTGCAATTGATTTTTTTTATTCAGTTTTGGAAAATTCTCAGCCAATGCTTCTTTAAATATTGCTTCTGCTCCATCTTCTCTCTCTGCATCTGGGACTGAAAATTATGGTTCTAGGTATTTTCACCATAAACATCTTTGCTGCAAGCATTTTCACCATAAAGGTTTTGCCACACAAACATTTCTATGCCTTAGTAGACCTTTTTCTGTTGTTGGTTGTCAGCTGTCATTCAGGATGTCTTAGTTCCTTAGTTTTCTGAATAATTTAAATTGTATTCTAGACATTATATTTGCAGAATTGTTTGAGAAATAGTTTGAGGACCAAGATAATAATATTTACTCCAGAGAGTATTTATGTCTTTTTCGTTGTTACTGTGTTATATGCCCGAGGGTAACACCACTCCAAACTAATTTTCGTTCAATTTTAAGGATTGAGGTGATTTAAAGGAGAGATGTACTGTGAAAGCCCACGTACTTTCCGGAGCTTCTTTTTACCCCCGGCATCTTGGCTTCTTCATCTTATCAGCTCTCAAGACTTTCAAGTAGATTTAAAACATATTTTGTCCAACTTTTCTAATTTTCTCAGCAAAGGAATTGGTCTTAGTTACTTGGGCAGTTATTACTGGAAACAGAAGTTCAGTGCTTCTCTTTTGATTTCTTTATATGCGATATTGTATAAACAGCAAAAATCTATTATTCTTCTTTCATGCTTTGTAATCAATTAAAGAAAATCCAAAGATTGTAAGGGAAGCATTTAAGCTTCTGTTATCTTTTGCAGGTACTTCATCTGTATAAACCAAGGATTTTTTAACACTGCACCCCAAAACGTAGTACAGCAAATAATTGGATGATGAAAATCCTACAGGATTGCACAAATGCTAATTTCAGATGTTTTTGATTAATCAAAGGCTCTTTTTATTCTCACTGATCACCTTTATAATAAATAATGTGATAAGTTTGAACACATGAAATAATAGATACCAGTAAGACTCCACTTTTGTTTTTGAGTTTCATGAGATTAATTTTTGCAATGAAATTCTCATGCTCTGAAGTTTGAAAATCATTAATTAATCTAACCAAGTAATTTGAGCTAAAGAGAAAAGTGATTTGGTCCTATGTGTTAGTGCACCCAATAAACCTGAGCATTATATTCCTTCCTGGGCCTTAATCCAAAGTGGAGGTGAATGAGAATGTCAAGATGGCTCTTTAAATTATCTTGAAAAAGATAATTTGGGGTAGATTTAGCAATCCTTAGAGCAGAGTTTTCCAGGTCGTAACTTGTGGAGCAGATATGTTTTACCTTTATATTGTATTTTTGAGTCTTCTGTATTTGTTGCCAGCATTTTTAAATTGGGAGATTTTATATGGGAGAAAAATCCATATTTCTGACTTTTTAAAAAATGTTGGAAGAAGTGTACCAGCTTTTCTCACATGCCAGTATTGGGTTGGAGCTTAATACATGTTGTCACCTGTATTAGTTACCCAGGGCAGCCGTAACAAAATACCACAAACTGGGTGACTTAAAGGCCAGAAGTCTAAGATCAAGATATTGGCAGGGGTGGTTCCTTCTGTTGGCTGTGTGGGAGAATATGTTCCAGGCCTTTCTCCTAACTTCTAGAGGTTCACCAGAAATCTTTGGTGTTCCTTGACCCATCACTCTGATCTCTGCCTTTATGCTCACGTGGTGTTCTCCCTGTGTGTATGTCTGGATCCACATTTCCCCTTTTTGTAAGGAAACGAATTGTATTGGACTAGGGGCCCTCCTCAGTATGATCTTAACTAACGATCTCTGCAACAACCCTGTTTCCAAATAAGATCACTAGGTTCTGGAGGGGAGGACTTCCACATATGAATGGGGGGATAAAAGTAAATCCGTATCACCCCCTTTAGAAGGGACGTGCATTCCTCTGTTCCCCCACAGTTGCCATCTAATCAAGTATTCATTTCCATTGCTCATCTGGCCCATTAAGGCATTTGAGTTTGTGAGACTTAAACTTGTCCTAAATCCCATGAGTTTAGGAGACACTACACCTAACAGGGAGACCTAAATCTTATGGAATCAGAGGCTCATGAGGTATCAGAGCTGCAAGGAAACCTCAGAGATTAACAATTGTCACTCACTGGCCATTCTGCAGAGGGGCAAATCTAAGAAATGCTCTCAGCTGTTCTATTCCAAAATATTTTCCACGATGGTCCCTGAAATTCTTACTGTTTGTCCAAGATTTTTGAAAAATTCCATTGCATTGAGTTTATTTGAGGAGAAAGACAAGTTTGGTAAGGCTCTCCTTTCAGTTCCATTACACAGGAAATAAATCCCTTTCCTCTAAACTTTTCCCAGGAACTGGCACCGTGGGATCTGGTTCATCCTGCAGGACCTACGGGTTATTTTTTTGTTTGTTTATTAGAGTTTTTGCAACGGATTTATTCCTCAGAAAATAAAGAGGTTTTTCAAGTAAATAGGGCCACTGTGTACAAATTAGAGTCAGGAAAGGATGCTTCTCAATGGTTCGGCTGTTTCACAGGCCACTTAACACACAGCACGCGTAAACATGAGTTCTCAACTACAAAGGGTTTTTCTAAATATATAGCTTTTAAACAGCCATGAATTTTGCTACCAGATGGGTCACAAGAGGCAAGTTGATAAATCTTTTATGTATAATGGATCGTGTTTTCCCATATGCATGTTTATTGTCATAATCCATGTGTATTTCAGTCAAGGTAGAGCTAATCGCCCACAAAAACCATGCTGGTGCATGAGAGAGAATCAATAATATCCAGTGCCCACCTGCTCTTGATAAATTCTGACTCCTTGCATTCATTTTTGAGGGAGAATCCAAGGAGGTCCTAATTCTGCATATCATGCCATATAACAAATTATTGTAAAATCTGATGCATAATACAGCTTGACCTTTAAGTAGACAATGATTTGCATCAAAATCAGTCAACAGTGATCAGGCCTTAATAAAAGCCATTTATGAAACTCCTTTTTTGTCTCCTAAGAAGTTTGAAATTCATCTTTTTCTTCCAGAACGACAATGGAATGCAATCGTTTTTTTATTACTATCTCTTAATAGCCTAAATCAGTCCCTTCAGGTATTTGCTGCCAATTTAGGTCTGTTACACACTAAATATTAAATTACATAGTTTTCTGTTCAACACATTTGTCCGTGACTGTAATTTGCATGGCATAACCTGAATGTAATTTCAAGTATGTGGTACAATCAATACAAGAATTAGATGATACCTGCGTGAAGGGCAGCAGAATTCATAGAATCATTAATGTACTGATCCCTCCAAAATGCTCCAAGTGTTTTGACATTCCACTTGAGGTGCCTCTCCTTCTAATGAAGAATGAATGAAAAACGTCTTGCAATTCAAATAGTATTCTATAGTTGGCCATGTGCTTTCACAACCTCCTTTTCATGTTTTTCAAAATGAACAGTAACTCGAAGAAATAGTTACAGCGATTTCTATTTTCTGAAAGAAACGGGGGCTCAAAAAATATGCTCCCGACTTGTCCAGGGTCACGATCTGTAAGTGTGGAGCTGGGCTCAGGCTCTGGCGGTCCACGTCCACTGTTCTTTCTTCTATATTGTGTTGCTTCTCAAAATATTGTGCTTGGGTATTTCCCATTAGTTTTAACGAGCCCCACTCCAGGGCACTCTAAAAACACTGGCAAGAACTGTGCATTGTCGTTCACAGTCACTGATCTAATATTTCAAGGCAACCAGATATGTGCTGGGATTTACTTTATGGTAAGTCTGCATCGTGTAGACAGATGCCTGGATATTCTCTCCAAGTATTACTGGCCACCGTAGACCTGTGTGCTCTGTCCTTGGCCAAGGTGAGAGGAGGGCTTGGTGTGAAATTCAAAGCGAGAAAGAAGCGGCCCTTTCTTTCTCCGTAGCTCGGAACGCCTTCAAGTTGTCTTGTTGGTCTCTGTACCTTTCCTCTGTAGCTTCTGCCAAAGGACAAATTAAATTCCTACAAGAACATGTTTAAGTAAACTATACTTCTATTGGCTTCCTTGCATTGGCATAGAAGTTAAAGGAAGACAGTGTTTTTGTTACAAAAAGAACTGAACAGTTTGATATAAACTAATTGCTTGCATGGCTTTTGCAAGCAGTAGCACGAATGATTTATTACATTGGCTGTGCTCTTTGGCCTCAGTCCTGCAAGGGCCTACAAAGTTTTCATATTTCTAGATAGGTGAGCTTTATGCCTCCTTAGCATTGAATATGAGCATGTGATAGCCCCCCCCCAATAAATTGGTAAGATTTGTGTTTAGTAATAATCATAATAACAATAGCTGTGTTTATTGAGCATTGTTGTGTCAAACATTGGGCTAAGTGGTTTCCATGTAACAGGACACAGACTGAAGCCAAATTACCTGAGTTTTAATCCTTCCTCCACTGACTAGATGTGTAGCTGTGGTTGAGTTAATTAACTTTATTGTACCTTAGTTTTTGAGTCTGTAAAATGGGAACAATAGTCGTACCTACTTTACTTTAGGTTGCTATGAGGCCGAAAGGAGTTATTACATGTTAAGTAGCATGAACAGTGAGGGTACATAGTTAGAACTGAACAAATGGTAATTATTGTTACTATAATGATGATAAAGATGAGACTGAACCCTCTAACCGCCTGAGAGATAAGAAATAGATTTATCCCAACTTTACTTTTTTATCCTGACTTTCAGAAACCGAAGACTTAGACAAAGTTTTGGTGACTTGCTCAAGGTCTAACAGCCAGTAAATGGCTAAGGCAGAAGAATTGATTTATTTGCCCAGAACTATCAAATCAGCCAGTCCACTGGTCAAACAGCCAGCGGTCCCTGACCTAAAGGGGTGGAGGTCTATGAGCTCGATGGTGTCGTAGAGTGGACACTGATTTGGAATCAGAAGTTCTTGTCCAGGCTTGGTCTTTCACCAGCTAAAGTTGGTTAATTTGTCTTAATTTCAATTCCTTCATCTGTAAAATGACCCCTGACCTAACCCATTCAATAGGATTATTTTAAGAAGCAAAGAAATAACATATTTGAGAGCATTTTGTAAATTAAAATGTCACTCATTAATTTTTGAAATCCTACATAATGATTTTTATTTTTTTGCTCAGTTGTTGATTAAATTGACTAAATCACCTGATTATTTCTTGTCATATAGATGGAATCCAATAGTTTCTTTAACCTACAAGCAAACAAATCAGCCTTGAAACAAAGGTTGGGAAAATGTCCCAACCCATAAAAATGGGGACCTTGTCCCTCTCTCCCAGGAAATGTACAGTTTATTTTTTACCTGTTAATTAAATTTAAAAACTACTCATAGTACTTTTTTATATAGTGCTGCTCTGTGCTGAGGCTGAAGATAGAGTGAATTCAGGGCAGCCAGTTGGCTCAGTTGGTTAGAGCGCATGCTCTTAACAATAAGATTGCCGGTTCAATTCCCGCATGGGATGGTGGGTTGCGTCCCCTGCAACTAGATTGAAAACAGCGACGGGACTTGGAGCTGAGTGGCACCCTCAACAACTAGATTAAAGGACAATGACTTGACTTGGAGCTGATGGGTCCTGGAAAAAACACACTGTTCCCCAATAAAATGTAGAAGGAAAAAAAAGTGAATTCAGATGAAACTCTTGGGGCACTAAAACAAATCAAAGGGAATAAGATACAATCAGACCACAATTCACGGGCGTGCATTAAATATGCATCTCCACCTACAAAAAAATAGTCTCATTATTACTTTAAAAGATTTTTATGTTGGAACATCGTAGGACTGTTGTTCCGTAAATACCATTTAACATGCAGTAAAAATGACTGTGCTTGTACTAGCTTGACAGTTTATTGACTTCCCTGAAGGCAAAGGCTTTGGGCTATTAATTAGGATGAAGGGAAGGGAAAGTGAAGATCAGAGAAGAGGCCCAAGGAATGTCAAAGTCACACCTTTTACTTCCAATTGGGACAAGCAGAGCTGTTTCTGGTTCCAGTTCGCTTTCTTAAAACTGGGTTGACTTTCGGGCATCCACAGGCTGAGAGGTATTTGTTTACATGAGTAAGAAATATATCTCCCAGGACCAAAGATGATGGAGTGGAATTGGGTAAAGTGGGGGGACCAGCTTCAGGCTCAGATCTTAATGATCCTGTGGACCCTTGACACCCGACTGCAGGTAGAATTCATCTTTTGAATAGTTATTCCCATGATTAGTGTTTATGCTGTAGTGGGTGGTGTGTGGAAAAATACTGCAATCAGTATATAAAGAAGTTGTCGTAATACACACTTTGAGTTAAAGGAAACATGCTCTGTTTGCCTTGTAAATTTAGATGCGCCATCTAGTGGACAGAGGAGAGATTTTTTCCGATTATCGGAGTACTTCTGGTACTGGGATTATTTCACCATAATATGCTAAACGCTTCCAATTCACCATTTCCAATTGTGTGTGTGTGTGTGTGTTTTTGAAGTTGTTTTGAATCCCATGGGTCTGTGTGAAGCTTGTTTCCTCCTCATCTCCTTTTGTAAATCAGTTTAGTCCTAACACTCACCCACCTCCTGAGGAAGCCAATTTAAATTGGGACTTGAAGGAGGGGTCAGAATTTACCAAATAGAAGACAGAGTAGAACAGGGCAAAAGGACAGGTGTGGGCAAGGGCTGGAGAGTGAGGGTTCCTGCCGCGCCCGCCTGGACGCGGCGTGCTCCCCTGGGCTGTAGAGGGAGGGTCACAGATACTGCTGCTGTCACTGCTAAAGGGTTTGAGGTTTGACCCTAAAGAGCCACTTGGGGGGTAAGCAGGGAAGTGGTGGGACCAGAGCTGAGTTGACAAAAGACAGCTTGGTGTCCTGCAAGGAGAGGCCAGGGGCAGGACTCCTGTGATGGGTGTGACAGTGGTGCAGCCTAGAGTGGAGGAGGACCTGAGTCCTCCGAGGGGGGGCGGGGAGGCAGTGAGGGTTTCTAAGATGGGATCCGCAGAAGGAGACGGCCGTTGGGATGTAGAACGTGGCTCTCAGAGGCAGAGTGAAGGACAGTCTTCTCACCACTGTGTCCCGGTGCCTTGCTGCAGCCTGATTTGTTGGCAGGTACGGAGCCCCGGGTAGAGGGAGTCCGTGCCTCATTCCTCCATTTTCATAATGAGGAGAAAGGGGTGGTGTGCACTTGGGAGCTTCGGGATGGCTGGATCTGAGAAGTGGAAGCCTGGCCAAGTTGTACCTAAGGTCTTGCTTGGGCTGGCACCACGCAGTGACATGGACATTCGTTTAATGGGGTTGTGGCATTACCCCTGGTTACTTGTATACCAGGCTGCCAAAGCAGAGGGATAGGGTAAGGTTGGAGGAACGCTGGAGAGGGAGAGAACACATCCCCATGGTCACCATCCGCCTGTCCCTTGATACCGAAGAGTTAACTGCAGTCAGCTCTTTGAGGCATGATGGCTTCGTGGTTAAGAGCTGGTCCCCTCAGCTACCTGCAGGGCAATCCTTCACCTTGCTGAGCTTCAGTTTCCTCATTGTTAAGGTGGAGATAAGAACAGAATCTATGCCAGACACAGCATGGAGGTACTGTAATGTGGTCATTCGTGCAGAGTGCCCAGCACAGAGCCTAGCACGCTGCTGGAGCTGAGTTATAATAGCTGTGATCTTTTTGAGGAATGAGCATCCGTTACCGCATTTTGGCCTATCAAGGACAAAGGATCAGCCAGAGTTTAGTGTGTACTCTGTTGCCTGAATCTGTGGGATAAGGACAGAGTTACTGGGTGATGGTTCTACCACTCACTTCCTCCTCCCCCCTCCTTTTTTGGGGGGTTTGGGTTCAAATAATGACAAGGAGAACCATCTCACTCTGAATATTTAGACATGCTACATTTACTCTTACTCTACTCCCTTTACTCAGTCACCAGATATTTTTGCACTGCAGCAATGCTCCCGAAATAGAGGGATAAATCCTTGTGGGGATTTTTTAAAGGTGATTTTAAGAACAATCAAAGTAAGGATCAGAAGGGGAAAAAAAAACCCATTGAAGGGGTACAAGCTAAACAATGTAATACATGACAAAGTGAAGGGTGTGGGTGAAGGGCTGGAAATAAATCCTTGAAAGGCTACAATTCATCAGGTTCAAAGTAAGTGCTTTTGCTGCTGGTTCATGGGTCATCAGTTCGTGAAACAAGAAACACAGAGAGATGTGAAACCTGGAGCCTGACCCGGCAAACTCATTACTAGGGGTGCTACATGGAACCTTCCTGCAAGCAGAGGGGCAGGACTCGGGCTCTGAGTCAGACAGGGAAATGAGGCTAGGCGTCAATCATCAAGCTCCTACCCAGTGTTGCTCCGCCTTTTTTCTTTTAATGTCCTTACCCCATAAGGAGCTTTTTAACACATTGTTTTCCTAATTACCTCTCCCCATGAAATTTTAATACCACCCATGTACTAAGTAACTGTTTATGTACTGTGATGCTTTGGAGCGCTATAGACCATTGTAATCTCTAAGATTTATGCCCCCCACAGATACTTTTCCTTCCTTGGTGGTGGTAATCGCCCTAAGTACTTACTATATGCCTGGCCCTGACATGTATTATTTCATGTGATCCATTCTTCCTATTTGGCATATCAGACTTAAAAGGGTTGGGTAACTTATTCCAGGGCAAAATGGGAGGACGCAAAACCAGAGCTGCCCAATCTCACGGCCTCTTCTAACCACTACGCTCCTGCTCATGTCAAAGTCCCAACATGCCCTGCACATAACCACCATGGTCTCCTGCCCCTCTTCATAGACCTCAGACCATCGCAGCTGGGATGCTGAAATAAGGTCCATGTAGTCAGCGTTCATGGGACCATCATTGGCGCCAAGGGGCTCCTTTTCAAGCACTTTTCTTTGGGTCTAAGAGTGGTGCTTGTAAAGATAGACACAGACTTTAGTAGCTGGTTCCTGAGCACTTACTCGGTGAGACGTGTGTCTGCACGGCAGGAAATGATGGTGAATGAGGTCAAAGACATGTTCCCCCAGGAGCAGACACATAGGAGGATGGAATGCCCACATGTTACCCTGACACTAGAAAGAGAACCACCAGTGCAGGTTAAGAGGAGGACGACGGGGGTGTGACAGCTGAGAAGGAGAGCACAGACCAGCTGGAGCATCAGGCATTGCCTAATGGGGCTGGAGACGTGGGAAATGGGCCTCAGCTTGTCACAGAGTTGCATCCTGCATATATCTAGATAGAAGGATGTGGCTAACAGATGCTGGACACAATGAAAATAGAATCTCACCCACATGGTACTGAGTTCACTTTTCTAGCGGAGTGCCAGACATTCATATTATTATCTCTATTATTTTTAATTTCCGAGGAGATTCTGATTGCAGCTAGAGTTAAGAGTCTCCAAACTAGACCACGCTTTTCTCCTTTCCTGAGACAGATAGCATATTCCCATCTATAAATATGGCTCACTTCAGTGGTCCTCGTAGTGAGAGCAGTGAAAGACATACACTTGGAGGAAAGTGTATCAATCACAAACGCTTTTGACCACAAATAACAAAAATCCTGGCCAGAATGATATAAACAAATATGGGTTTATCTACTTGTCTTTTCCACACTTTTATTGAAAAGTCTGCAGATAGGTGGTGGCTAGCACTGGTTCCAGTCTCTCCACAATATCAGCACTAAAGTGTCTAGAATTCTCTCAGTTTTGATCTCACAGTTGCAAGATGGCTGCTATAGCTCCAGCCATCATATTTATATTTCGACAGAAAAAAAAAGGAAAGCACCTGCAGAAAGACTGCCATTTACATCTAATTTAAATTAGATGCATCCTATTCTACCCATAGCAGTAAGAGAAGGACTGAGAATGAAGTTGGCTGACCTTGGTATCTAGCACAGAGTGGAAACATCTTTGTTTGTTAAAGGTCCTTTTGATGATTTTGGTGTGTTCCTTCCCTTCTAGAGCCTCCTGTTAATTAGGAGCCAATGATCTTCTAGACCAGTGGTCACAACCAAGGCAATTTTGCTCCCCACCCTCCATGAGATGGCACTTGGCAATGTGTGGGAACGTTTTGATTGTCATGACTGCGGGGGTGATATTGGCATCTAGTGGTTGGAGGCCAGGGATGCTGTTCAGCATCCTATAAAACATAGCCCACCCAACAAAGAATTTTCTGGTCCAACATGGCAATATGCCAAGATTATAAATACTGTTCTAGACCATTGCCGACACCTCTAGACCATTATAGAAACTTCCTACTTAGTCTTTCCCTCTCCAGAGTTCTGCTTTACGAAAGATCCAGCATTACACCACTCTTCTGAAGCACTGCCTCAATCTACATGACCTCTGTATTTTCCAAGGTGAGGGGCCCCAATGCAAAGAAATCTGTATGCCATTCCTAATAGTTAACTACACTCTGCCTGGATACTTTCCGCTCTGGGAAGCTCATTCCATTTCTCTCCTTCATCTCTGCCTCTCCCTCTTTTCATTTCAATTCTTAAGTGTAAAACTCAATGACTTTGAAAGTATGCATGAACCCATGGAACTATGACCCGGATCGAGAAATAGAACAGCTCCATTACCCCCCAAAGTTGCCTTATGCTCCTTCTCAGCCATTATCACTTCTCAGACATAAACACTATTCTCATTTCTTCATCAAATATTAATATACCACCATTTATTTTTCCATTCTCCTGTTGATGGACTTCTGAATTATTTCCAGTTTGGGGCTATTATGAATATTTTTGTGTATTTTTTTTGTCAACATATATACTCATCTGTCTTGGATACATACCAAAGAGTAGAATTGCTGGATAATGAGGCAGGCTATGCTTAGCTTTAGTATGAAATGCCAAACAGTTTTCCAAAGTGATTGGACTGAATTATACAGCAATGTATACAAATGTTCCAATTGTTCCATATCCTTGGCAGCACCTGGTATCGTCTTTTTAATTTTAACCATTCTGGTGGGTGGGTGTGTGGCCCTATCTTGTTAAGGGTTTTATTTATTTTTTTTATTTTTTAAGATTTTATTGGGGAAGGGGAACGGGACTTTATTGGGGAACACTGTGTACTTCTGGGACTTTTCCAAGTCAAGTTGTGGTCCTTTCAATCTTAGTTGTGGAGGGCGCAGCTCAGCTCCAGATCCAGTTGCAGTTGTTAGTTGCAGGGGGCGCAGCCCTTGCTGGAATCGAACCAGCAACCTTGTGGTTGAGAGCCCGTGCTCCAACCAACTGAGCCATCTGGCCACCCGGGAGCTGAGCGACAGCTCATTGACTTCGTTCTAGTTGCGGAGGGCGCAGCTCGCTGGCCCATGTGGGAATCGAACCAGCAGCCCTGGTGCCCAGAGCTCACACTCTAACCAACTGAGCCACCCATCCACCCCTTGTTGAGGGTTTTAATACGTTTATCCTAAGAAGTAATGGGATTGAGCAATCTTTTGTTTGCTTATTAACCATCTGATTTCCTCTTTTGCGAGGTACCTGTGGAAGTCTTTTGCCCAGTTTTGAACTAGGTTGTTTGTCTTTTTCTTATTGATTACTAATAATTCTTTATATATTCTAGAAAATTTCCCACTGGCTTACGAATATTGTTTAGAATTGCAAGAATCGCTGCTGAAAGTTCTTGCTCTTTTTCCCTTTGGAAATCAGAAAATGTTTGCAAATACAAACTGTCATGCACAGAAGTTGAATGTGGCCTCTTGCTGACAAATACTAAATTCACTTGGATTATAAATGAGAAGTTTGCCCTTTTGTAGGGAAAGAAGGGCTCATGATTTATATTAGGATTTTGACATAAGGTAAGACACTCACTCTACCTCGTAATCTCCACCTCTTTGTGATGCTATCACCTTGCTTTTGATGGATAGGAAAGAGAAAGCTTAAGGAGGAAAAATGACTAGTTTTATAGTTAGCCTTCCTGGACCGAGAAATTATTCAAATTCTATTTTAATATAGCTGATTTTAAATGGCCTCTTGTAATCATCATAGCCACTAATCACCGACTCTGTATCGAACACTTGACTAGGCACATTATATACTTTATTCCATTTAATTTTCACAACAGCTTGGCAAAGAAAAGAGGAGGAGACAGAACAACAAAGAAGTTAGAAAGGTGCCCAAGGTCACAAGCTAATAACCATAGAGCTGGCATTCAAAGCCCATGCTCCCAAAAGAAAAGATTAGACTTTTATGGAGGATGAGGTTTGTAAATTACCTATACCAAAGAGTAAACTTTAAAAAACATGTCCCTCCTGCGTGTGTCTTGTCCTGTAAACTTCCCTTTCCTACAGAGGAACTTGGAGTTTGTGTGCTGTGACTGGCATTTAGAACTGCCATGAGTTTCCAAGTCAATTCAGAGGGCGACAGCGCTTGTGCCTAGTGTAGAAATGCTTATTTAAAGTTTCCCTGCACAGGGGCTGGACTGAGACTGCCCAGCAACAGAATAAAACATATTACAACCAGGAGGCAGCCACTCTCTCCCCAGATATACGCTCCGAGTGAATTTGCATCCATCTCTCCAGGGCCTGTGCAAAAGGCCTTTCTCTCCAATAAACACATGCTCATCATTTGGTCATTCTGTTCCAACTGTCATTATGAGCTAGAATCTTCTGCCAATTTGTTATCACCATCATAAAGCAAGTTTTGTGCCCCCAAACTCTTTCCCTGGGGGAAATGAAATTCAAACGAAGGTCACATATATCGCAATTTCTAGCTCCCGTTAAACCATGCTTTCCCCTGTCTTAGGCAATGGAGAAAGGAGTTAGTTCAGACCGGTAATGCACAGGGAAGAAAACTGAAGGTCTCAATAATGCTATTCTAAATAAAGACCAATGGGGAAACTTCAAAATATTTCCTACTTTTCCCTTAAGATTTAAACTGCTTCTTCACTGTCGGGGAAAATACATGCAGACGGTAGGTCATGCTCATTAAAAGTTACCCAGAAGTGACTAGTGCATAGCTCACTTTCACATGATGGGATGTGGGAATAATTAGAATTGAAATAGCATCCAGAATTTCTCATGCGGATGGACAGATAGCTCAGGATAAACTTTGGACTCTGCCTTTATATGTAACTGTAATAACCATTTCTTGATGCATAGATTTCTGATGTCTTTCTGATTTCTTTGGGATAATACAGTAAAAATATATCTGCACTTGGAGTCAGAGGCGTAGAATACAACCTTACGTACTCATCCTCCATTCCAACCTCTCCAACTTCATCTCCTGTAACCCTCTCCGTGCTCGCTCTGCTGCAGCCCACTGGCTTCCTCCCTCCATTGAACATGGGGCCCTGGGCGCCAGTGTCTCTTTTACCAGGGACACTATTCTTTTAGATCTCCAAGATTTTGCTCAGTATCACCATCTCAGTGAGGCCCACCCTGACCACCCTAATTAAACTTACAATCTGTCTCCACCCCAACACTTCCGACCCCCTTTCTCCTACTCTGCTCATGACCTTCTAAATCTCTCTACAGTGTCTTTATGTTTGTTGTTAGTCTCTCCCTCTAGAATGAGATTTAGAAGACGTCTTACCAAATGTATATACTTAATTCTTAACCTATAAATTCCAATGTTTTAATACAATAAATTCTTTACTCGCCAACATTGTACATTATCTTTTTGGTTTTGTTTATCAATGTATCCCAGATGCCTTGAACAACACTTGGCCCATAGGAGGCATTCAGTAAATAATTGTTGCTTTGTTTGTTGCTGTTCTAGTTTCATTTTGGTTCTTTATCAGCATGGAGACTTGAAGCAAAGTCATTATTCTCTCAGAGCCTGAGATTTTTTAAAATTTGTGAACGGGGATAATAGTAAGACCAACCAGGTTGGATTAAGCAGATTAAATGAGATACTGCATATTTGAAAGTTGTGTACAATATTGATGACAGGAGAATATGGCCACTGGCTCCAACCCTTGCTGACAGAAATACAGCCCAGTGCCTTGCTTTAGCCCTTGTCAGAGGCTCCCTGGAAGCTGTCCGTGAGCTGCAGTTTGTGCTGGCAGTGATCCCCTAAGAGACGCAGATCATTTAGGTACAGCTGACAGACGCTGACACCAGAAAAGAACACATGCTATACTGATGACAGGGAGGGAAACATCAGCTAATTGTTTCTACTTTCTGGGGCATGAATAAATGCAGCAGTGGACCTTGAATGACACTGTGAAGATAACCAAACATCTGGGGTAGATAGATGCATGGACAGTGTGGTCCTGACAGGCTTGAGTCTAAAGCAATGGAAAATATTTCCAAGCAAAGGAGATTGTTTCCTTTTTATTTGAAATATAACACACAAACAGAAAAGTGTATAAAAATGAATGCAAGTTTAATAGTCATAAATGAAATACGTTCGCAAGTACTACCCAGGCGATGAAACAGAATATTACCTGTCCACCCCCCAAACCTGTGTGCCCTCTCCTAATCAAAACCAATATGTTGATTTTTGTGATAATCTTTTCCTTGGGCTTCGGCATAGTTTTAACCACTTTCTGTGACATCTCTAAACAATATGGCTTCGTTTTCTCGTTTCAGAACTTGATGTGAATGGAGTCCTACCATGTGTGTTCTCTTGTGACATGTGTCTTTCACTCAACATTATGTTTGTGAAATTCATTCGTGTAAATGTGTATAGTTGTAATCTATCCTTCTGATTACTGTAGTATTCCATTGTGTGACAATGACAGAATTTATCCGTTCTACCATCCATGGGTTGGTGGCCGTTCAGGTTGTTTACATTTCACTGCCAGCCTCATTCTTGCTCCTGTAGACTGGTATCCTTGTGCAGAAGTTTCTCGAGGAGGGTATTTGTCTTGTGATAACGTTTGGGTCACTAACTACACATATGTACACATATGTGTACACATATGTACACATAACTACACATATCCTTAAATTTCATAGAAATGGCAAACTCTTTTCCAAAGTGGTTGCACCCATTCATAGATCCATCATTGGTGGATAGGAACATTTAATGGCACCTTACATTCTAACTGCAGGACCCCAAGATAACCCACATGGCCTGCAAACAGGGAGCTTTGGCTGTTCCTCAGAGCTTGCCTCACTCCTAGAAATGTGGCTTTTGGTCTCTTCCCACTAGAATTTAACTTTCCCTCCCCCCCAGAGGATGGAAGAGCATCACACATTATTGGTTAATCAAAATATCACTCTAATTTGGAAAGGCAGGAGAGCAATTTAATAGCTATTTTACAGATATGTTTCCCTCTACAGTTGTAAAAACAGAAGTATGTCCATAACTAGAAAACTGAATGCCTAAAATAGTACTATAGTTTCTTTCTTGAGCTTGACTGATTTGCTCCCTGTACCTCTGCTGAGGAAAAGAGTGTTCAAATAATATATTCCATTCAGAGTCTGAATTAAACATCTGTTGGTACTCTATAGTTGTAATAGGGTAAGATAAGCAAAATGTATGCCTGAGACATTCAGCACTCTGACTGTTCAGGGAGTTTTTCCAAGAGAAGGTCCAGGTTTGTTTTGACCTTTTCTACAGAAAACGGTCAGAGTCAAAGATCTTATATATTGAAAGAGCTTCAGAGAATTCTATTACCGTCCTTTTGTCAGGTAAACAAACCAAGCAGTACTTACCTACTAATTGTCTCTACTTGACCAGTTATCCCCAATACCTCGCATAAGCCTTTGCCTATACCGTGTTTCCCCGAAAATAAGACCTAGCTGGACCATCAGCTCTAATGCGTTTTTTTAGAGCAAAAATGAATATAAAACCTGGTCTTCTTATTTTACTATAATATAAAACCGGGTCTCATATAATATGATATGATATGATATGATATAATATAATATATAATGCCGGGTAATATAATATAATATAATACTGGGTCTTATATTAATTTTTGCTCCAAAAGATGCATTAGAGCTGATTTTCCAGCTAGGTCTTATTTTCGGGGAAACACAGTACTAGGTGCTCAATAAAGAAGTTCCTATAACCTTGAGTTGAGGAAAAATTTACCAAAATGAAGAAACCCAATTGGTTAAAAATCCCGTCCTTTAAGAGTCTGTCCTTTCCAATTACTGGAAATGTTGTGGGTCTCAAGACATTTGACTAAGTCTCATTTGTAAAGAAACATTAATTCAAAGCCTAATTATGGTCTTTCTAAACATCCGTCTTTTAAGTCAGCTAACCAAAAGCATGAAGGAGATTCCAAGCCTGCTAGGTCTGTTATGGGAAGCATTCTTCTATGTCATTCCTGAAGTTGTTGTTTGGAGGCTGGTGACATCCCTCGGTCCCCCTGGAATGCAAAATGCCTTTCTAAGTGGAAGTCCAGACTGCAGGAAGGATCACAGTGAGCTTTAACCAACTGTAACGAGAAGCTGATAACAGTGAAGGAAATAGCCAGTACGGGCAATAAATCCTCTCCCCTTCATAGATGTCGAGAGAAAAGGACCACCTGACATCTCAGGGCTGTGAGCTACAAATTAAATCAGAAATTTCTTACTGATGGATAGTCCAGGTAATCAGACAATTGACCAGGCATGCGCTGACAATGAGGTACTTTGGGCTAATTAGCGGAGGACCAATGCTTTGAATTCAAATGAAAAGCTATGTTGAAAAGCCATTGCAAAGAAACGGGCAGGTAAGGAATGGCAGTTATATTGTTCTAGATAATGAGTCATCTGCTTATTCAGTGAGCCAGGCTCAGAAACACCAAAAGCTTGGCAACTTCCCCAGGATGGTTTGTAAGCCAAAATCTAATGGTCCAGGAGAGGATTTGGGAAAAAATGAGTGGAAACGATATCCCAAGAATGTCTTTATATTTTGCATTCAGCTACCCCTAAAGTGTGACTTGATTATGGAATGATCCATCGTACTTTGGAAGGGGGGTGGTGGGGAAGATGCCATTGGAAATAAGACCTTAGATCAAACATGGGTTTCAGAAATTAGGTCCCAAAGCGGGTTCGTTTGATCCACAAGGACACAATACAAATGACTACGTGTTCTATATGGACTTGAGAATGTATTTTGTACCTCAAAGGTTAGTGAGGCGTCAGCCTCATCCTGCTTCACTCTTCATCCCATCTCGCCGCCCCCTACCAAAGTGCATCATTCTTATCCTATAGTTTATTAATTAGATTTTATTTTTTTATTTTTTTATTATTGGTATTTTTCCCTTTAGGAGAATATTCAAACACTTGTATCCATCTCATAGTGCCCCCACCCTGCCATGTTGGTCTCGTCTAGCGTTGTTGCTTTGGTTTTTGGAAGAGAGAGTAATAAGGGGTCATTGCATATCTAAACAAAAAAAAAGTATTAATTTCATTACTCACCCATCCTTCCTATACCTCATTCCGCCCTCCTGAATTAATCTGCCTTCTTTGGGAGTGTCCATTCAGCTCTTCAACTCCTCTATTGAGTTTTTTATTTCTACACTTCATATGTTTCATGCCCAGGATCTCCCGTTGTTCCTTATTCATAACTGCTCCCTCTTACTTCATGTTTCAAATGTCCCTCCTTCCCTTTTTAGAGATACTGATTAGGCTTATTTTCAATTTCTCCAGTAGTGGTTTCTCAGTGCATTGCCTTTCAGGGAGTGTGTGCTCTGCAGAAGTCCTTATTTCCCCCCTGTCTGTGCATGTTCCCTTGGGAATTTCAGTTTGTGCTGGGAGTGATGTGTCCCTAAGGGAGAGGCGATGGCTGAGGCGGTGAGGTAGGGAGTGGACTTCAGGCTGGCAGCCTCTGGTATTGCAATTAGGAATCAACCACTCCCAGTTTGCTTTCCTCCTACTGCCACCCCTCACCCCTGCCTCACCCAGGGATGGTCACCTTCAGAGAACCTTGAGAACTGCTCTTTTCCAAGAGCTATCCCTCTCTGCTTTGGGATTGGGGGATGTGAAGAGGGAATATCAGGGCCTGACTAGCCTCCCTCTATTTGTTATTTCCCCAGAAGGGCTCCACTCTGCCCCTGTGTCACCTAACTGCCTCTGTTGAGTGCTGGGCTGGGGAGGGGCTTTGCCACTGAAGCAACACGGCTCAATACTCCACTGAGGTCAAGGTGGGAGAAAGAAAAGGTACACTCAGCCAGGCCTCCCAAACACGTCTCTCACCTGTGGCCTTGGGCTTCTTTCTCCTACGTTGTCATTTTCCTTCTACACAGGGACTCAACCACCTTGTCTTCCCGTGTTGTTTTCATGGTTTTGATGGTAAGTACTATCTTCTGCTTTTGTTCCGGAAATCTCTAAAGTCGGGTTTGAGAAAGAGAGGCAACAGCTTATGTTAATTTGCTAGTTGTCCAGAATTGACATTCCTTTTAAAAAGCATGATGGTCCATGAAGCTTAATCCCTAGTGAAAGCACAATGCCTAGCATATAGTAGGTTCTCATGAAACACTTGATACAGTGATAAATTCATTCAAAGATGTTTTAGATGATATGTAAAGTCATGGGTGTTTTTTTTTTTAACATTTATCTTTATGCCTTGATTGAGAAAAATGATATTGCTTCAGGTAGCTTAAAAGAGCGTGATTGCATTTAAATACCTAATCACAAGGAGAGCCCCCAAACAGAGTAAATAGTGCATGCAGACACAAGGCTGGGAGAGATTTCCGATTAAATTTACATTTTTCTTTCTGATACCTAAGCTCCTCTGGCTCTGGGATCCATTTCCAGGCTGCATATCATTATGTTAATACTGTAAGACTGCCAACATTTATCAGTGCTATGATTTCCCGTTATACAGCTCCTTCTTTAGAAGAGTGCACAAGAGCCTATACTTTGGACAGCAGTTCTTTAAGTCTCACAAGAAGGTAGAAAACACGGAAGAAGAAACAATTAACTCTTTTTACTGCTTATTGCCCCTTAAAGGAGAAGGAAAAAAGAATGAAAGGATAGAGGGGGGGAGGGGAGGGAAAGAGGAAGAAAGAAAAGGCAAAGGAAGGGAAGGAAAGATAGACAACAGACAGACAGACTGTCCTCACTTCCACTCCATTATCCTCTCTCCCTTGAACTTCTCCTCTGTCCTAACCTGAACTTCTGGCCTTGGACTTTCCTCTTTACTTCAGATGGACTCCTGTGGCTTCTCTTTGCTCATCTCTTGTGGAGTCTTAGTACCTGTTTCACAACGACAGTCCTGGACCCTTTTCTCTCTCTCCTAATTGTCCCCTTCCTGCTATTTTTTTTTGAGGAAAACCATGCATTATTTGCGGAGGAAATTGGAAATGTCTATCAGGAGCTTCCCCTCCTACTCTGTTCACCAGAGAGCATCTCGCTCTCCGCACATCCATCCGTGCTTTTCCCATCTGTTTGCAGAGGGTCCTTTCCCAGCCTCTCCAATGTCATCTTCTCCTCCTCCTCTTCCCTCTTCTGTTGCTCACTAGCTGCCTCTTATTCTTCCTCTTCCTCCTTCTCTTTGTTAATCTTATGTATTAGATTATGTCACTTAATGGGTGCCAAACACTGTGTGAAGTAAGCGTTTCATGAATTACCTCATTCCCAATGGAATATGTGGTATCTATATATAGTATCTTTGCCTCTGTTTTACAGAAGAAATTTTTGAGGCTCAGAGAAGTGAGGTAACTTGTTAAGGTTGCACAGCATACAGCTGGTACACGATTAGCTCCTTCCACTTGGCCTTAAAACATGGGCATGTTTGGGCTATAGGTAAGTAAGAAAATAAATGCATCTCCTCATTTGAGTCATTGTTCTATTTCTGTCCTTTCTTTCACTCTGGATGTATCTGTCAAGCAGACAGGTACCTATGCTTCCATTTCCTCAGCATCCAAATCAAACTTTCCTAAGTTCTTGCATTCTGACTTCTGTGCTCCGCCATTCTGCTAACATTGGAATGATTTCTCAAAAATCACCAATGGCCTCCTTCTCTGTAACGAATGGCCTTTCTAATCCTCCTCTTGACCCCTCTGTAGGCTGTTGATGCTGTAGGCTGTAGGCTGCTGATCTTGACTTTGAAATTTCAGCTGCCAGCCAATGTGGCTTATAAAGCAGATTTGCGTGGTCATTGAGATGTGTTATGGGCGGAGGGCGTGGTTCTGGACAGATGGGCGTGCCACTAATGGGCACACCCCAAGCCCATGGCCAGAAATGTTAATTTCCTTTGAGGGTCCAAAGGTATGAATTATCTTCAGAGTGGGAAGAATCTTATAGATTTAAAGCTATTTTTGCAGCAAATCAAATTATTTACTTCTTCTGAATGTTTGTGATGACCCTATCTGTGTAAATATTAAATACTAAGTATCTAGATAACTAAGTAATATTTATATTTGCAACAAAATGTAAGCAATCCTGGTAATACTGCAAGAATTGTGTGTCCTCAGGGAATGTGGTGAAGGGGGCGGGTAGGAGTGAGAGGAGTGGTTCTCACTTTTATTTAATGGTTCAGTGAAAAAATGAATCTCTTGGGAATATTTTATATATAACTTTGCCAATGAGAGTCTCCTAATTACCTTCATAAGGGTACAGCTGTGAATATCACAGACTGTTTATTTTCTCTGAAGATTCTGCAGTTTGTAAAATGAAAGAGTAGTTCAAACAAAATGCAGATTTTGTTCCTCTGCCACAGGGCGCAGAGAAAGTAAGGTGTCTGGTTGATTGGAAGCGTGGATGCCCATGGTTGAACACACCCAAGAGATGTGGGCTGGCAGATTTTAAAATGGAGACTATACTCAACACTCACAGTGCCCAGATGGTGTTCACGCACATTGTTCTGTCTGCGCTCTCCCAGCTCATTGGGTAAGATGGAGATTTTGACCCCAGTTTACAGATTAGGAAATAGAAGTCCCAACAGTTGATACCATTTGACCAAATCTCCGTTAGCAGTAAAGGCAGACCTAGAGTCAACGCCTACGTCCCTAACTCCTGCCAAAGGCTAAATGTCATCTTCCTCCAGCCTACTGCATGGTTAGTTAATTGCGGGGAGTGAACTGTGCACCGATGACATGGCACAAACATGCAAGTGACAAAGGCCTTCAGCTCACCAACGTTAATGAAACTGCGTGAAAGAAGAAAATGTGCTTCCCACAGAGGTAAAAACCTATTAAGTTGGTGTCGGAAGGCAACATTATTCTTTTCAAAGGACATATTTGGAACATGATTCATTATCGACAGTCCCATTACGAATGGCGTTAAGTATTTTCAAGTGGAACCTGTCACCCACGCTGGCGAGCTGAATCCTCTGCTGAGACAAACTCCCCAAGTCTCCGTGAAGTATTATTGGGATGATTGCTAAGGCTGCAAGTGTGCTTAGGCATAATTTATTCAACTTCTGGTTAGGGTACCAAAATCCAGACAAGGGAAGTCTCAGATCCCTGAGGATACCCATCTGCACCACCACACCCCTTTCACACACACATAAACACGTCTACACAAAACACACATGCACATAGACGTAGCCATGGACCCCCAGGAACCCTGGTTCTATAATGATACTCTGCTCTCCCAGCCATAGGTGATGGGAGCAGGTGACCCAAACTGAACCACTCAGTGCCTCTTTCACCGGAATTGAAATTGAGACAATGCAAATAGGTAAAGAGAGCTGACTGATACAACTGACAAGACTCCAGAAGAAAAGCCCCCAAACTCGAGCCCTAGAGGTTCCTACTTTGTTCCTCTCCTTCTTGAATTCTGGTTCCCTTGGCCTTTACTTTGACTTTAGAAGGTACTACTGCTATATGCCTCCAATCGATTTCACTCTGGGCTTATTCGAAGTGGGTTTCTGAGATTTGTAGCCAAAGGAATTTCAACCAAAGAATGAGAGAGTCCCTGGCAAATAATGAGCATGTTCTCCTATGCTTCTTCAAATCGATAATCGATTTAGTTAATTAAGTGCAGGTTCATCCCAGGAAATCAGTTAAATAATATATGATAAGTTTAGGCGAGTAACGTTGATAGAAAGATGATCTATTTACTTGGTAACTTTGATACCTCTTAAACAGCAACTATTAGAAAATATACTCTTCATGCTTTTACGTAATAAGTGTATGTGTGTTTGTGTATCGTTTGGGCACACACACAGGCACACAATCTACTAATATCTGGAAAATTAGTTGAATTGTCAATTTGGAATAAGAATAAATTTTAAATTTAAAGTTTGTTTTCTGTTTTTGTCATTTGTAACATACTATTCATTTGTTGCATAAAATTTGGAGTTGTGTAACAATTATTTACTAGACATTAAGCTAGAGAGCTTTACCTATATTTTCTACTATCTTAATTACAATTTATAAGACAATAATTGTTCCTGTTTAAAGGTGAGAATCTGTGTGTGTGTGTGTGTGTGTGTGTGTGTGTGTGTGTGTATGTGTATCCAAACCATTAAACCAAACAAAAGTTTGTAGTGTGGACTAAGCATAAAATATACGGGAAAGCATAATGGTTACTATAAAGCAATTCATAACACTTACAATCATACAAGCAAATGCATTCAGAAAAAGAAAGCTTACTTTGGAGAATCTATTCACATTTATGCTCTGCAGTCACTATAAGTATGAAAAAGATTCTAAACATTTCTACCATATTTGGCAAAAATGAGTAGGAGAGAGACAGGTCTTTAATATACTTGCATTATGCTTGCTACTCAGGCAGGCAGGAAGTAGCATGGAGTCATGGAAAATAAAAATTCGCAGGCAGCTTTGATGTGAATGTGATTTGCATTGTTTAAGGAGGTTTAAACAATGTCAACAATTGTCAACAACCCCACAGCTGCCATGTCAGCAGGCGGGTCTTTGAATACACATAAAAATATTAAACGTGTATTTATCTCCTTTAACATGTGATCAGACACTGCATTTTACATGTCCATGCAAAGTCAGCAGAAAAATTCTAGGGGCTCCTTCCGTTATTAAATAGACATTTAAGAGCCACTCTTTAAGTGTTTCAAATTTTAATTTCACAAGTAATCTATGTTTGCTAGAAAAGTTTGAACTTATAACGAAGAAAAAAAACTCTTCATATCTGGATGAATGTTTTTTCATACATTTCTGTGTATCTATATACACAAATTTAAATATTTTATAGAAATGAAGTTAAACTGTTCTGTCTCTTGCTTCATTTCACTTAACAATGTGTTATTGGTATTTTATCTTTGCTGGGAAACAATGAGCTCTCCCATTTCTGCCCATCTTTCCAGCAGGGGCACTGTCTGCCTTAGTCCCAGATTATCTGCTCAAGGATATTTACACAGCAAACAGCCGTGGAGGACAGAGATAGAATCTCCTGCTGGAGCAAACAGCAGGAGTGCTTACTGTCTGATAGAAAAGATTTGGTTCCCTAAGCTCGGATTCCCCTCCTAAAATGCAACCCACTCTATGATGTCAATGCAGGTGTCTCCTGGACCTCTTCATGTCACCCTTTGGAAATTAGGGCTTGAAAAACTGGCAGGAAAAGCAATCCTTTTATTCTGGCTACTGCTATTACTGTGAGTAATAAAGTCCTTTGTCTTGGACCCCGGAGTCTTGTGTCTTCTGCCAACGTCCATGAAACTATGGCTGTCTTGTTAACTTACAAGGGGGGTAAAATCTCAGACTCTCGTGGAGCTTGGCAGTCATGTTGCCAAACCATTGCTCAAGATTATCACTTTTGATAGTTGCATGTAAGGAATGTCTTTATCCATTTTCCTATTGTTGGATTCTTAAGCTGGTTCTACTGTCTTGCTCTTGAATATAATACTTGTATACAATACATTTCTATATCCATCCTTATAAATAACGATATTTTGGGTGCAAATTCCATAAACTTTTACCTTTGATGAAATGCAGACACAGAAACACTTGACCTTTTCCGAGCATTCAACAATTAACTTGTATTTCTCACTGGTCCTAGAGGTGAGGCTCACAGAGGGAGGACAGGGAGATGCCAGAGTGACTGGTTGTCAAAGGAAACAAGGAAAGGTGCACAATCCAGAGTCAGTGATCACTCAGCCTGTTTGGGTCTTGAATGGCAGAGCCCAGGTGGTGATGCTGGGTACTGACTTGTAAACATAATGCTCATGTTTGAGAAGGGAGGATTTGGTCGTCGAAGAAGCATCAATAGGTTGGGGGAATCATCCTGATGACCCAGCCTCTTCCTTCTGTCTGGAGGATCCCTCACAGGCATATCTTGAGTCTAGTGCTTTTAGTCCTCCTCGTGCCATCCTTTCAGCCTGACTGGGACCTTTCACTGGTTTCATACTTCTCTAACCAGACCCCGGGTCCTTTCACTTTTCTGAATTCACTGTGAGGAGACCAGGAGGCAGACATGGGTTGACTGAACCAGGGCCAGTGTCTATTTAAAGTCTCAAAGGTATCTCTGAAAACAAGCATAGTCTTTTGCAAGAATGAAATGGCAAGAATTTCATTGTGGTATTTCAAGTGGTAGACTTTGAAACAATAGCTCTCATTTTGCTTAAATTTCCTCTCCTGCAGAGAGCAGCAGGACCTCTCTCTGACTATCGAGGGTGACAGTCGGCCTGTGGCTTCTCTCCAGTACTGTGCTAGGTGGATAGGAGTGGGGGAGGGACAATAAATTGGAAGTAAACTTCCTAGATTTGCTGCTATGATGACCCGTCCTTCTCCTCCCCTCCCCCCGACCAGCCATGCTGTAGTATGTCAGAGGTGGGTGTCCTTCACATCAAAAATTGCGCCATGCAGGGACAATGTGGCATCGAGCTTTCACCCACAGGGGATTTGGAGTTGGGCAGGTATGGTTACGAGCCTCAGCTCTGCTTCTCTGCAGCAGCTTTTATGACAGAATCTTGGCTTCAGACCCTCTATGTCCTCATGAACAAATGGGGATAATAAAGGGGAATCTGCCTCGTAGGCTGATAGGGCGGATTTAATGAAAAAAACATATGTAAAGAGCTTATTAGCATGTGGCCCATAGCAGGAAATCATTTCGGCTGCTCTTACTACTGTTATTCAGGCTGTCCACACATATACCCAGCTGATACCAGGCAGGCTTGATGCCTGCTACAGTGGAGGTATGATTGCCACTGTTATTTTTTGAGCAGGCTTCTCCCTTGAGAAACTCAGCTGTACCCACAACTCCTCCAGCATTAAAAAGGCGTTGTTGTGATGGAAAGCAGTAATACTGAGAACTTCGGTGTTTTTGTGCCCCAGTGTCATGTTTAAGGATATGCGAGTTCTTTATCTCTGGCAATAAACTTCAAAGATATATGAGCTAAAGCTATGGGCCAAGGAATGAGAAGTCTCTTTTTGACTGCAACCTGCCCAAGGATGAGGCCCTCAATCTAAGCCCTAAGCCTAAACAGAGACGACTGAGTAGTTAATGACCCTGGGGAAACCCACAAGGGTAACGTTCTGTAAAGTCATAGCGCTGGTACATTCTCTAGTCGTCTCCCTCTGATCTTAAGGAAGACGGTGCTGCTTCAAACCCAGAGACTGTGCTCTAAGGCTCATATTGATTTTGTTCCCCTCCACCCCCACTCTAATACTCTGAAACTATAACATTAATTGCACTGCTAAGATGAATGGAGTTATACATACCAGTTAATTTTCCAGTGGTCACCATGACCTTTTGTAAAAGTGTCTGTTCATCATTTGAAAGTGTATGTTTTCCAACACCTCACAATGAAATACATGTCAGGAAGCAAAGCTTTACAGTGATTTTTTTTTTTTTTTTGTGCTGACAAACTGAGAAGTAGGAGATGTTCCTGTGCCCCAGAGTCAGAAAAAGCACAACGAGTTATGAAGTCTGAGAATATCAAAATTGACTTATCACAGCAAATAGTCATGCTTATGTAATTCCATTTAACTGGTTACTCAGCTCTTTTTTGAAAGGCATTATTAAGCTTGTTAAAGAATCTCAAAGGGAATCGGTTTCATTAAGCAACTAAACAATTAGACCTTGGAGTATTTAAGAAGATTACAGGCAGATGAACAGTGCTGCAAAGTGGCCCTGAAATGCATCCAAGAACACAATAGGCAGTAATATAGATTTTCAGAAGTATTTTCTCAGACTGTATTGTTTTTCCGGTTACCATTAATTGCTCATTTTCCCAATGTAGACATTCATTGTAAAATACTATATATTTACATAATTTTTACTATATGTAATTACAGATACATTAAAAGAAGAAGATGACTTATTTCAGCAAACAAGCAATGTCAATGTTACTTTAAAGTTTCCAAAGTTTGTACAGGGCAGCCTGGTGGCTGACAGCACAGACGTCTAGAGTCAGAGTAACTGGATTTACAGCCCAAGGCCATCACTTACGGATTCTGTGATCTGGAGAATTCTCTTCAACTTTGATTAAGTTTTATCATCTGTGTAAGTGAGGTTAAAAAATAGCACCTTCCTTGCAGTATTTTAGGAGAAAGAAACAAGATAATATGCATAATGTCTTACATCCGTGCCTGGTACCCAGGGATTGTTCAGTATTTTATGTACCTTATATAGACAGTATACAATGAAATTGGGATTTTATAGTCAACTCTGTTTGATAAGCATCTTTTTATTTAATAGTATATTGTAAAGCCTTTTCTGTATGAGTACATGCGTATCACTTCATTATTTTTAATAGCTGTGTAATATTCCATCATATGAGTGCTTGATAAGTTACCAGGTACTAAGCATGGTGGCATTGCCTGCCAACCGTCAGTTGAGTTTGGGTGCTGTCTTTCTACGTCAGTGTGTACTTGTGCAATTTATTGCATTTTTAAATTGTTGTGGAAAAATTAGTAGACATCAAAAAACTGAAGGTCTGATATTAATGGTAGGAATTATTGGTCTTATGAGTGTATTACACTTGAGACCAAGACAGGAAGCAGTATATGTTTGATTCGAAAAACATGTATGAAATGGAAAAACATTGTCAATGTTTTTCTATGCCTAAAAGGCAAGTCTAGGTGGAAATTTCATAGTTTATTTTTTATCTCACAGAGAATGGAAGCCCTCTTTTAAAACATATGATTTATTTTCAGCTTTTGCATGTTTGACTGATGTCCAAAGGAAAGTCCTGGCTGTAAGCATCTC
This sequence comes from Rhinolophus ferrumequinum, assembly GCF_004115265.2. Lineage (NCBI taxonomy): Eukaryota > Metazoa > Chordata > Mammalia > Chiroptera > Rhinolophidae > Rhinolophus > Rhinolophus ferrumequinum. The sequence goes on along the minus strand of NC_046299.1, from coordinate 9,044,190 downwards.
CTGACAGCTTCAGGAGGAAACATGAGTAACGTGCAGAAGGCTTGGCTCCTAAGAGACGGATGAAAAGTTAAAGCAGAGTTGAATTCTGCAGCCTGTCCTGATGCTAAGAGTCTGTAGCACTGAATACCTCAGTGATTCCAGAGTCTCTTATCACCAAATACCAAAGTTCGGTCCCCTAAGGACCGATAGAGGAGGCACACAGTAGGAGGGTTTGGTGGGAGGTCTGGGGAAGAGGCAGAGACTGAGAGTTTGAGAAGAGACCCCTTGAAGACACGAATATGCTCTTGGATGTCAATAGCTTTTTATTTTCATTCTGGGGTGAGGACACAGGGTAAAAAGGTACAAAGAACTATGTGCTGTACAGAAGTGAGACAGGAATATCTATCGTGGGCCTAGCACATAGTAAGTGTTCACTGAATTCTGAGTCGATGAATGAATGTCCCGCCGTTTGTCAAGTAAAGGTGTGGACGGACAAGAGGCCACATATTAAACCTGACAAGCTCAGGAGACTGAAAATAACCACATAAGATGGCGTGAGCATAAAAAATTTCATAACTAAGTGAGCCATGGAGGGAAGTCACATCTTTAGCTTCCTTCGTAAAGTTAATCTGTGCCTTTCAGTGGGCCTGTCTGTTGTCTTTTTGCACCTAAAATAACATCCTTGGAATGTCAGGAATCCCCTTTCCCGGACCAGAGCAGGAAAGTACAGAATCCCTCATTATTATTCTTGTCCCTTGATAAACATCTCTATGAGAACTATTAACCGTCCTGTACCACCTATGTGAAAGAAGTACCTGTCTCTCCAATGCACTTTTATCCAATCCCAGAGACTACCCCACTTTGCTTTCTCCTACCCGCTTAATCTGTCACCAATGGGTTTCATGTAATCTTCCTCCTTTGATTTTATGTATAAAATAAGCTGCAAACTGCCATTTTGCGGAGCATTTTCTCAACCCGTTGAGATTTTGCTTCCTGGCAATTGTCATCAGTTTGGCTCAGATAAACTCTTATAAGCCTTTTCTTAGGCTGGATGTTTTTCGTCAACAGGAAGCAGAAAAGTATCACATTGTTTTATAGCATCTCTGCTGGTTGTACAGTCATAAAGTTGCCCTGGCTATTCTCTATCATCTTTTCACTTTATGTTGTGTCTAGTCTCATTTAGAGGAAAGAGGATAAAGGGAACTGATATTTGGGAGGGGCGGGGGAGTGAAGCTGTTGCAAATGATTATGCAGAGGTGACGTGAATGGCATCCCCTGCATTGCACAGTGCACAACCTGTGCAGCTGTACATCATGGTTCCGGCTGATGGGTGCCTCCTATGTTTGCAGTACTGTGCTAGATATCATCACACAATATTACTATACTCGTGTCAAACCCTTCTAAGACCCCTGTGAGGTGGGGATTATCCTCATTTTCCAACTAAAGGAATATTGATTTAGAAGAGTTGAAGAATGTTCTAAGATGACACAATCAGGCCAACAGTGGTTGGGCTGGAATGGGAACTCAGTCTGAGTCTGACTCAGCTCAACGCCCTGCTGAAGCTTTTTCAATCACCCCAGAGAGTTGGGGGTTGAATACATTTAAACACAAACTGACCATCCCCCGCCCCAAATCACAAACTATGTGTAGTACACAAAAGTTCTGCCATTCCGCAATGAATAATGCTCTTTGTGCCTCACAGAGCTCGGCTTTCCTGGAGTTTGGGAAGAACTGTGGCTTTAGCAGGAGCCTGAGTTCTTTGATCTCGAATTTGTGCCCTGAATCCTATGCTTTTATTTGAATTTTGTTTCCTGGGTTATCTCCAGAATCTTTTCTTCCCCGCTTCTTCCTTGCTGGCTCTTTTCATCTTTGCCTGGGAGACCTGGAGTCCCTGTATTCCCTAAGGCTCCATGTCATAGAGACTGGGCAGGGGCGGGAAGGAGGGGTGTGAATAGGAAAAGATGAAAAGGGAAGAGATGTGGAGGTGAGGTGGGGTGGCTCTGAAGGGCAGTCAGGGGACGTGGTTGACACATTTGCCAGACAATGCGGCAACCAATGTGGCTTAACAAGGAGAGACACCTGCAGAGTTGTTCTTTAAGAGACTGTTTTGGGGAGAAGAATTTAAACAGGATTACAGTGAGGGAGGAGCGGGAGTTTTAGTATATGTGCTGCCGAAGCGAGCACGAGGAATGGGAGTTTTGAGAAGGCTGTTGTAACCAGGAAAAAAATCCTTGATTTGAGGCGAGTAAGAGTGTGAATGTGGGAGAATGGGTAAGGTCACGACGAAGGAGGCACCGAGTCCTGTTAAAGGTGGGCAGGGCATGAGGGAGAAAAAGAAAGCAAAAATTACTGCCAACAACACTACTGGAAATGAAATGCCTCACGAGACTGGGCAGTGACATGCTCGAGAGTAAACCGGTTGGTGGTGTTCGTGTTAAAATGGAGACGTCATGCTCTAAGGGGACTGTCCCTACATACGGCCCACGCCAGGTTGCAGCTAGTTGTGGCCATGACCTCACATACCAGGACTTACATTTCAAGAAAATCTAAAAATCTCTTAGATTTTAAAACATAATCATAATAGCTAACACTTATTAAGCACTCAAGGCGGAGGGCAGAGCTTTCAGAATCCCTAAATTTGGGGGGAAGAGGAAGATGAGACATGTGTGAAGGAGAGAGAAAGGAGTTATCAAGAAGCTGAAAGCAAACAGGAAAATGCATCCATCAATGAAGTTGCCAGAGGAGGGAGGGAGATGGAGGTCAGCGGTGGCACCTCTGCAGATAGATGGGGACGCAGGCTGGTACATTTGGTGCACAAGGGGGCATCCATGACTCCCAGAAAGTAGTCAGTAGAGAAACAGAAATCAAAGGCAGAACAAGAGGAGTTGAGAAGTGAGTGGGTCACAGAAAAACAGATGCAGCGGGTATAAACTACTCTTCTCATCAACCCGGCCAGACTTCTTAGATTTCCGAGATGCAAATTCCATCCCCATTAAGTGTCATTAGTTTCAGTGGATACTTTCAATTAGTTCCACACTCAGACGTCCACAGCCTCTTTCTCCCTACTGTTCAAGGCTATTACCAGAAGAAATAAAGGAAGCAGCACAGCTGGGATCTTCCTTTAAATTTTCATCAAGGAGAGAAAAATCAGCAAAACCACTGAGTTTATCCCAAGTGCTGTAGCATAGAGTCCAGCCACAAAAATGAACTCCACCTGAATCTCCGGTGGGTGAGGGAGAGGTGAGGCAGAGATGAGACTTCAATCCTTCAGCAGGACGCTCTTTCCAGATTTGCACAGGGATGGCCAAACTGCAAGTACTGCTCCCTTCCAACCCCACTAGTGCATTCCTTGCTGAGAACTGCGGAGAAAGATCCTTTTGCCTTCATGGTGTTGCTTTTCTCAAGTGCCTTTCCTGGATAAATATTGTAACACTTTTTACTTGCTATCACAGGGTAGAACATACTAGTCCAGAGAAGGCCTCTCAGATTGCCTCCTATGGGGAGCAGAATTGACTGACAGCCCCAGTAGCCGTTCCTGAGTCTGGCCCGAGTTTGTTGTAGCCACATTTCACTAGCACATTAGGCTGCTCCCAGGGACACTGAGACAGGCCCATTCCTGCAAGAGGCAGGACTCCTCTTACACGTGACGTCAGCTTGAGAACTCCTCATTGTTCTTGCTGAAACTTTCTTGGGGGGGCTGCATTGTATTCTAAGACTCTGCCACCCCACTTTTCTTCCTCCCAGGCTCATTCGCAGGTGTCAGACCTGCATAGCGACCTTAGGGCTCTCCCAGCTACTTCCTCTCCACAGGTGTGTCTTGCACAGCGAATCCCTTCTTGGTGTCCGCTTTTGGAGGAACTGAACTAATATCTATCTACATTTAGTAGAAATAGAGAATTAGCCATTAGATGTTGGGGTAATATTTCAAGAGACGCTAGGAGAATAATAGATTTAGAGTCACAAATCCTGGACAAAATAACTTACTAGCTTTACAACCCTGAGCCTATAAAATGCAGATGAAAACAATAACAGATTAACAGGTATTAATAATATAATCTCAGAGTGTTAGCATCAAATGAAATTATTTGTTTAGGTAAACTTTGTAAACTCTAAAAAACTTTACAATTCACAGTTATTAATAATGATACATAAGAATGATGATGATAACACTTTGTTGTCAGAAACTGTGAACTGTCTTTCCTCACAACCCTCTGACTTCAAATATGTAGGACAAATATGTTTTACAATTGAATTCCATTCTGACACTAACTACCCAGAGTTAGCACAGACCCCACAGGTTAAGGGTTCAGTCCCGTGAGACTGCCCTCCCTTCAAACGCCAATTGTAAATTCCAGGCCTTCTGTACTTCTGACCCACTAGCTATAAATCAGAGGTTCCCACAACCCCCTTTTAGATGTGATAATCTGTTTGAATGGCCCGCAGAACTCAGAAAACAGTTTGCTACTATTGGTTTATTATAAGGGATGTAACTCAGGAATTGCCAAGTGAAAGAGACGCACAGGTAAGTACGGAGGGGCACGGGGTTTCCAGGTGTGTCACCCTCCCAGCCCTTCGATGTATTCACCAACCAGGAAGCTCTCCGAAGCCCATCATTTAGGAGCTTTCGGAGGTTCCACTATGTAGGCGTGGTTAATGGAATCACTGGTGACTGAACTCCATCAATTTCCAGCTCCTTTCTGCTCCCCAGCATGTGGGGTGTGGGGCTGCAAGTTCCAACCTCTAATCACGTGGTTGGTTTCTGGAGCAACCAGCCCCAGCCTGAAACTATCCCGGGGCCCACCAAGTGTCACTCATTAACATCAAGTCAGGCCAGGTTGAAGGGGCCTTATTATGAATAAGAAAAGATGCTTGTGTCACTCTTAACACTCGGGGAATTCCAAGGGTCTCAGAAGATCTGTGTCAGGAACCAGGAACAAAGACCCAATATATTCTTATGATCACAGAAACCAAGACACACTTTGTTGTCAGAAACTAGATTGAACTAACGTGGTACCTATGAGAATGGATTCTGTATGTGAATTCTCCCCCTACTGTTACAAAATAAACTGTGGAACTTTATTTGTATCATTGCAAGAGTTGAAGGAGAAAGGCTTCCCACGGGTGATAGTGGGTTTGCAGTGATTTTCTTTGTTCTTGAAACCTCATCCTAAATTCCCACCCTCTCTTCCTGTCTCCCTCCTACCCCACTTCTCTCTCTCTCTCTCTCTCTCTCTCTCTCTCTGTCTCTCTGTCTCTCTGTCTCTCTCTCTCTCTCTTTCTCTCTCTCTCTCTCTCACACACACACACACACGCACACACACACACTTACTAGATAGCATAACCTATTCAAGGTAGACCAAAAAGTTCTTAGACTGTTTTATACTCTTCAGGAGTCTTAACCAGACCCCTCTTCTGGTCCCACAGATTTCTATTTCAAGTAAAGCTTTTCATCAATCTGTGTTTAGTAAAATTGATATGTGGCAGAGTTGGAAAAGATTTCCTCTTGTAGTGAAGGTTGTCTAATGTCCACAGGACACTTTCTAAGATCCAGGAGTGGGTTGAGGTGCTAACAGCCGGGGAAGGTAGATCGTTTCGTCAAGACTCCTGAGGGTTGTGTGCCTTTGTTGAGTTGCTTGGGCCAGCTGGCCAACACTCGGCAGCTTCTTTACAATCCCAGTGGACCTTCCGTGTCAACCTACGGAGTCTTTATCCCCAACCTTCAACCTCTATACACAGCCCACCCAGTCACTCCTTGCTGCCCTCCTTTTTCTCTCTTTGTTTCCGCCTTTACCCAGGGTTAACTGTTAGCCCACTATCCTAAGTTGGCTTTACCTATAAGGCAATTACTGGCCAGGCGTGTTCTGCTACTATTGCTACATGTTCTAATTCATTAATACTAATATTTATGCACCCCCCCTTCCCCGCCCCCAAAAAATATTTCCCGACCACCTGCTATGTTCCTGGCATTAGCCACAGGGGTGGAGGAGTGAATGACATGAATACATCAGCCCCGCTTTCACAGAACTGTTGACTGGTCCTGGAAAGGAAACTGGACGCGTAAGAACAGAAAGGCTGCTGAATGTGGCTCGGGAGAGGTTCCTACAGGCAGCCGTGAGGATGTGGAGCAGAGAGAACCATCCTAATCGAATCCTGGGGAAGTGAGACCCAGAAAAGTCAACCAGTTTGCGTAAGGTCATGTATTAGTTCCCTAAGGCTGCCGCAACAAATCACCACGCTCTGCGTAAAACAGAAATGTAGTCTCTCCCAGTTGAGGAGGCCAGAAGTCTGAAATCAAGGTTTCAGCAGGGCCACGTTCCCTCTGAAGGCTCTGGGGAAGAAGCTTCCTAGTCTTTTCATAGCTTCTCGTGGTTGCCAGAAGTCGGGGGCTTGTGTCTGCCTCCATCACCACTCAGCCTTCTTCTCTTCATGTGTCCCTTTCTCTAAACCTTCCTCTTCTTATAAGGACCCCAGTCAGTGGATTTGGAGTCCACTCTCATCTTAACTTGATTACATCTGTTAAGGGTTCAGGGGTTAAGACATAAACACATCTCTTGAGGTGTTTCAACAACTCATGCCACTACAGGGCACATAGTCATCTAATGCAGAGCCTAGATGCAGGGCTGTCATCAAAAATTCACAATTCAATCAACAGCAAAAATGTACCACCAACAACAATGTGAATTTTTAAATATTAATCCAATTCTCACTGCCCCTTTAAAGGGAAACTATTACCCATCTTAGTTTAGCACTTTGATGAACTAGAACTTCAGACAACTGAGCACTTGTCCCATATTTATATTAAGTTATGATGCCATTTAGAGCACTAGATACAGTGCATTACCTGAAACACAGCCTTACATTTGGCTGAGCACCCACTCAGATTTCAAAGGATCCTGCAAACACCTTGTTTTCTCAGCCTGCCTTAAAGGCTCCAGCCCTGCTGCACACCTGGGCACTCCTTTGCTTTGCAGCCTCCTTCTCCTGTGTCACCACGACTACCTGAGGCCTTTGCACAGCCGAGGGCTCCAGGCTGCATCCCAGAGGCATATGTTTGGTCTCCACATTCTGTGCATCGTTCTAGATCCCCTTCTAGAGAGCAGGTGGCAGGTTCTTAGCTGAAGGAAGACTTGGCTTCTTTCCATTTTCAGACTGGAGCTTTTAGAGGACAAATGAATTTCCCTGCTTAACTCTGATGTGCTTTTATGCTGCTTGTCCCATTCCTACCCCCCAAAAAAGTTTTCCCACTTTTTATTATCTTGCCAAAGATTCCAAGAGGTAAGCGGGAAAAGGGCAGAGAGGGAGGCCAACACATGTCCCACATGTCTAAAGTCCTAAGGATTGGTAGATAATGAGCTAAAGTTATAGATTTATTTAAACATTCCTTCATCTGAGAGAGAGAGAGAGAGAGCTTACAACCCCTAAGAGTCTTCTCTGAACTCAGAGGGGGGTAGAATAAAAGATGTTGTGATTTAATTCCTACACTATAATGAAAGCAATTGTCCTGTTTGTGTCATTATTTTTCCATTATCTCAATGCCTCAGTTAATGAAGATTTTCAGAGCCCACTCACACAGCTACAGGAGCTGAGCAGTTAGATTGTATCGTCCGCCCTGTAGCTATAGACGCAGCTTCACTGCAGACGTGATTTGTCTACCTTGTATCATGGTCCTGTCAGTGCTAGCCATGGATTCGGCTGTATATGCCAGCCTACGGGGGCAAAGCAACTTCCATTTCATCCATGGGCCTCCTCTCCCTCATTACATTTCATTTGTAATATTACTGCAGAGGCCACCCTTCAGACAGTACCCACTGTGCTGATGGTGGCAGATTGACAGCGCCTGGGCACCAGGGGCATTCCGGCATGCCAGACAGTTCGTGCATGACACAGGACATAGGCCAGTATGTCCCTCTGTGTGAGAGGACCCACAGTTTTTAATATGTGGGCATTTTCAGGCTTTATCTTTCCTTACATATAGCGGTTTCAGAATTGCCAACTGGGCCTTTTCTGTCCCTGCCCCCTCTCCCTGGTTTCTGAGAGTAGAAAGGGCAAAATCTATGCAAATCCTCTTAAGAAAAGAGATCAGGCAGGACGTATTCCCCAGGTAGTTTCCTGGGGAAGGAAAAGAGGTAACTGGTCAGATGGTCATGATAGGGGGACAAGCGAATAGGGTGGCAGGGCCAGGATGGTATGGATGAGGGGGAGGACACTTATGACGGAGGAAAGGGAGAAAGCCCTGAGCATTTGGGGGCGGCAGAGAGGAGAAGAAAACCGAAAAGTTACAAAAAATCATTATGAACTTTGTCCTTGGAGCCCCACGAAAGACCATTGAGAGAGACCTGAATGAAATGAAATCCCCTGCCTGGGCTGCTCCGACTTGTCATGCAAATGTGACACTCCTCTGAAGCTGGGCCACGTGGCTCTTAGCTCCATCAGCAAAATAGCTTGTTCCTTGGCCACTCTGTGCCCCCCTACCAACCCGACACCAGCACTAATTAGAAGAGGGAAGAACATGGAATTATAGGCTTTCAGGGGATGAGGCACATTAGAAGTAATCTAGCCTAACCTCTCATTTAATTCAAGAAACCTCCTACCGCCCCGTAGCCTAGCCTTTGCTGGGAGAGTTTCAATAACAGAAACTCAGGTCCCGCTGAGAGCCGGTCTAATTATCGTAATACTCACGCTTCGGAGCCCAACGTGCGGCTTTCAGACAGTCACGCTTGTTGAACTCCTGTTCCCTGCGTCACAGGTCCCTGACCTGGAAAAGAGTCACAACAGTCCCTCTCTGAGTGTCTGTGAGGGGACTAAATGACACACTCAATACGATGTGCTCTAGAAAGAACCACGTAGATTCTGAGTATAGCCTCGTGACCCCGTGCCCTTGGATTGAATTTACATGTTGACCAAACACCCAGTCAGTTCAGTGGGGGGGAAAGAGGCCCAGTGTGGAAACATAGATAAAATAAGTGACCTGATGGAGTTTGGCTTCTAAAATAAGTTCTGACGACATGCTGATACACAACTATGTTTAATTGATTTGGGGAAACGATTCTCAGAAGCCCATCTGCCCAAGGTGGAGAGAGAACCTTGGAAATCCAATGCTTTTCCAATCAAAGTCAATTCATTCATAGTACTTTTTAGGAGCTACTTTAGATATCCTTATGTTTAATGAGTGTGGTATCTGAGTAAGAATATATTATAGGAATTGGGAATCTTAGAACAGCTGACAGTTAAAATAGAAAAGAAAGGAAGATTGCAAAAAAAAAAACAAACACAAAAATCCAAAATAATTATTTAAGAGTGGAGCAATTAGAGTGAGTTTATTTTTCTTCTTTCTGCATATCAAAATTTTCTACAATAAAGTTATAATATGTTGATAATAACAAACAATTGTGTTACAACAATAGCACAATTTAACTGCTAGCTTTGTGTGTGCTCTTATGTCAAATATTTCAACTTTTACTGCCTCAGGTTCTTTATTTTTAAAGCTAGGCCATTCGAGTAGGTGCTATAGATTTTAAGGGCCTTTCTTAGATCAACCCTATTATTCTAGTCAGTGAACATTTCACTCATGAGCAATCGATTGTCACCCATTCAAAAACGCTTTCACCTTCACAGCCAGATGATTTTCCATAGAAAAATCACACATTTAGTTAACAACTACGTGCACCTTGCTTCGGAAATAATAAAAGAGTGACAGATAGATGTTTCACGTCTTGCAAATCTTTGACTAATAGAAGAGCTATCAAATTGTGACTTGGCAATGAGGTGATGGGTGTTATTACGTAGCACATTTATACCTGGCTTACTGAGTGAAAATTGGCACTTTTCAGGTGAGTTAGCATCCTTTGAGTCCGTCCCCTTTTGGAGGGCATAGTGCTCACTGCCATTCATGGGACACACAGTCTGAGTGTTTATTTGTTCCAAGGTAGCTGCAGCCTCTTGAGCCTGACCAAACAATCCAGTAAGCCATTATGGAGACTGGGATAGTTTTCCCATGCACCGAAGTGCCTTTGTAACTTGCATACTTCATAAATATCAAAGTCCATCTCACATGCAAAGCGTTAAAAAAAAATTCATTTAAAAATGTAATTTACATAAAATAGAACATTCACTACTCGAGGAATTGAAAGAAAATCTATCATCATATTTAGACTGTTGGATTTTTGTTGGGTGATGCGATAAAAATACAGTATTTGGAGCCAGAGAGACCTACTTGCTAGTTCTGAGTCTTAAGTATTATCCCTCTGAATTTCAGTTAGTTCATCTGTGAAATGGGCATGCAGTAGGTTTATTTCTCCTTGCATGGATAACCTTAGGTATCTTTAATTCGGTGGTATGGTTTATAAAATCTTGGAAACATTTTCTACATTTTATTTATTTCTACATCTGTTTTTGCACATTTTGTGGTACACATGGTAGCATTAGATTTCCATGTGAAGCTGTGCTCCTTGCCTGATGATAAAAAGAATCAGGAAGAGATGCTAGGGTTTCTCACCACTGTGAGTACTAATTTGCTAAAACATTTGAATTAATAGCAAATCCTAGGTTCCTAATCCTCTGATTCAATAAAGGGATAAAGGCATTTATATTCTAGTTATTTATGCTGCTATCTTGCTTCTTTGACTATGAAGCTAATTCTTGTTCTGGTATGCATATGTAACCCACATTTGTCACCAGATTTTTGTACAGGCCCATGCAGGACTGTGCTGCATGATTTAATGCATATTGTCCCTAGTGAGGGGGTAAGGAGAAGAAAATATACACATTTGCAAAAGAATTTTTCAGAATATATTGGGGGGATGCAGCAAAAATGTGGCGCTAGCTCTCAAATCCTCAAAGATGATAGAATCTGCACCAGTGGTGTTTGTTTCCTCTCCAATAGCCACCCTCCACCTACATTTCCCTGCTCGTGGAGCCCGGATCAATGATAAATAGAGACCGAAATTGCCAGAAGCTCACTTTCCAGCTGCTCTTGATCCACTGGCAGCCATGGGACCTAGCTGGGTCCAGGGACATTAGGGGAACTAGGTAGAGGGTCTTCTTGGAAAGCTCTTCCCCCCTGAGAGAGCAGAATGATGCCTCACGCTCCCTTTTGGACTTTCCAACTCAGAAAATAGTGGCAGCACCTTCTCAGTGTTCAGACGCTGTTGAGTAACTGAGCCAACCCCCCAGATCAACTCTTTCTGGAATTTTTATTATGTGGGGGAAAAATAGCCCTTACTGCTGCTGACACTACATGTAGTCTGCTTTCACGTACTCTCTTTCCCACAGTCTAAAGCATCCTCTAGCATAGGGAATGTGGTCAATAATACTGTAGTAACTTTGTATGGAGATAGATAGCAACTATACTATTATGGGGATTGTTTGGTAATATGTATAAATATCGAATCACTAGGACATACACCTGAAACTGATAGGATATTGTATGCCAATTATCCTTCAATTTTTTAAAAAGCACCCTTTTAGGTGCCCCTCCCACCCTTCCACTCTTGGGCTAAGGCTTCCTGCTTCTCACCCTTTGTCCTGGTGTAATCTCTGGCACACACAAATATACTGCCAAGAGAAATGACACAAAGTTGACCTTTTCTCACTTCCCCCAAATACACTGTTCCCACATGATCTGCCAAGGTACATGAGGACCCGAAATCAACCCCCACCCTCAGAGCCTCCAGTGGGGAGAGGCGGAGGCGGGGTGTCATGACCAAGTCAGCGAGGCTTTAGGGCAGAGCAGGAAGGAATGGCAGGCATAGCTGGGTTGAGGAGTGTACAGCTGTCCAGGAAGCTGTGCCCAGGTCCTTGAAGGAGCTGTGGAGCCCCAGAGCAGCCCCTTGACCCTCAGCAGGAGCAATGTCATGACCTATGAGCTGCAGCGCCCCCAAACTCAGAGGGGCCGCTGCAGAGGAAGGCTGAGTTGTCTGGTTGTCAACCCTGAGACGTGGTAGCAGAGACAAATATCATCAACAACTGCTGCTAACGGTGGCTGTCATGAGATGGGGGAAGCAGCTGCAGGAGCCGGCTCTGCAACAGGGGGAAAAGCAGGTCTGTCTGCAGTCTTTGCCTTGGTGAATGATGGTCTGCAGGGGCGCCCCTGAGACACTGGTGCAGTTCCACAGAGGACCGAACCGTAGGAAGGGTTGAGTTGCTGGCTTGGGGACCCCACAGCTCATATATCCCTAGATCTCGAACACTCCTCTCTTATGATTCGCCCTGACACCTGTGCAGTGGAGAAGGAATTTGTTTCTCTGTTTTGTTCACCCCTCCCTGTGGAAAGAAAATAACTTTCTGTCACTGAGAGACCAGAAGAGAGTGAGGCACCAAAATCTAGAGTTTGTAAAGGACCAAGATTTTGGTCTAGGCTTCAGATGGCGAGCAGCATACGCTCCCTGGAGGAGATGTTACCGTTGCACTGACTGGCAGGCGACCACTGGTCAGGTAAATCACTGATTGGCTGCTTTTGCCAAGAAGAGAAGCTCTTCAAACTGTGGGCATCAGAGCAGGTGCTTCCTTTGTGAACGTCGGCAATCATGAGTTTTCAGAGAGGCTCAGAATGGCTTGCAGACATTTGATAAATTCTAGTTTCTCCGATTCTTTGTGCTTAAGTGCTGCTTTGTGCTACATAGCACAAAATAAAGTGGAAATTTGACAAGAGCGGTTCACGTTGATCACAAGCCCATTGATTTTGCTAAGTTGTGGCTAATATCAAACACGGCTGAGTTTCGACAGAGCTGTGCCATGTAAGCCTCGCAGTACCAACGATGACAGCCACCAACATTTTTGCATGTGCCGGACACTAATAACTGATGTCATTTAATTCTCACTACCCCACGGAGTAGGTACTTACTATCTGTGTGGCTTTGGATGAGTTAATCCCTCCCAGGTGGCAAGGGACAGAGTCAGGACTCAAATGCAATCTGTCAGACTCCAGGGCCTGGGTGTAAGACCACTGTACCATACCATGACTTGTTTTAGACCCAAAAGCCTTCGTCTTTGTCGGGGCTGGCTTTTCAAGCCAACAAAAGAATATGAGAGAATGTCCAAAATAACCCTAGAATCTAACCTAACTTTCTAGGCTTTCTAGGTTTTGAACTCCTTTTAAGTGGAAGGTGTGTGTGTGTGTGTGTGTGTGTGTGTGTGTGTGTGTGTGTGTGTGTTTGTGTGTGTGTGTGTTAATAAAGCCAAAGTGGACACTGCAGGCTATTAGAGCAGAAAAAATTTTTAAATGAATTTAATTTGGTTTTGGGTGCTGCCTCAAAGAAAAGAGTCATGTAAATTAAACATTTTAAAGATCCAAGTACTTACTTACAACAAACAAACAAAAAACTCTAAAAGAGCCTGTAAGACCAAACCTTGGTAACTCAATAATTTGAGTAGGAATTTTGATTCCTTCTGCATTTGAGCACCACAAGCCATTAATTTATTATAAAAGTTCCTGGATTGTCAGCACTTAAATGAAGGTTAAAAGTTGAAAAAGCATGTTAAAACACACCAGTGCACCCAAAACCTTAAAAAACAAAAAAAACCCACCATTTTATTTTTCCTTTCCTTTTGGCTGAATATCACCAACAAGATTTCATTTTATTTAACCTAAGATAAAAAATGTAGAAATTCCATTTACTAAGTGATGGAATGAACGGCTCTAACTCGTTAGTAATTGTAAAGAGTACACACATTTCATTATGTGAGACTGTCTGTCAATTCATTTCTCAGCCCATCCATTAGTGAGAAATATTGGCTGTGCCTATTAGCGGCTGTGTTCAACAAATGATTCATATTTAAAAACTCATTTTCCCTTCTCCAAAGCACTTTGGAAGTGACGGTTTTGTTTATGCTGAACACTGTTGGTGGTTTGTGCCTCCTGTGAATGCTTCAGACAGACACAGCTGGCTGGGCTGCCGTGTGGAACCATGTGCCATGTGCCCTGAGGGACCCCAGGTTTTCTCCCTGTGCAGACAAGACAAGCTCCCGGAATGTCGCACTGCTCTGTATTAACAGAACAGTGTGGAAAAACAGAACTCAGCTATTGTGGGACGATTATGTCCCCCCCAAATTCACAGGCTGAGGTCCTGACTCCCAGCCCCTCAGCGTGGAACTGTATTTGGAGAGAAGGGTCCTTAAAGGGGTGATTAAGTTAAGCTGTGGCTCTCAGGGTGGACCGTAGTCAATCTGGTCGGTGTCTTTATAAGAAGAGATTAGGACACAGACCTGTACACACTCAGAAGAAAGACCATGTGAGGACACAGGGAGGAGGGGCGCAGCTATAAGCAAAGGAGAGAGGCCTCAGGAGAAACCAAACCTGCAGACACCTTGATCATGGACTTCTAGCTGCAGAACTAGTATGAAAAAATTAATTTCTGTTGTTTAAATCACCCAAACTGTGGTATTTTGCGATAGCAGTCCTATTAAATGAAGGTGTCAGCCTATTGTCCACTGGGTATAGTATTAAGCTGCAGCCAGATTGGATCTAGAGTGAAGCTGATGATTCTCCAAACATGGTGACCCTCGAAGGTCAATGTCAGCCATGCCCACATCCCAGTACTAGAGAGTCATCTTCTGTGAGTAATGGTTTCACCAAGAGCTCTCCTTAATCATGTGAGAGGTGATGTAGGACCCAGGTAATTATAGCCACTGGTCAAGCCTTTGGTTAATAATGATAGCAATAACTATTACCAGCATTGGCTGGGGGCTCTGTACTGCACACTCTATGTGCGTTATCTGATAATCACCACTGCGGTCGTATTAGGCAGATCTTAGTGTGTCTCCAGTTTTACAGACAACGATTCTATCTTGCCCGTGGTTATGTAATCAGGAAGCCGGACTTGGACCCAGGTAGTTCATCTCAGGAGCTGGTGCTCTTAACCTCTAAGCTAGAGTCACTGGTAATGTTGGTGACCTTAAAATGCAAGGGTCTGAAAATGAAGTGACGCCCGAATTATTTTTCTCCAAATGACTATGATGATGGGGTGGGGACGTCCATTCTCTTCTGAGCAGGACCTGCCCTCTCCTCTTTACTTCACCTCCTCCAGGAAGCCTTCCAAGCCTACCTCATCCCTAAGGGCTCAGTTGTGCATCATCAATCCTACATTGCTTACTAATGAAGCTCTGCATTTGGCACTTGGTATAAACTGTCTGACCTTATTGATTATGTTCTCATAAGCATTTGTCATATTTTACCAACTTTTATTCAAGACATGGGTATCTGTGATCTGTGGTAGGCACCCTCTGTGGCTTTCACTCCTTCATAGAACACAGTGTGGGCGACAAGCTAGTTTGCCTGAAAATGACCGCAGGAGCTTACCCTGGGGTTGCCTAGATAAGGAGCCAGCTGGACCAGAGACCACCCCCCTGCCTTTTTCCCCAGAAGGAGATTGGGCAGCTTGCAAAGAGCATGCAAACCCAGACTGCCTGAGT
This sequence comes from Rhinolophus ferrumequinum, assembly GCF_004115265.2. Lineage (NCBI taxonomy): Eukaryota > Metazoa > Chordata > Mammalia > Chiroptera > Rhinolophidae > Rhinolophus > Rhinolophus ferrumequinum. The sequence goes on along the minus strand of NC_046299.1, from coordinate 9,028,803 downwards.
CTTAACCACTGGGCTGTCACACTTGTTGTGTATGAAGGGACCTCCATCTTGGGTGTCGGTTGGGCAGAGCAGTTTCCTCTCACATGCCACCTGGATTGGCTGCCTAGACTTGTGCATTGAAAAACACAGGCCTAGTCTGAAATCATGGAAAAGAGTGCCCAGGGTCATCTGGAAGTGCTTTTTAAAAATAGGAGTGCCTGACCGTCACCCAGACCAACTGAATCAGAAACTCTTGGGGACTGAGATGCTGGAATTGTTCTGTGTAAAACTGCCCAAGTAACTCTCACATACAGATGGCAGGCTGACTAGAAAATAGGACACAACCATCCCTGCCTCCACAACAGAGGTGACACCTGGGGGTGAATCTGTGAAGCATTGGACACACTGTGAGTTGTCAATAGCGTCAGTCCCCATTGCCCTTCTTTGTATAGTCTCCTAGTTCTCTGCTAGGAGCATAAGAGGGGTTCAGTAAATACTGCTGGTTGGTGACTGTGTCAGCCAGAATAAGAAGGAAGAGCTTCACCAGGAGGGGCAAGCAGAGGAGCCTTGGGGAGTAGAGTGATCCACTTGTCCTGGTTTTAAAACTGAAAGCCCCATGTTTCCTCAATCCCGGGGAAACCGGGATGATTGGTCACTCTATTGGGGGAGCAGGTGAGGTTTCAGCAGCATCTGCACCTCCTACCTAGAGTGCTGAGATTCAAAATTGGCAGGCCTTTGACTCTTCCCTGTGGGCACTCAGAGCTTGGGGCGGAGAGGCAGTCCACTTTCCTGGTTGACACCTCACTGTGACTTTGAGCACCCAAGGAGCAGATGAACCAGCCATGCTGCCAGTAATGGGAGGAGTTACACACGTCAGCACCAGGTACATACAATAGGTAAGAAGCCCAGAGGAAAACCTACCACTGAGTCTTAAATATTAAATTTAACTTGTACCTGTGACAGGCAAGACCAGTGCCTGATTGTATATGCGTCTCATATATGGTGATGAGGTTTGGTTTTCTTATGTTTTGGCTATGAGCTTTCACTGGGGTCACCCAAGCCTCTTCTGACCCCCTGCCTGGGGACGTGCACCCAAATGCTCGCTTGCAAACATGACCAGCTATTTTTCTCCTGTGGACAAGAATTTCAAAGGAGAATTTGACCAGCTATGAAAGACCTTTCTGGGACAATTGGGGAAATTTGAATATAGATGGACTATTAGATGACGCTCATTTTGTTAGGTGTGATCGTGGTAGTGTGGTTAGATAGGAAAATGCCCTTTTTAGAGGTATGTACTGAAATATTTAGAGATAATAAATCTCATTGTCTGTAATTTACTTAGTAATTCAGCAAAAAAAAAAAAAGATAAAGCAAATATAAAGGCAAAAATATTCAAAGCTATAGCAATTGGGGCATTGTGAGTAGAAGACGAGGGTCCCCAGCCTGTATGTGATGAAATATGATGATGAAATTTTGTAATGATAACCTCGGCTCATGAAGAAATGGCATCTACTGGCCAATCTACTGTCAGGGGACAGGGAAGTATATGGCTTTTAGTTTTCCAAATCTTTCATCCAAAAAGCGGTTTAAATGTTGAAGTTTTTACACTTTTTTGAAGCCCAAAGGCATATAAAGCCCGGTCTATGCCAGCACACTTTAGGTGGCACAAGTTTGGGAGCTGACAGGGAGCTAGGACCCCACCGCCCTCATTCACTAGCTGTGAAACCTCGAGCAGGTCACAGAAGTTCGTAGAGACTCAGGCTTCCTCTCTGTGAAGTGGAGTTATTAATGCCTGCCTTACAAAGCTGTGATGGGGAAAGGCTATAAACAGGGAGCTTGCATGGGTGTGTCAAATAACCAATAAATGGAATAGCCTCTTGTGGAGAAAGAGGAAGGAAATTTGATTTTGTTCAATGTACGAAAACTCCAAGGAAGAGCCCCCCAGAGAGACCTGACTAATCCATAGGAGTCCTGAGAACTGTGTGTTATAGGAAATAGCCCTGCGACATTTACCTTATAAAAAAAAGATTTTTAAAGGAAAATCTATATTAGCAGGTTTCCATTTTTTAGTTAGTCCCACCTGTATTTACATGTAAAGGAGAATAAACTTAATATCAATTGGGGTTCATGTTTCTCCCATTTCTAGTCGTCAGCCAAATAAAACTGAGCCTATTTATGCAATACATACGATAGGTGAAGCATCACTAGATGGAACCAATTTTCATCTTCAGCACAGCCTACTGAGGTGGGTCTTATTATCGAATTATCCCCCATTTTACAGAAGTGATAGATACCAGAGGTGAAGTTCCGTGCCCAGAGGTCATAGCTGGAAAGGCAACGCAGCCTTGGATGAGAATCACTACCACCTTGGCAGGACCTAACTCAGTCCCCGTCCTGGCCCCACTGCCCACAAGCCATAGAACAGGGAGAAGGACTCAGGTGCTCCTGGGTGGGACCCAGTGTCTTCCCTGTAGTGTGAGAGTGATGATAGGAACAAGCCCATCAGATCCTGAGAATGAAATGAGCGAATGCATTAACAGGGGCAAAGCATTTAGGAAAACACTGGCATGTGGCCCATGTTTTGTGACATAGGTTGGCTTGTTTAGCGAGCGCAACCTGGCCAGCTGACCCCTTTACGCTGCTTCACTAGTGAATAGACTCAGCCGGGGGCACCTCTCATTGCTCACCAGATGTCATGATCAAGAGAGGGCTGGATGTGGGCTTCTGGCCCCAGAGCCATCTCTCAGCCCAGCACCCACCCCTGGTTGACTTCATCAAAGGCTCCCCTCTGCACCGCAGGGTGGCCAAGACCTGCTGTGTCCCTCTGGTAGCACCTTAGCCATACTCTCTATGCACCAGCTCTAAGGTTCTCAAATCCGTGAAGCTCGTCAGGGCAGGAATTCACAACACCTGCTTTTGGGATTCATATTATGGGATGCACAGAGCTGACTTCATCCCATGTGAAGAGGGAATTTCTATGCCTGAGAATGTCTTGAAAGCTAGAATTCAGCCCAAACTGAGGAGAAACCAGGATTGAAATATGATGTTGTAGGCACAAAAATAAACATCAGTCCCTTCCCACATACATTCAAGATAGACCACGACAGACGGACTTCAGTTGGCCTACGTTGGTGTGGTTTTTTATTTTTATTTATTTATTTGTTTGTTTGTTTATTTATTTTACCAATATTTTTTTTGTATTTGTGCACAGCTCAAGGATTTTAGGCAGGGTTTGAATGTAGGGTGTGAGGGTGGTTTTGCATTGCAATGTGACAAAACACAGAAGAAAAGATTCAAAGAAACAAAAAGAGAGAATGATTCCTAAAGAGGGGAGTTTCTTCTACGCACAGACATAAGAACAGTTTTCATTCGTTCAATCGTTCATTCATTCATCTGTTTATTCAGTAAATGTTCTGGGGCTTCTTTCTACATTGTGACAGACTGTACGTGATACACAAGGATAGACGGATGAGCAAGACTGGGGTTCTGCACTCAGGAGGGGGTGATGATGTGGATCAGTGATCTTGCTTGACCTTGGGTGGTTACCACCTCCAGGTCCTGCACCTGCTTTCAACCCTGGGTGGGTGGACGTGGGGCCTGACATCATCCCACCCACGGGTAGGTGGGTGGTAGTTTTATCCTCTTGGAGATGGTGAGGCAATTGAGACTTTCCTAAGAGTAGAGACTGTCACCCCACTTACATCCCCACCCCTGAAATTCTGCAGTGCTCTCGTCCAGCTTCTCCTTGCTGAAAAATGCTCTGGGGAATTGCCAGACAGGTCATTCCTAGCAGTTGGCTTTATTTCTCATTCATATTCTCTCTCTCTGGGTTTTCCTCCTTCTCTCCCACTAAAGAATGAATTACATATCCCATAGGCACATATAATTAAAGAAAGAAAATTAAATCTAATATAGCCTCAAGCCATTATGTTTGTGTTTATTTACTCTCTGTGGTCATTGCTTGCTATTAATACTCTTATTGGTTATAGCTTATACCAAAAAGAAGAGGGTAGAAATATTAGTTGCTGGTGATAAGGGAATAAGTACCCTTTTACTTAGCTTGAAATGCAATCAAGTGATAAGCATCCATTGTGCACCTGCTATGTTCCCTGCGCCAGCAGGACACAGATCCGAGACAGGCGTGAGCTCTTGTCCCACTAGCCCAGTGCCTGGCCAGCAGCCCCAGACCGAGGGATAAGCTAGTGCTCAATCAGAACAAGCCCCCCAGTGCTCTCCTCACTCACCCCTTCTGTCTTGAATGAATCCCCCTGACCCATCACCCATCACATTCTGATCAGCCTCTGATCCAAAGTAGGACATTACAACACAGCTTTGTCAACATGGTTGTTTTGCTTTGGGACGTGTTTTATGACACGGTTGTATCCGTCATGCTCCCCAAAGCAACAGCTTTCTTTACACTTGTGCATTCCCAAGTGTTAATGCACAGCAAACATTTCCAGTCTTTATTTCTTGTCCATTTTCCCATCTTCATCCCCCTTTATCAGCAGGACAGTTTCTTTTTTCTTTTTCCTATATTGTCGAAACTGTTTTTGAAGTATGTTCTTTTACTTAGTGGTGTTTTCTAAAAATCTACTAGAATGGAATTAGTCTCTATAGATATGTTCCCTGCTACAGAAAAGTCATTATACGATAGGTTAATGCTATTAGATATAGCTTATATATACTACTAGGTACTGAGAGAATGATTGGGAATTTATTTGGGCCTTCCCTCTGCAATTTGGATAGAAGAGTAAATGCTCATTTTGATGAGACTAAAGGATGAGTGGGGCTGCTGACACAGGGCAAGGCCAGCTGCTCCTGTCTGGTTGGAGGGGTGGGTCGGGATGATTTTTATTTTAGGCATTCTGAATCTGAAGGAATGGCAGAAATTTCTCACGCTTTCTGAGGTGTGGCCTTAACTTCTCAGAACCTCAGTTTTCTTATCTGTAGAATGGGCATGACAATTTTTACGGAAACAAGGAGACCTTAGAAGAGAATGAACACCAAGATCTTTTAAACCTTAATGAGAAAATCCTGAAAAGAAATTGGACTGGGGGTGGCTGGTTATCTCAGTTGGTTAAAGCATGGTGCTAATAACACCAAGGTTGCCGGTTCGATCCCCTCATGGGCCACTGTGAGCTGTGCCCTCCTTAAAAAAAAAAAAGAAACAAAAAGAAAAAGAAATTGGACTGAACTTGGCTCAGTCTCGCATCTCCTGGGTTGAGTGTCCCATCTGTGGTGTCATTTGATACGGGATAACTCAGAAGTAGAGCATGCATGGTATGGGAATACTGTATGAGTCTCTCATGGAGGCCAGAGGATTGCTCCACACCCCTCAGGTGGGGCTTTTCTAAGAAGCCATTCTAAGAAGCGGGCAGTCCAAGAAGTGGAGATTCAGAAGAGGAGCCTTGGATGCAGCTAAAAGAAGAAAGAAGACACCAACTTTTCATCTCCATCAATCCAGGGCTCACGTAGGGACATCTGGGAGTTTCCAAGTGGTCGGGGGCCGTGGAATGCCCTGGTGAAACAGACTAGTGATTAGTTATTTTCTGTGCTATAATTCCCTTTCATTTTCCCCAAACCTTCAGCGACAGCTCTTGCCTGGAATAACTGACGAGTCTAATTGTGAGCGAGAACAGGAAAGAGTTATTCCCAATTACCGTCTCCCTGTGCCTCATGGAACTCTCCTTCCCTGCTTTATAGTGACCTAACTGTCATCCGTTTTCATTAAAACTGCCTCTTCCTGCCTCATCTGGGTCAAAAGACTTAGCCCCACTTTTTTTTGAAAGTCAGTCTCTTACTTTAGTGAAAACTCCTTAAGCTTTTGGAGCCACACATCCAGGCAGCTCTGGGAGGAGGAGGGAACCATGGATTTCTTACTTGTGTACCACACTCCTCCTGGCCCTAGTGTTGGGGTGGGAGTCGGGGTGTTGGGGTTTAGGGATACTCGAGAAAAAATATTCCCCTAAGTGACTGCCCCTGGAGTGGTTGCTTGCTCCTTCCCTGAGTCCTTTCTGCTGATTTTGCTTATTCTCATTTACCCCGAAGTATTTTTGTGTGCATTTCCTAAGAACCAAGACACCCTGTTACTTACCACCATCCAATCATCAACCTCAGGAAATTTGACAGTGATGCAATATCATTATCTAATTACAGTCCATGTTTAGATTTCATCCATTGTCTCCACAGTGTCCTTTTTAGCTGCTTTTCCCTTTGGCTCAGAATCCAGTCCAAGGTCCTGTGTTATATCTAGTTGTCATGTCTCCTTTAATCACTTTTAATCTACAACCATCCTTCAGCTTTATGGGCTGAAATACCATATGACTTCACTTATATGTGGAATCTAAAACACAAAATAAATGAACAAACAAAACAGAAACAAACTCATAGATACAGAGGACAAATTGGTGGTTGTCAGATGTGAGAGGGTTTGGGGGTATAGATTAAAAAAGGGGAAGGGATTAAAACGTACAAATTGACAGATAGGAAAACAGTCACGGGAATATAAAGTATAGAACAGGGAATATAGTCAATAATATTGCAATAACTATGTGTGGTGCCAGATGGGTACTAGACTTATTGGGGTGATCACTTCATAAGTTATTTAAATATACATTGACATTTTCAAAGAATACAGGCCAATTATTTTGTAGTATGTTCCTTGTGTGGTAGCTTGTGTGGTATTCCCTCGTGTTAGACTCAGGTAACACATTTCAGCAGAAATACCCCAGATGTACTCACTGTCTACCAGCACATACCTGCTAGCTGCTCATAAATACCACCTATAGCACTTCGGCAAAATAGTCAAAGATTACATAAGAAGTAAGTCTTTTAAAACCATTTCTGGACTTCAAATTGAGCGCAGTACTCACTGTGAAAAACGAGTGTAAACCTTAGGTGCAAAGGAGTAGAAGTACAGATAATAATAAACACAGACTATAATCATCATCATTATCATGACTATTTTCATTTTTATTTTTCTGACTCTCTGTAGAGAAGAATTTTAATTCAGTCTATCAATCTGAAAGATGAAAATGTACACATTGGTGATGGATAGGAAAAGAGTATGGAAACATAAGGTCATTTAACCACTCAAGATTATTTACTTTCAAGGCACCTATTGTTAAGAGTGGAATAATAGCTTTATTATTCCTTCTTTGTTTTTTCTTTATTAGTTTCAGATGCACAAAACAAAGTAATACTTAGACATTTACCATTTATATCCCTCACACAGTGACAACCCCCCTCCCGCATCCACTATCCCTCTGACATCGCTCAGAGCCATTACATTTCCACTGTCTCTATTCCTAATGCTGTACTCTTATCATCTCAGTTCTTATAAGTGTTTCAGGGAGCATCGTCAAACTGCTGTGGGAAGATCCTCTGAGATGCTGCAAGATAACGGTGTTTACTCAGACTTAGCAGCGAATAGTTGTAATCTCATTTCGTTGAAATGATGTGATTATTGCAAGATGTAGCACCAGCAACTCGAACTGTCTCTGACACTCATATTTCTCTTGTTTAAGAAACAGCTGTCAACAGGATCTGGGTGAGCTGAGCAACTGACAAATTATAGGAAATTGTATTTTTAATCAATCACTTGCCTACAGTTGTGGAAGCTAATGTTTAGTTTATAGTTATCCAGACATAATACCATTTAGAAACTCTTCTTTCATCACAAGGCATCTAGTAATTTTTATGGTTTTTCTTAGTATGTATGGCAAAAAAAATGTCTGAAAATATGCACTTTAAAGTCTCAGGTGGGCTTAAAGAAAAAGGATGGAAAGAGATATATCAGGTAAAGAAAGAGCATAAGAAAGCTGGCATGACTATATTAACACCAATCAAAATAAATTTCAAGGGAAGGCCTATGAGCAGAGATTAAAAAGGAACATTTTATAGTGATAAAAGTATCAATTCATCAGGATATATAACAGCATAAAATATATATGATCTTCAAAATCAATATAAAATATATATAGAATTTCAAAATCTATGAAGAAAAGAATAACAGTGTTAAAGAAAGAAATAGATATAGTTGAAGATTTTAACACCTCTCTCAGTAATTGACAGAAAAAGTAGGCCAAAAAGGTCATGAGTATATGGAAGATTTGACTGACACACTCAGCGAACTTGACCTAATTGGTATTTACTGAACAATGATAGAATATACATTCACTTTTCAAGAAGGCATGGAACATTCACTAAGAGAGACCATATGCTAGATCATAAAGTATGTCTCAATAAATTTCAAAATACTGAAATCTTTAAAAGTATGTTTTTGAATCACAACAAAATTAATTTGGAATTTATAACAATAAGATACCTAGAAAGTCTCCAAATGCTTGGAAATTAAACAATGCACTTCTAAGTGATGTACAGGTCAAAGAAGAAATCATAAGTCATAAGAAAATATTTGCACTGAAAAATGATAATAAAAACATAGCATATCAAAAATTCAGAGATTCCCCTAAAGCATTGATCAATGAGAAATTGGTAGCTTTAAATCTCAGACTGTTGATTTGAAACCTTTCTTCTTCTTGAACATAAGTTTGCATGTTATAAACCTAGAAAAACGTGGGTGAATTGAACCCAAAATACAAAGAAAGGAGGAAAGAAATGAAGATAAAAACCAAAATCAAAGAAATAGAAAGTAGATAATTAATAGAAAAAATTAATAAGGACGATAGCCGATTCTTTGAAGAAATTGGTAACACTGATAATTCCTTAGCAAGACTGATTGTATCCGTTAAGGGTTGATCAGAGAATCTGAGCCAATATGATATAGAATATGGGACATAGGAAATGGACCTTACTCAGTTGCGGAAGCTGGTAAACATTCTATGTGAAGCAATTTCATCAGGAACTGAAGCCTACAGGGCCTTCAGCCAGGAATGAGAAGGGGACATGAAGTGGGAGAAATCGGGACAAACAAAGAGGACCTGCTGAAATGCAGGAGCATGAATGGGAACCTGACTTGGTTTTCCATTGAAGAACCAACGTCAATGTCTCATGTTATGGGCTGGTGGTCTTGCTGTGGAGCTGCATAGACCCCGGACCTGGATTCGGAGAGGCTGAAGGAGGTATCCCAGCAGGAGCTGGAGGACCTGCAAGCCTGGCTACTGCCCCCACCTATAAGGTGAGCCCCCAGAGACACAACAATGTGCCAGCCCCTGCCAGCCCGTCGACGCCTAAGCTGGTCACTGCCTTCCTTCTGCCTTCCATAGCTGATATTAATTTCTCATGTGCCCAACCCTGAACCAGAAACAAACAGAGAAGGAAATTCTGGGAAATGAGATTTAATTTGGAGAGGCAGACACAGTGCATAGCTTAGCTGACCGAGAAAACAAAGAAAAAAGATACAAATTACCCCTATCAGGATTGAAAGAGGGACTATCACTACAGATTTTATAGACATTTAAAAAAATAAGCTCAGCCTTCTTTGTTGCTTAACCTCAACATTTCCTAGTTGTGCATGCTCTCCGGAGAAAAAACCATCACGTTATCCATCCTTCTCATTGCCTTGCTGAGTGAAGTATTTCGACGTATTAAAGCAAAAGCTTATGCAATAGATTAGTTAGAGCAGCAGGGTTTACTTTGCCAAAGAATTCTTCAGGCTGCAGAACATGGACATGTTTCATGGAAGATCATTATTTCACTGAGTAGCTCAAGGGCAAGAACAATGAGAGTGAAAATCGTTAGCCACTTCACATTAAAGATCGCTGAGAAATGGGGAGAAATTTCCTGAAAAAAAAAAAATGACGTGCCCATAATACTTACAAGTAGAATCGCACACACCCTTAAAGACACATTTATTGCCCTAAGTGGTTGTCTTAGTTACATGCTCAGCTCCTTTGTTTTCCCATAATAAGTGTTCTTGCTTTTCATGGTCAGGAATGTATGACATGACATTCTTTATTATGCAGAATTTTTCGCGAATGGTGATCATGGATTGGGTTTGGGTTTCTGCTTTTTCTGCCCTTGCAGAGAGAACAGAGCCTGCAGAGAGCAGCTTTCCCAGAAGTAGAGTAGAGCCCCATTGTAACATTGTTTGTCACACAACTTTGCACGTGTTGGAAGACCACAATGAGAAGGGCAAAGAAAGGCTGGGTCAAGATCCTACCACCATTAGCCTCCCCGCCCCCACCCCCTATCCTGCCCTGACTGCCAGTGAGGAAATGTACCTGATCAATTAATTCACCCTGGAACAAGGAGCAGCCTTCTCAGATTCCCACCTTTTTAAAAAGGTACCTGGAGAAATCAAGCACAGTACCAATTTCTATGGAGAGATTTCAGGCACCAGGGAGGCTGGGCTGGGAGAAATTTGGGCACTGTGGGGAGAATTTTCAGAGTCGCTTTGAATCCGTACTTTCTCCCTCCAGATTCCTTCACTGTTTAGTGAGTCTATTAAGTGCCAACTGTCTCATGGGCAGGTGGGTTAATGCCTGTCCTGACTGGAAGCTTGATATTATTAGGTCCCCAGTTGACAGTTGGTTTTCTCATAATGTCCAACAAAGCCGTTGTTTCTGACCCCAGAGTTTCCAGCCTGATTGTGTCCACTGTCACATTTTATGTCTTCTGGCAGGATTTATGAGGTGGCATTGTTCAAACAGAGAGTGTCGAAAACGCCTCCAGAGGAAGGAGCTTCCACAGTCAGAGTCATCATTCAGAGAACAGGATTTGTCAGGGATCAGAGGACGTCTGACAGAGTACCTTGAAGGAAGGAAGGAAGAGTTAAAGGAGACACGCAGTCGTGCAAACACTCTGCTGAGAATGTGGTGAGTGTGATTCGATGAGCCTTTTCTTCCTCCTAGAATTAACTGCAATTTTCAAGCCTGGCAGCTTGATTTTATATCGAAACTTGATTCAATTAAATCTACATTTTTTGTTGTTGTTGTACTTCATGTCATTCCACTAATTGGTTTCAGCATCGACTTGTGCCAAGTGCTACCACTATACTGTTAAAAAAAAAGCCATTATGCTAAAAGAATTTAAAAATGTAAATGTATCTTATCTCATACCGTCTCTTCATTTTTCTGAGGAGATGGGTGCCAGAAGAGAGGGAGAAGTAATTAGTCAGCAAAATCCAGCGACGCCCATCCTGGAATTAAATTTTCGCAGTGTGCTGGAGAGCGTTATCAAGACACGGTGCTTCTGAGTCCCCAGGTTTGTTCTTAGGCAAACAGTGCACATTGAGCATCCACCATGCGCCACCTTGTTCTAGATCCTTCAGAGTCTAAGCAGGCTCAGCCTAGTAGCCATGAGAGCAGCCCCAGCTTCCCAACGATGGCCGAACCTTCTCTCACGCTCGAAACTCGTACTTCTGGTGGCTTTTCCCCAGACGATTCAAATCATGACCACATCAAGTGAATAATTTTTTCCTGAAGTTCTTTCAGCAAATGCTGGTAACTACTGTATTACCATCTCCTCCGCAGCCTAGTTTGAAAATAATGGTAATGAGAAAAGAGCATCAGAAGCAAGATAAAGCAAAAAGGTTCTTTAATTAAATGTCATTAGGGACTGTGTTATACTCAGGTGGTTCTGAAGACCAAGTTGACAGGGAAGTGCCTCCGATTTCTTGCCTTCTACTGGTGCTAGAAGGACTTTCAAGCCCACTGTGTGCAAAGCCGTGCTCTTACAAAAGGGAGTTAGGCTGGCTGCGTCCACTGGTCCTCAATCTGGATTTCAGGAGCCCTAGATGTTTAAGGGGATGCCTCCAGGCCACTAGGAGGGCCTGTGCAGGGCGGTCCAGGGGGCTGACCGACCCCGAAGCTCCAGTTCCCCACCCTGACTTCAACTAGACAGGGCTTCCCTCTCATTCCTCTTATGGCTCAGTGTCCCCTGGGGAATTCTATATATGGAAAGGTCTCCATAACTTTAAAAGTAATTGAAAACCACTAGCCACACGGACTCCAGCACGCGAGGGAGCGCTGCTGATGAAGTATTATTCTCTCCGGAAGTAAAACAATTTGAAATAGTTCACATTCTGATGGATGATGAAGTAAGACGTGCGTTATGGTCAAAACTATTATGTTGGTTTCTTTGCTCTGGCGTTCAGCACCCTTTTCAGCCCGGGGAAGTGCCCCAGCAATGGAAGAAGGGCTTCTCTCTTTGCCTGTGGTTTCTCACCCTCTCCTACCCAGCCTCACGTGCCGGGGAAGCCCAGCCAGCGTAACAGCCTGGAGATACTTTCGGACACTCAAGTCCACATTTCTATGCAGGTCTGCATAACATAAGCTGAGTTTAGTTTATTTCAAAATAGACACTCCTATGGTTGGGTAACACACTGCTTTTATTGCCTCCATAAACCAGGATTCAGTGGATGGAGCCCTTAACCATTATTCTTTTTGCTCTTCTTTTTCTCAATTTATGAAACAGTAAAGGATGGTTTCAGGGAAAAGTTAATAAGAATATGTATGTAATGGGTATTGCAAAATGTTGGCTTGGTGATGATAGATAAAGCCACTTTGGAGCAAATCCTATATAGCCACAATTCCTGGCTGTCTGTCAGCATGATTCATAGAACCTAGAGATGAAGCTGTGCAGCCCTCCAGAAGAAGCATGCACCTATATATGCGTCTAATTTCTAAGAAATTAGATACAAATATTATTGAATACTTAGCATAAGTCGAACTTCTGTAAATGGCATCTCTAATTTGCAAAAGAACCTTTTACGTCAAGTAGTCTCATTTTACAGAGAGGAACTGAGGTTCGGTGAAGTTAATTTCCAAGCCTCCAACCTTTCAAATCCAGATCTGCCCAACGTGTTCTTTTCCTGCTTCCCACACTACAACTCTGTTTACACACCTCCAATGACAGGGAACTCACTACCTCCCTGTGACACAGCTGTGTGCTGGAGGGGACTAACAACTAAGAAGCACTTTGTGTTGAAATGAACTGTTTTGTCCTCCCTTTCCTACTTATGCCTCTTTACACAGAGCCTTACCTCCTTTTGTTCCCTGTCACAAATGATTATTTCATTTCAAATTATATAAAGGAGACGTGGTAGAATGATTGAAATTTCAGAGTAATCGGCTTGATGTGTATCAAACCTATTATGTAACCAAGGACGTCAACCTTGGCTTGTTTTTTCAATTCCCAGTTCTAAGACTTAGAAGAAAACATGTTCTATAGCTGAGATGGAGGAAACTGTAGTTCGTATTGATTTTGGTGAGACAATCAGTTAAGAACATCTTTAATTACCTAGTCCCAGGGATTCTGTTTGAATTAACTAGATTTTGGTTTCTCTCCCTTCTGGGACATGTTCTCAACTGATTTCTATGGATGATGTGAGAATCAACTGGTAAGTGTGCTTCTAAGTAATTAATAATGCTTCTTTAGAGTATTCAATAATTTAAGAGGATAAAAATGTTTTCATTGACAATATCACCGACAGCAGTTGTTCTCAACTAAGGATGACTGCCCCAGGTGATGTCTGGCACTGCGTGGAGACATTTTTGGTTGTCACAATTGGGGAAGTGGAGTGCTATTGGCATCCAGGGGGTGGAGGCCAGGGATATCATGAAACATCCTGCAGTGCTCAGAACGGCCCCCCTTCAGAGAAACATCTGCCTCAACACATCAGTAGTGCTGAAGTTGAGAAGCCCCAATCTACAACAATACCAAAAGGAATAGGAGCAGCAAGAGGAAAAAAATAAGGATTTCACAATACAGAAAACGATTTATAATAACTTGACATTGGTGTCCACCATCACATCAGGAATCAATTGAAATGAATGGATCATAATTTAGTTAAGACAAAACCTTCAACAAGTGTTATCAATATCTAGTGGACACATTCCTAGCCTCCCTTTTTTCTGTAGAAATTGTTGAATAACAGCCAGTCGTACCACGTTTCTGGGAGGCAGGTAGCTTAGTTCTCAGATTTCCTGACAACAAGTAGAAAAGCAAATTCAGGGATAACGTGGAACATGTAGTCTTGGCACTCCCATGACAACAACAGAAGGACACTTGACCTTCCAACCTGGAGACAAGTGAAGGAGCCAGCCAGTACTAACAAGCTTTGAGTAGGTCGTTTAAGCCTCATGCTTTGGTTTCCCCAATCTTAAAATGAAAATAATAGAAAAACATCTGAAATATTGAGATGAGTATATCAAATAAAACACGCCATCCCCCTGTTAAGTATAAAATGCTACCCTCTGGAAGGTTTTACAAGGAGATCCATTATTATAAGTGAAAGTAGATGCCGCAAGCAGGCATAAGAAATTGCCCAATAAGATTTAAATCCTTAATAACAAGCCTTAAAATTGTGCCCCAGTCAATTCAATTCACAATTTAGTCATTCTTTTCTAATCAAACACAATTTTGTGAATTAAATGCTCTTAATAACATCCCGAAATTAGATTAGGGCTTTGCACCTGGAGCTTTCTCTATTACCAACAGAATAGAAACTATTGGAGAAGCAGAATAGTTGAGTGAATTCTGAAGTGAGACTAGAAAGAACAAAAATAGATACGAGGCGGTGGGGGGAGGGGGAGGAAAAATGTATGAAACAATCTTTCAATTAAGTAAAACCAAATAGAAGCAAAGAGACATTTAGGTCAAAATCTGGGGTAGAGAGTACTCTTCCCTTATGGTTTTCTGACATTAGACAACTTTTCTATGTTTCAAAAGGACAGCAAGGCAACTTGACTAAAAAGAAGCCTGTATCAGAGAACAGACAGATGGTTGCCAGATGGGAGGGGAGTTGGAAGACTGGCTAAAAAAGGTGGAGGGATTAATATGTACAAATTGGCAGTTACAAAAAAGTCCCGGGGATGTAAAGTACAGCATAGGGTATATAGTCAATAATACTGTAATAACGATGTATGGTGCCAGGTGGGTACAAGAGTTATGGGGGGGAGGGGCGCGGATTACGTCATAAATTACATAAATGACTGACTACTCTGCTGTGCGCCTGAAACTAATATCAAATAATATTGAATGTCAACTGAGAAATTGAGAAATAAAAGTAATTGAGAAATAAAAGTAAATAAATAAGCAAAGTTAAAAATTAGAAAAAGCCTGTATCGAATCATTAGAGTAGAGGTGGAAGGACAAGTAATTTAAAGAAAAGTGAGGGGCCTGGGGGCAAGCAATGTGCCCGAGAAGACCTTTGGAAGAGTCAGAATCAGAAAAGAAGGTACTGTGACAACAAAGAAGAGAGGAATTTGAAGATGCTACCCTGCAGGCTCTGAGAAACGGCCAAGAGGCAAAGAAAGTGAGGAATGCAGCTTAGAAACAACAGGAGAAGGCAGGGAAATAGATTCTCCCCTAGAGCCTCTGGAAGGTGCACAGCCCTGTTTTTACCTTGGTTTCGGACCAATGACACCATTTTGAGCTTCTGACATCCAGAACTTAGAATAAATTTGTGTTGGTTTAGACCACCGAGTTTGTGATCATTTGTTACAGTATCAATAGAAAACGAATTCAAGGACCCAGCAGTGTATCTGGGAAAATCAAAGCTCCCAAAAAGGGCCTGGGCTCAGCTGGACAATGGTGCAGCCACTGCCACAAGGAACGGTTGAAGCCACAGGGCTGGGCGGAGTGGGCAGGGGAGGAGTGACACCAGAGCCATGCAGCAGTAACCAATAGGGCTGACGGCTGGAGAGCATCACAGCATGTGGGCAGTGGAGACAGAAGAAAGAAGTGAGCACAGCTAGAGAGGAGAGACTGGGGTGTTGTGATTTTTCAGAAGCCAAGGAGAAATGTCAAGGAATTGGTTTTCCCTCCCTCGCCGTGGACTTTAATTTCTCCCTTTATCTTGGCTCTTCATGGACAGTGGCAAAGGACCCTATCAGCAGAGCTGTAACAGTAAATCACCCAAATCCACGGGGACGGAAAGTAGATTAATGGTTATCAGGGACTGGGGGGAGGCAATAGTGCAGAGTGACCACTGACAGGTATAGAGTTACTTTTGGGGTGATGAAAATGTTCTGGAATTAGTGGTGATGGTTGCACAACTCTGTGAATATACTAAAGCTCACTGAATTGTACACATAAAGTGTACAAAGAGGTGACTTTTCTGGCATGAGAATTAATTCTCAATAAAAATAAATAGACAGATGATAGATGATAGATAGGTGAAAACCCAATGCCCGAGTGGTCTTCATTTGATGCAGCAGAAGCAGAGTGACCTGACGCCTCCAAGTTCAATGTGGTCATTCTCACACAGTGGTTCTTGGGCATCTCTGCTCCTGGCCCTTCTCAGAGGTCCCTCTGTCACTCTCTCCTGCATGGAGGAGACACAAGTAAAAATGATGGGCAGGGTGAGGTGTGTCTCCTGGAGAACTCTTAGCATGATGGAGGTGTTTCTGCTAAGCACAGTGACAGATTTCCACTGAACTTGAGCCAGATCCTGTGGGCTGACTTCCAACAGCAGGTGGTGGTTGCTAACCAGAAAGCAAAACGCGCTGTAGTGGTTTCAAAATGAAAGAATGCAAAGCCAAATATTTGTTGCTAATCACTCACCAAGTAGAAGTGGCTGGTACAGGGTGAGCAGCTCAGAAGGCCCACGCCACGGGGTGCCCACGCAGGACCCACAGGAAACGTCCAATGGGATGTCCTCTTTAAACATCAATGGGAAGATGGTGCTGGAGTCCCTGGAGCTCCGAGGCTGAGTTCAGAGATGGCTTTGCTTCCATCTGGTTCTCTAATCACACTCCCTCAAGGCACTAAATACCTGTTTTTCCATCTGTAAAATAGGTTTCTTGGTTGCCACAGACCAATTATGCTGATGTTTTAATTAAAACCAGAGAGACTGCCATTTAGGACTAGGCTATTAGCGTGTGGACAGTGGCATAAATTTCTGGTAATGGAGGGAAATTCTATTCTGGGCAAAGCGTCTGGAATCCCTGAAACTCTTGCACTATATCTTGAAAATACTGTTATCAACAGACTCTAAACAAGAAAATGCTTCTTTAATCAGCTGTGCCTCACTTGAGCTGTGATTCATCTCTGGCCTTCTGAAAGGAGACTATTTGACAAGAGCAGTTGCTATAATTTGTCAAAATCATATCTTTCTCTGAAATTATCTCTCTGCTCATGACATCGATACATATCCATGATAGTGGCTTTTGTGAAAGAGAGTTTATTTTGATTTCTCTAATAGCTGCATCAGTAATCAAAAACCTTGCTTTGAGGGGATTGTTTCAAGATCATATCAAAGAACTTGGGGATCCTTTTGGAGGCATTTGTATAACCTTCCTTTAACCTAACTTGTAAACAGCAGCAACAGCTGATCACAGCGGAGGGCAGAAGGGGCCCTTTTTCCCCCAAGCTGCTACTGCTCTTCTAAAATAGATTTTCTACTCAAAGTTCCTTTTGTTCTGTCTTCACAATGATCAGTCCTAGAAGGAGATTTCCACCCAACCACACTGCAAAACAGATGTGTTCTCTGCATCATTTAAATATAATTTTCTAAATACACTACATTCATCATCTTCAATTTATAGGAGAACGAAAGTTGTTACCACTTTGCTGAAGTGGTAGCTGCTAGAAAACATGGCAGGAATTTGAACTGCTGGGTGCTGTGCTTTCTGGGAATGATGGCTCACTCCCAACAGGTGAGAATTTACCATCGATGGAGAGTGGGAGACTCAGGTGTAAGTACCCCCACAGGCCCTCCTGTACCCCAGCCTCTCAGACATCTCACCTTACCCTTCCGTCAGATTCTTCCTTTCCGAGAGTAACCCTTCCACATACTCCAGCTTCCATCTGCTATTTCCTCCTCCCACATTTGGGAAGCCCACCCTCTCCACACCTGTCCTTTACATTTCCATCATATTTAGTGAATATCTGCTGTGTGTCAAGAGTTACAGAAGTGACAGTCATCTAAGGAACCTAGGAACACCCAAATTTATCTGCCACTAGCCAGCCTTTCCTTTAAGGTTCTTGAGGAATATATACAGATATAGATATGGATATGGATAGAGATAGAGATATAGAGATATAGATATAGATATTCCTGCAGTGTTACTCTGTTCTCTGAATCAGAGGGAGAGGGTAGACTGGGGCGGTGGGCGGGGGGCGGGCGGGGGATGAAAAGGAGATAGAGTTACCTGGGAGAATGGGAGACAAGAGGAAAAAAGCTGAGTTGCAAACCAGCCCTCCAGAGTCCTCCAGGGCCTCTCTAGCACTCCAGGTGGCCAGCTCAGCTCCATGGTTTGCATTCCTGCCCCAGGTATTTCTGGCCTCCACTCACTGACTGGGGTGCCTGTCAGACTGGATTACAGCCCACAGTTCTCTGCGCTGTCACATTTGCCATCTACAATCAGAAGGGAGTATATTTCAGCAATGGAGATGGAGAAGTCAGGATCTGTGGCAAGGAAAAATGGAATGCAGTGGAGGAGAAAACTCCATTATAAACTCTCTGAGGAGCCGGGGTCATCCATCTTCCTCTTTTGCTTGTCTATAAGCAACTCGCTGCTAACAGCTTTTACGCTCTCTGAAGGAAAGAGAAACACTGAGCATTTATTTTCCCCTTTTAATTGCAGAATTACAGAAATGGGTGATAATACTCTGCATGTAGCTCACAACACGACTTTTCACGTTATCAGCATCATGTCCTCCCCCTGCACTCTTTTTTCCCAAGATCTCACCCCTTGTAGCCTCTTCGTCTTTCATGAGCATGTTCTTTCTGCCGGTCTATCTTTCCATGATTAGTCGAAACACAGCCAGACACTTTAGACCTCTCTGCCGCCCAAATTGTCTGCTGTTATCTTCCTAAAACCCAAGCGCTTTAAGCAGAGGATTTGATTTCGAGTTCTAAAGAGAAACCAAACAAAACAATCCAAAGGTAGGAACAAAGCTAACGACAGTCTTATTTTATTGCTGTTTGTGTTCATTTCCCCAGAGACGAAGCCCTGTACACGGGAGCCCCATTCTGAAGCACGATGCCCAGTCCACTGGGAGCCACAGTAGGTCGTGATATGGGTTACAGGCAATTACTACTACTAATTAAAGTCTGTGAATAAATCTCTTTTCTATTCAGAGGGAGTGTATCCAAGGTTATCCTTATAATGAAATTACTTCCACTCAACTTACTTACATTCTGATATGCTCTCCTCAGAGGAAGAAAAAGGAGGTGAAGTGCAAACAGCACACCCAGAACCATTCAACCACCTCGAGACACTTCTTCAGCTTAGGACACACTTGTCCTGATGCCCCTTTAATAATTTGGACAGTTAGATATGGTTCTAGTAAAAATGTGTTTTAGCTTTTTCTTGAAGTCTAGTTACACCCATTGTATTGCACTTAGAATGTGACACCATCTGTCTCCTGCCTTAGGACAGAAAGTGTCATTGGGCTCCAACTACCTAGAAACTCAGATTCCAAATCTGTCAACTTGCTTTGTCCCCAGAGACACCAGCCTCTCTGTGTCTCTGTTTACTACACTCTTAAAAATGACCGTAACACATGACCTACCTCACAGGGTGATTGCCAAGATAAAGTGACCTACAGAAGATACTCAACTTGCCAAAATTCAAATAATGGACTTTCAAAACTAGCAAGAAAGCTGGCTGCAAAGCAAAAGGTTTCCAGCTCTGTCTGACATCAACAGATGGTGCTAGGTGTCACCTGTGTGGAGGACAGAGGGACAGCCTTTGGGAACCTAAACTGTTGGGAAGCTCTTAAGGAAAATTCACCTTTAAACCGGGAGGGTTGGAAGTCATTCCAAGACATATGTGGCAGCATATCATCTTTCCTGCTGCACTGGCCTCTTCCATGAGCACATTTTTGCCAGTGAACGAATAGTAGGGAGGCTGTTCAACCAGGTGCATGCTTGTTGTCATGGAATAATTGTCTCCTTTCACAGTCAGTGTCCTAGTTTGTAGGATAAAATATCTGGTTACCCTACCCAGTGGGACCCTTGAGGAGTCATTCATTTCAGAGTCAGCATCCAAAGCCTGGTGTCAAGACTGTACCCTGCATTCTAATGCCTCACTGTGTCAAGAGGAAGCAAAACAGTATGATTATTTTATTTTGACTTGAAGTCTGAGGGGTAGTTTATGTAGTACAGTGGATCTCAGCCTCAGTGCTATTGACATTTGGGGCTTGATATTTCCTTGTTATGGAAGACACTTAGTACCGTATTTCCCCGAAAATAAAACCGGGTCTTACATTAATTTTTGCTCCAAAAGATGCATTAGGGTGTATTTTCAAGGGATGTCTTAATTTTTCATGTACAACAATCTACATTTATTCAAATACAGTCATGTCATCTTCTTCTGGAACATCGTCATAACGTACTAAATGCGTCCGTCTGGCTGACGATCTTAACTGGGCCTTATTTTGGGGGTAGGTCTTATTTTCAGGGAAACATGGGCGTATCCTTGGCCTCTATCCACTTGAATACCAGTAGCACTCTCCTTCCCTCTTCCCCCATTTGTGACAGCCAAAAATACCTCCAGACATTGTCAAATGTCTTTTGAGAGGTAAAATCACCCTTGTTTGAGAAGCACTGACGTAGTACTTCTTACAGTAGGACAGAGTGTACAAATATGGGTGGATTCAGCCTCTGACAGTCATGGTACCTGAAATAGCACCTGAAATCAGAGGGCGAGAAACAGTTACCTTTAGGGTCTGGAAGACTATGCTGGTGGTCATGAGCTCAAAATTTAGAGTCAGACAGACTTAGATTTGAATGTGGCTCTGTCACTTACTGCGTAGCCTTGTTCAAGTTACTCAATCTTTCTGAGTCTCAGTTTTCTCATCTGTAAAATGGATTTGAAAAATCCCTATTTCCCAAGGCAGTTGTGAGGATTCAAAGAGACAAGACATATGAAAGCATTTGATATGTTTGAAGCACACACTAAACACCCAATAACAGCATAACAATGATGATATGTGATGTTTCTATTAGACTGTGGGCGGAGCCACGTGGTGATTGAATGATCTGGTATGTTTTGAAAGGTATTGTGGGCAAGTCAAGTTTCTTTGGAATAGGTCTAATGGAGAATAAGGATACATGCCTATAACTATTTGGAGCTATTCCGTAGTTCTGGAAGCCTAATTTCCTGGTGTCGGATTTCAAAAACAAGTGGGCACATGTTTATTGTATTACAAATTCTTGATACCCATGGTGTATGGGGTTTTCAAGCTACCATGTAGCCTGGCCTCTGTGGCATGACCCCACCTCTCCCAAAATCCAACCTGAGCCCCAACCAGAGAGATGGTCGCTGTATGGCCCGTGAGCCCAGGACTAAAATGTGTCAACCCATTGTCAGGCACGATGACCCATGCTCCAGTTGATGGTCCTTTTGTGTCAAAGTCTCCTCCAGACTGTGATATGCCAAGCGGACATGAACCATTCATGGTCCTGGGATATTCCCTGAAACTCACCCTGGGCTTTGCCTCTGTCCCTGGCTAGGTGTGTAAGTCTCTACTTAACCCTCTCTGAATATCAACATCTTCACCTGTAAAGTAGGGACAAATAATACCTACCTGTCAGGTGACTACGAATATGAAATAAGCTAAATAGAGTGTTTAGCATAGTGTCTGAACACAGTAAGGGCCCCGCACATATTTGTGTCTGACAACCTCTCAGATGCTCCTGAATATAAATGAAGAATCAATCGCACACCACTCTGAGTGGTGTGATGAAATCTTGTGCCATCCCACTTTGTCCCGCCCAGGACGTGAATCATCCCTTTGTCCAGTGTATCCACACTATATACACTCCCACGTGTTAATCACTTAGTAGCCATCTTGGTTATCAGGTGAATTATCATGGTATTGTGCTTGCGTTCAAGTAACCCTTTTTTTACTTAATAATGGCCCCAAATCACAAGAGTAGCGATGCTAGCAATTTGGATGTGCTAAAGAGAAGCTTCTATTAAGTGAAAAGGTATGTGTGTGTGTGTGTATAGGAAAAACATAGTATATATATAGGGTTCGGTACTAACCACAGTTTCAGGTGTCCACTGGGGGTCTTGGAACGCGTCCCCCACAGATAAGGGGGCACTGCTCCTGCCTTCCCTAGTGGTTGTAAGGATTAAACGAGTTAAATGATATAAGTCAGTTAGATAGAACACAGCAAACCCAATGTAGCAGTAGCTACCATCATTTTTATTTGCAATATCAGCTGTTCTTAGTAGTTTCTATAATTAGCTTCTTCGGTTGTTTACTTCCTCACCAGAGTGAGTCTTTCTTTAATTGTCAGCAATTTTTGAACGCTCTTTAGCAACAGTCAGTCAGCTCTTGTTTTTATGCCTAAAATGACTATACAGCAAGTTGCAAATTTCTACATATGATTGAAGTCATAATAATAATAACAGCCCTCGTAATTGCTATATGATTACTAGGATAGAGCTAAAATCCTGGCCAGCCTTTCTCCCAAGTCTAAATTCTAAACATTCTTAATTTTGAAAGGTACTCACAACCAGAATCCAGCACACACAGAAGGGAATGTTTTCGATCAGGAATCGAAGTGCTTTGATAATGAGAATGCCCTGTCTGGCTGTGCCTGAAATCTCCCGGAGATGCAACTGTCTCTGTGAGAAAAGTGCTCATTTGTGATTCTCTTTGATACCACATCCCTTTTTCCCCACTGGGTGCTCATGCCAGAATAAAAAAGGCAGAACTCTAGGTCTGTACATATCACATTGCATGCGTGCTCATTTCTAGAGACAAATGGCTCCATTAAACACCGGGAAAGCCTTCTGATACCTGGACAACCCACTGAAAACATATACATTGAATTTCTCACTCATAGCACAAATTCATCTTCATAATACAGTCCCCAGAAGTACTTCAAATGATTTTGTGTGAATAGTTTCTGAGCTATGATTATAAGATACGATTGCTTTGGCGGAGGGGGCAATACGGAGGATTATTTCATTAGTTTTGTCAGCTTTGGCACAGGTGAGGTTATGAAAAGAATTAGCAACCCTGTGGACTATTAAGGGAATAAATAAATATTTTAATATATCGTAATTTGGAAGGTATTGCAATAAGGTCCAGCATGAATAATTCACTTCTTTCATTATGATGTGCTTATGGTTGAAAGTCAAATGTCTGGGAAAAACAAAAGTCCTACTCATTATTAACAGAAAAAATATACCCAACAACTTTGCAAACTATGGTGTGTGCAGGTGCTGCTGACCTCAAAGCACAGGCAGTGTGGTGTGAGAGCTTGGTTAGAGCCTTATCAGGCAGATTCTGGGGCCTGGGCAATGAAAGAGGAAGCCAAAATCTCTATTCTCTGTCCAGACCTGCTGTCTCTGCTGGTGGGGCAAGGAAAATAGGGGGCAAGTAACTCCTAATCTGTACATATGCCCAGAGATTCACTAGGAATCTCTCGCAGGGTTGGCGGAAAGGAGTATGTTTGCACCACAGTAAGGCTGAGCAGATTCTCAGCCAGCTGCCTCCATCACCTCTCACAGGCAGGGGCGTCATGGAGAGGTTCTCTAACCGGCTGCTTGCCAGCAAGCTCCAGCCCTTACTTCCTAGGAGATCCTAATCCAGCTCTGTTATTTTACTGAGCCTCAGTTTCCTCATCTGTAACATTGGGATGCCAGTTCTTACTGCACTGTGAGGATGAACTGAAATGACAAACATGAACTACTGAATATAACGCTTGGCTTCTGAGAATTGCCCCTCCTTCCCCTTCTCCTTTCTAACCTGGATAAAGGAAGGGATTCTCATTCTTCTTCAAACAGCAATAACAAACTATCCTAGGCTACAAATTCCTGCTGGTTGTGGGGTTTATGAGAAGCCAAGAAGAGCAATTCTTTTCAAGAGAACCACACTCAATTTTTCTTACCTCCAGTTTTCTGTATGACCTTGGGCAGCCTCCTTGTTGGTCTGATTCCTGGCTACCTGGACACGTTGGTCCTCACAGTGACTTCCAGCTCTGTGGTTTGCTGACTGATTGTCCCACAGGGCTGAGGCTTTGTAGAGTGAAGCTTTCAGGGATCGTGTGCCTGAACCTTCTGTTTTCCAGAAACATCTCCCACATCCACATAGCTCTGTGGGGTCCCTCATGTTGTTGCACAGTTCCTCTGCCAGGTGTCTGACCCAAACCAGTGAATCAGAGTTCTTCTCCACGAGTTGTTCTAGAATTGGGTAAGAGCTATGGGAAGCAATGAAATATAGCTCAAAAGCTGCTGACAGCTATCTTTTCAGCCTTTTGGTAGAAAACAGGTTGCAGTGAGAGAGGAAAGGCCAGCACAGAGAAGCAGAGCAAAGATTCCAGGAAAATCCAAAGTCTAGTCAGTACTTCACTTTCTAATTCTCATGGTCTCAGATGCCCACCTGCTCCCCTCTTCTCCCTGCAGTTAGGATGTTTTCTTCCTTGGATTCAATGAGCCAAAGAATAATCTTTTTGCCAAAGCTAGTCTGTTATATTTCTGTAACTTGCAAGAAAAAAAATCCTGACTTGGAGCACCATTTTCACTTGATCCAAATATCCCTTGTGTTTATTTGGGATGACATGGTTGCCATTTTTATTATTATAGTGAGAATATTTACCAAGATATCTATCCCCTTAAGAAATTTTTAAGTATACACTGAAGTATTGTTGACTATAGGCAGATCTCTAGGACTTATTTATCTTACATAACGGAAACTTTATGCAACTCCCCATTTTCCTCAACTCCCAACCCCTGGCAGTCACCATTCCACTCTTTGATTCTATGAGTTTGACTATTTTTGATACCTCATATATATGGAATAATGTAGTATTTGTCCCTCTGAGAATCCAGTAAAGTTGCAGGATGCAAAATCAACTTACAAAAGTCAGTTGTACTTCTATATGCTAACAACAAACTATCTAAAAGGGAAATTAGAAAAATGATCTCATTTGCGATAGTACCCAAAAGAATGAAATCCTGAAGAATGAATTTAACTAAGGATGTGAAGGATTTGGTACACTGCAAACTATAAAACATTGCTGAAAGAAATGAAAGAAGACACAAACAAATGGAAAGACACCCCATGTTCATGGATTGGAAAAATTAATATTGTTAAATGTTCATACCACCCAAAGCAATCTACAGACTCAATGCAATTCCTATCAAAATATTAATGGCATTTTTTACAGAAATAGAAAAAAATCTAAAATTGTTATGGAACCGCAAGGGTCCCGGAATAGCCAAAAAGAACAAAGATGGAGGCATCTCACTTCCTGATTTCAAAATAATATTGCAAAGCTACAGTAATTAAAACAGTGCAGCACTGGCCTAAAGACAGATATGTAGACCAGTGGAACAGAATAGAGAGCCCAGAAGTAAATCCATGCATATCTGGTCACTGATCTTTAACAGGGGTGCCAAAAATACACATTGGGTAGTCTCTTCAATAAATGGTGTTGAGAAAATTAGATATTCACATGCAAAAGAATGAAATTGGAACCTTATCTTACACCATACATAAATGTTAATTCAAAATAGATGAAAGACTTAAATAGAAGGCCTGAAGCTTCATGACAGTGGTCTTGGCAATGATTTCATAGATATGTCACCAAAAGCACAAGTAACAAAGTCAAAATAGCCAAGTACATCAAACTAAAAAGCTTTTGTACAGCAAAAGAAACAATCAACAGAGTGAAAAATCCACGTATGGAATGGGCAAAAGTATTTAAAACCATATATCTAATAAAGGGTTAATTTCCAAAATATATAAGAAACTCCTATAACTCAATAACAAAAAACTAATAACTAGATTTCAAAATAGGCTAAAGACTTGAATAGGCATTTCTCCAAAGAAGCCATACAAATGACCAACGTGTATATGAAAAGACATTCAGCATTGCTAATCATTGCAAGTCAAAACCACAATGAGATACTTCTCATACCTGTTGGATGGCTATTATTAAAAAACAAATCAGCCAGTGTTACTGAGGATGTGGCGAAATTGGAACACTTTTACACTGTTGGTAGGGTGGCATGGTTTTTAATATTTTATTAGACCTACATTACGCTACCCTTGAATTCAGCTTCTGTTGCAACATGCTGTTACCTCAGGGGAAAAACAGGAGTTTCTCAGTACTATATAATCTGAAATTTTCAGCCCCAACAGACAGCCTTTCTATGAGGGTCTGAAAAAGAAGAAAATATCGGAGAGTAAGTCACCCCCAGCCCAGCACGGTGGAAAGACAGACTGTCTGGAGCCCCTCAGAATTGGCTGCTTTCAGTTATTGGCTACAAGTGTGGAGTTTATTACAGATTAGATATAACTTTCTGAGATGAGAGGGCAGAGTAAAAAGTCAACACTGACTTTAGGCTCTGGAGTTGGGCATTCTTGCATGGCTGGGCAGGGCTGCATAGGTGGCTCAGCCCTTACATAAAAATCAGTATGTTGTGAATTATCAAAGACTCAACATTTCTTAAAAAAAAAAAATACCAAGAAGAATGTTGTTTCCCAGGCAACAGCTTTTCTATTGCTGCTGTCCAGCTGGCTCCCCACAAATTAATCATGAATGTAAATGAAAGTGTTTCTCAAGGTAAGCGACTGCTGTCCTGCTCTGCCTGTAGGGATAGCAGTGGAGAAATCAAGAATAGAATGAAGTCTTAGGAAAATCGATGGCACAACTCAACACTAAGAGCCCAGACTAGAGCAGAGTGGCTATAATGCTGGTCAAAATGGGTTGTGCCAAACCAACACTACGGGGACACACACCGTCTTCACAGGAGCCTGCTGCTTACTCATAGGAGGCAATGTGTGCCTTCTGCGTTTGATGTCATCCTGACAGTGAGTGTGGAATGTTGACTGGATTCTCTTATTTTTAGAACGCCTTCAAACACTGCTTGCAACAATATTTTATGCTTTTGAAGTGTGCATTATTTTCATTGTCAAAACATGTCAATTTGTGTGCTTTAGGCCAACAGAAAACCAACTCAAACTGGATTAAACTGGAAATCCATTGCTCCCATAAGAGGAAGTCCAAAGATAGCGTGGGCTTTGGGTTGGTTGATGTTATCAGGTTTGTGATATAATTGAAACCCAGGCTTTTTCCATAACTCTGCTCTGCTGTCCAGGGTTCAGTTGCATTCTAAAGCTGCTTTTCCTCCTGGTCATAGGTTGGCTTCTAGCAGCAACGAAGACTATGTGTTTCCTTGTTACTTTTGGAAGCCTGGCAGAGGGGCAAGGAAGAAGGTTCCCAAAAATTTTCAGCAAAATACTTCTTATATTTCATTAGCCGGAAGCATATTTCATACCAGTTCCTCAACCAACCCCTGATAAAGAGAAAAGGACCTCACCTGGACCAAGGAGGCCCATGCCTATAGCCAAGAGTGGTAAAATCAGCTTCTCCTAAGGTATAACGATTACTTGGGAAGAGGTAGCTAGCGGGACCAAGTCTGAGCTCTATTAAACAAGACAAAGGGAAATACATGGCTGAGCAGGCACAGATTTAGCTAAGGAGCACATAAGTAGCTAAAAGTTTGAATCACCTGCTTCCGTTTCTAGGTTGCAGTTTCAACACGAAGACTCTTCCTAGTTCAATCCTTCAACTCCCACCTCTATATCCCCTCTGGATGGACTGTGTGTGTGCCCCTCAAAGTTCATGTGTTGAAATCCTAACACCCCATGAGATGGTATGAGAAGATGGGGCCTTTGGGAGGTAATAGGTCATGAGGGTGGGGCCCTCATGTGGATTAGTGCCCTTATAAGAGGGGACACGAGAGAGCGTGCCGTCTCTCTGCTCTCAGCCATCTATAACTCAGGCTTCTGCTAGTTTGGAGAAATTGGAGTTGGGTATACATAGTGTTGGTTTGAACAACATGAAAGTTATGATATTCAACCATTTCCTGACGTACAAAAATGGCATTTTCATATGATTCAAGCCAATAACTGGTGGGACTTTGGTGAGCCTTCCCTGCGAGGGTGCACTACTGCATTTTGAGTTATGGGAGGAAACAGAACTGTTAGGCAGGAGCTATTATTTATAAGTGTAAGAAGAGGAAGAAGCCTGCCTGGACACCAAAAGGAGCAGATCATGCTAGATAGTCAGCATTTTTATTGTCTAGCATCCAAACATACTTTCTATGTTGGGAAGGCCAAGCTCATGGCCAAGCATAGCCAAGCACATGTTTCTGTCTGGGACTTCGAACCTGGAAATAATTGGACATTCAGAGAAATTTTTTCATGGTGGTTGTTGTGGACTAGAGTCCCCTGGCGTGAAAGTGAGTTTTATCACAGGAAGAGAGATGTCCAGAGGTGGCAGGGCCAGCAGCAGGGAGTGTCCAGCTGGGGGGCAGTGCAGTTCTGAGCAGATTTCTGGCATGGTTGGGTAAGCTTCACCTCCCTTTTGTTCCTGTTCAAACAAGGGTTTCCATTCTTCTCAGTCAGTGTAAGTTTCCAAACACTCTTAGAAGAAATCCCTTTTCTGGGTTAGTTAACTAGAGTAGGTTTTGTTGTTGGCAGTTCAAAATGTTAGTAAGTACACTATTTTTGGTCAGAGGTTTTACAATGGTTTCTAGATAATAGTATTTATCAGTTCTTGCCAGTCCAAGGATTCATCTATAAAATAGTCCAGGTCAGCAGTGAGCAGTAAGGTGGAGGAGGCCAGGAATATGTCTTTGATTTGTTCCTCCTTAGTTATTTGTAGTTTCAGATATTTTTAAAAAACTCTATTGTGGTAGAAATTTGTAGTTTTCAGAAAAACCATCCATTTCCTTTAGACTTTCAAACTTATATAAGTATGCATGGTACTTTAATTATTATTATTTTTTTGGTATTTCTATTGCTGTAACTCCATGTTTCTAATGTTATTTTGTTTCTTCCACTTTAAAAAAATAATTTTGCCAGAGAGTCATCCATTTGTTTTTGTTTTCAAATGAAGAGTGCTTTGATTTATTAATTGCACCCTTGTTTTCTACTTTATTTCACTTTTGCCTTCACTATGCTCCTTTATTTGGTGGGAGGAATGTATGTTTCTTTTCTAACATCCTAAACAACATGCTTAATTTGGTTATTTTTCTCTTTTCTTTTTTTGTATCAATAAAAGCACTTAAGTGATTTAATCTGGCTCAGTTCAACAAATATGTATTGAGGGCCTACTACGTGACAGGCATAGAGCTAGGTAGAACAGGGCACACGATGAATAAGACATGACTATGTGTCCCCAAGAGGTCTGGAGAAGGAAATGGGAATATTTAAAGATTCTTGTAAAACAATATGAATAGGATAGTTATTTTTAGTTGAAATGAATACTGATTTTTTTTCTCTTTTATACATTTTTATATTCACCAATATTTCAATGAAATGTTTTAAAATTTACCCATATTTCATTCTTGAAGACATGCTGTTTATATAATCAGAACATAGAAACTCTACTTTTTTAAGAAGAAAAAATATGACAACATAAAAGTAGTGGTATTTAGCCTTAAATCTGGAGTTTCTAGAAAGATCTCCCAGAGAAGACACCAGATCTGAGTTTTAAGGGAGAGAAAGGGCCAGTCAAAGAAAGACAGAAGGATATTCCAGATAGAGGAAGCAGCATAAACAAAAGCCCAGCTGTGGGAGGAAAGAGGTGTTATCCCGGCCCACTGAGCTCTAGAATGCCTGCTTCAGTGTCTGCCTGCTTCGTGGCTGTGGCTCCAAGAATCAGGGACAGGCAGATGGACTCCCGCTGAGCCTGCAGCTCTAGCCTAACAGGTGCTCTGGGAACATGTGTGACATTGAATGAGGATGGATGAGGTAGGGCAGTAGTTAAGCAGCAGCGCCATTGCCTAGGAAGACAGATTTGATCCAGGAGGCCCCTGGGAGTCCCTGTGGTTTTGAAAGCATAAAGGAAATTTTTACTGCACCTGACATGTTCTGTTTGAGAAGAATAGGTACTGTTCAGGGACAGACAATTTCCCCACAGTTTAAATATTGATGATGTGCTATTATCACTTCCTTAAATCACAAAAGTTCATATTAAGGTACCTACTAGCTCCTGTTGTAGATTAATGAGCCCTAATGCAAATTCTCCAATACCAATAAAACCCTGATGTGCACATATGACCATGTAAAGACTGTTCTTATGGGCTAAATAAAGCATAGAAACAAAGGATTCCTCAATCATAGGCACCGTAAATGTCTTTGGTAATGGCTGCTCTATTGGCCTTCTCTGTTCTGGCTTTGAACTGTAACACATCTACTTCCAGAGCCCCAGAGAGTGTTCAGCTAGGAAAGGCAAGGCTCAAAATAAGAACATTTTAATATCAATGCCATTGGGTAGGATGTCAAGCTATGGTAGAAACTAACTAAATTCTATCTATCATCTATCTATCTATCTACCTACCTATCTATCTATCTATGGTATTTGTGATTTTATATGTATGTAGCATATATAAATGATATATGTGATATACAGAGGGTGCCAAATATATGCGCATATTTATACACATGTATTTTAAGACAGGAAAACTGTATTAAAATTGTAATACTCAATATATACCAATAACAAAAGATGAATACAAGTCACATTTGACTTCTGCAATGACAAGAGGTGCTCAAAGTGGTTACCATCAGCCTCTAGACACTTCTGATTATGGGGAACTACTGCTTGAGCAACGTTGACCAAAGTGCCCACTTGTGTACATGTTTTTGGCACCCTTGGTGTATATAATTAGAAATATCGATTTCCCTTCATTTTCCTGGTTCTCAATAAATAGCATTGCTATTCAGCTCACCAAGTTTTATAGAAAACCCCTTTCTACAATTATGCAAGGATCCTAGCGGTTTTTCCTTTTAAAATATTTTAAGTGAAATTTAAGCCTGATTCCTACAGAGAATTAACTTTTAGAACCACTACATTCTGCCATGAGGAAGAGTAATGGCTGTTTTCCTTCTCTACTTTTTATTGAAATCCTTCATGCAAATGAGACAGATGTGAGGAACTTGGCACATAACAAAGTCAGGTATGACTTTCCTATTAATTTGGCTGTAAAGCCCCCGGCATTAACTTCACCCTCAAAAGAGCAATTGGTGGCTGCATGGGGCTGGGGTCAGTCTCCGGCCAGCAGGTCCAGCCTCACAGGTGTGGGGCTAAGTGACTTGCAATGGGCCAGGAAAGGTGAGGGGAGGCTGGGATTCCCTCCAGGGTCCATGTGGATAGTGAGCATAGACTCTGGGAGACAGCTGTTGAATCTGTTCTCAGAAACATCCTTTAGTCTAGTAAACCTCAACTACCATGTCCTCAAGTGCAGCAGCTAATCCATTGTAATGTAATAATTACGTATAATATGGAGAGACATAAAAAGAGATCAATAACAAGAGTAGCCAAGTAATAAATTCAACTGATGATTATCCACAAGGAAGTGAGGAGTGGGCGGAAGGTGTTTAAGGAAACACCGGAGGAAATCTAAGGAGATGCCAAGTACAGGTGTCAATCCAGTGCTTCCTCCCAGTCAGCCAGTCACCCCTTCTGCTGTTGGCTTCACCTTCCATGTGCTGGGTCCCTTTCCTTTAAAATGTTTTGACTGCACAAAGTGTGCACACTTGGTCCCCATTTTACCCTCTATGATAATTTCATAACCTTTTCATAACTTTTCAGTCTCAAGTGAGAGGAGCCCTGTATCCTGGACAGAGCCCTGGCTTTACAGTGAGAAAACCTGGTGGCTGCTCACCTCTGTCACTGGCTGGAAGTGTGATCTTGGATAAGTCACTTATCATTTCTGAGGTCGAATTCCTTCATGTAGAACATGGACTTGGCAATACCCACCACTGACTAAACAGCGTTGCTTTGAAATTCAAATGCTTTTGTTTAAATAATAAAGGACGGACTGATTTAAAATACAAATGTTATAAGGAAAATAATCCAACAAATGCAGTAAATGTTTTGGGGTATATTGAGGCTGGCATCAATGGGAGGCTGAGCAACCAACAACAGGAGAAAGTTTTGAGTGAAGACACAGCCTGGGAAGGACGACTCATGGGGCCCAAGCCTGGAAGACATGAGGCAACATCATACTGAAAGGTACAGAAGCAGCAGCCCCTCTCCTTTAAAAGCTGACTCCTGCAGCCACTGGAGGTAAGTCCATGCTTACATGTGCTGAAATAAGCAGGATGTGATTTGCGGGGTGGCCATGCCTTCCCATGGTTCCTAGCAGAGTACAGGTTGGGGCTTACCTGGCTGGCAGCTCAAACAGCCTGTGTCTTTGGCTGTGTATGAGGACAACCTGACCTTTATACACACACACACACACACACACACACACACACACACACGCATAAAAGGTGTTGAACAATTAAGTTTGCAAACTTTCCACCGTGTAAATGCATGGTGGAAAGTTTGTGAACTTAATTGTCCAACCTTTTCGTGTGTGTGTGTGTGTGTGGTCATGTTCATTGCATAATTAAAACACATATTCAAGTACACAGATGGTTATACAGTTATTTTGTGCTAACAAAATAGCAAATCTTGGGAATAAAATAATAAAATCACTTCTATTCAGATGATAAGTTTTTACTATCACATCAAACTAAGCAATTTCAGTCTCAACACATTTAGTTAATCTTTCATTCAGACTTGCTGTCTAGTAACAGCATATCCACACAGGCCACTAAAGTCCACTTATGTTTCATATTTTCTGTCAGAATTACAACAAAGGTGGATCAACAGCACTGTCTGTCCTTCTCACTGGAGAAACTTTGTTCCACAGTAGAGATGGAGAATACTACAGCGACTTCTTACTTGGCTTGAGTAGGATTGGCTGTTTCTGGAACTACTGTTATTATTAGCTCTAAGATGTCAGTAAAAATGCTGGTAATCTCTCTAAGCCAAGCCTTGTATATTTGGACAAATAACTTTCATGGTTAGTCTTTTTTAAATCAAAGTATAGTTGACATACAATATTATGTTACCTTCAGGTGTACACCATAGTGATTCTACATTTATATTCCTTATGATTTGGCCACCACAATAATTCTAGTAACCATCTGTCCCCATGCAATGTTATTACGATAATATTGACTATTTTCCCTATGCTGTACATTACAAACCTCTAGCTATTAAAACATGTCAGCCTGATCTTTTAGAGTTGAGTTGTCCTCTCCAGACCAAGATCAACATGGTCCATTTGGAAGCTGCAATTCCCAAACCCTGCCTTATATGTTCATGGTTGTGGTCTCGTAAGCCTTTGTTTTAAAGTTGGCCACTGCAGTTTTGGTACTCTGGTGACTGACAGCAAACTCAACTCCACTTTTACTCAAATCCTTACTACTTCTTCTCTTGCAGGCCACACCTCAAAGAGGGAAGATCTTTCTTCAAATTCAGGCTGGTAGAGCTTAGAGAGGCCAGTGCTGTCAATGAAAACAGGATGTCTAAATTTATACCTCAACTCTGTCAGTAAATAATAAGATGCTTAGAGATCTAAGTGCTGTGTTAGGCTCTTTTCATATATTTTCTAATGCAATGAATGCATTTAATCGTCCAAGGAAGTTACTCCCTTCTCTCTAAATAACAGAAGAAAAGGAGGCTTAATGAGTGAGGTCAAGTGATCTGCCCAACTTCACAACAAATGCTCTTCTGTTACTGATGCTAACCTTCCATTAGGCCCTCAGGCCAGAAGAAGAAAATCCAATGTGAGGATTAAAGAATAGAAAAGACTTAAGGCACATGGAAAGTCCTTCGCTCACTGCCTACCGCATGGTTAAATCCTCAACAGATGATATCTGACATTAATAATAGAGGAGCATTAAAAAAAAAAAAAACAACTTTAAAGGGTCACATGCAGCGCATGGTTTCCATGAACTTGTGCACATAGAATAGAAGCACTTGGTGCTGGAAGACATTTGGACAAGTGTGAGGGGCAGGAATGAAGCAGAACTACAAACAGTGTGCCTGAAGTTGTTCATTATCCTACCATGTCAAGTGAAATAAATTAAAACAAAAACACAAATAGTAAAATGCAAAAATAAAACAAACAAAAACAATCCATAAGTTTCTCCTTTGACTAATTTTGTTATTCCTGGGAGAGTACCCTGTCGTAATACACAGTGTTTCAGCATCAGAATTGTGTCCCCTTCCCTTCCCACAGCAGGCTACAAACAGGCCACAGCTCTCTTTCTTAGTTTGGGAAATAAGACCTTGACTGCAATCCTTGACCTGATTTGCAATATTTGTTCAGCCAGTGGCTCAAAATCTATGCGGTCACCTATAGAATGGGATAATTTTTTTGCAAATCTAGTAAGAGATTTGTGTCTAAAGTATTTAAAGAACTTTTATAACTCAGTAGTAAAATGACAACCCAATCTAAAAATGAGCAAAAGGTCTGAATAGTTCTCCAAAGAAGATACATAAATGACCAATAAGCACACGAAAAGACTCTCAACATCATTAGCCATCAGAGAAAGGCAAACCAAAACCACAATGAGACCCACTTCACACCCCCTAAATGGCTATAATCACAATGACAGAGAATAAGAAGTGTTGTTGAGGATGTGGAGAAATTGGAAGCCTCAGACACTGCTGATGAGAATGTAAAATGGTGCAGCCTGTTGGAAAACCAATCTGGTTGTTCCTCAGAAAGTTAAACATAGAGCTACTATATGAGCCAGCAATTCTACCCATAGGTGCGTATCCAAGAAAAATGAAAACACAAGTTCACGCAAAAATGTGTGCAAGGATGTCCGTAACAGCGTTATTTATAATAGCTGGAAAGTAGAAACAATGCAAATATTATCAACTGGTGAATGGACAAGTAAAAGGTGGCATAGCCACACAATGAAATATTATCCAGGAATAAAAAGGAATAAAGAACTGATATATACTACAACATGGACAAATCTTGAGAACATTATGCTAAGTGGAAGAAGACAGGTACAAAGGGCCACGTGTATGATTCCATTTATATGACGTGTCCAGAAGAGGCAAATATACGGAGACAGACAGTAGATTAACAGTTGCCTAGGGATGAGGAGGGGGCAGGAAGTCGGGGGGAAATGGTGAGTGACTGTTAGTGGGTACAGAGTTTCTTTTTGAAGTGATGAAACATTCCAAAATTGATTGTG
The DNA here is from genome assembly GCF_004115265.2 of Rhinolophus ferrumequinum. NCBI lineage: Eukaryota > Metazoa > Chordata > Mammalia > Chiroptera > Rhinolophidae > Rhinolophus > Rhinolophus ferrumequinum. Next base: position 8,993,883 of record NC_046299.1, on the reverse strand, counting down.
GTGATGGTTGCAAAGCTCGGTCAATATACGAAAACCAACCAAATTGTGCATATTAAATGGATGAGTTGAATGGTATATAAATTTTATCTCAAGAAAGCTGTGGGTTTTCTTAAATCCCATGTTTTCCAGGCAGTTGGGCTTCATTGTAACTAGACTGTGGAGTAGATTCTGACACGGAGGGCAGTGTGGTGTTGTCAGTAGTTAAAAGTGTGAGTTTTGTAATCAGACTCACGCTGGCTCTGCCTGATACTGGCTGTATAACTTTGGGCAACTCTATGAACCTTTATTTTATCATCTGTAGGATACTTGTTATAATACAGCCTCGTGACTTTGAGTAGATTCAATGAGATGATGCAAGTAAAGGTTTTATCATAGTACCTGGCACTTTCTGAGTGCTCAGTAGTAAGTTACTGACTTCATTATCGTCATCCTCTCCATCTCCATCCATGTTCAAACCTGTTTCCCAGTGTTCTCTCTGATGTGACCCTGGAAAGTTTATTTACTAAGTAAGAAATCTATTCAGAAATATATCATTTCTGTCTTCGCCCCTTTCTTCTGCTTTCCCCCACCCAAGCAGAGTCGGAATCAGAAATATCACCATTATACTCTTTATCTCCACTAATTTTAAAAGAAAGAGGGAAAAAAGTTGTCCTAGTTTAGGGATGCAAATGATATAGCCGTGGAAGGATGCTCTGAGCCTACATTACCAGGCTTTGGAGTTGATGTCATTGGCCTGGGGTGAAATGGTACTTTTTCAGACACAAAAGAGGAGCATAGTTTCTTTACTATCAAAGAGACCAATTGTGCAATTGTGCAGTGTGTTCAATATTCTGTCTTCCATACTAGCCAAGACAGATGCTTCAGAGAAGGCTGTAAAATCCACTGACATACTTAATTCACATTTGTACCATTGGAGACTGCTGTCCCAGTCCCACCTAGTCATCCATCCTTGCCTTGAATATTAAACATTCATGTCCTCAAGATAGCTTATAGATTTAAACTAATTAATCCCTCTTCCTCCAAGAGGGTTACCTTTTGCCTTTCTTCATCTGTGAGCTCCTGTACTGACTCCTCATTGTCACCTGGTGTCTGGTTGACTTTATACTTATGGCCATTTAAAACGCCTACTCCATCCATCATTTATTGAGGACCAGGAAAAATGTTAGGCATTGGGAAGAAAGGAAGATTGGGATTTTCTTTGTCCTCTGAGAGGAGTTCTAAGTCTACTGGAGTTTATTTATTCTCCTATATTACAGTTGCCTAAAAATGTGTTAGTCTCCCCTGCTAGACAGACATATCTTCAGATAACAGGGGTAGGGTATAAATATTGAAATAGTACTGAACGGCACAGAAGAGTGATTTCTCAGAAGTCGCTACACAACACTTCCATTTATATCTCATTGGCCAGAACCTAGTCTCATAGTCTGATCTAGTTGTAAGGGAATCTGGGGTATGTATTCATTTAAAAGAGTGACAATGTGCCCAGAAACAAATTGTGATTATGTCACAATGAAAGAAGGGGAGAATGAATTTGGGGGGCCAATTAGCAATCTTTGTCACAAGAGGCATCAAAGATTTTTAATAAGGGAGTGATAAATTTAGATCTGTGGTTATGGGCATCTCTAGTGGCCCCAAAAGCATCAGTAGGGGAGGATGTGATGCAGGGAAAGGGAGGGAATGGAATGGAAGCAGCAACAGTGTGTAGTTGCCAGATAACAACTAAGAGCCAAACATTGGCTTTAACAACTAAGAGGAGAATACAGGTGGTCTTCGAGAAAGCTAGTTTATAAGACCGATAAGGTGTGGACACAAAGACCTGTGATGATAAAATTACCAATATTTTGTCCCTTTTGTTGATCAAGGAAATAAATGTATTGGGGGAGAAACAAGGATCTGCAAAGATCATTGTTGGAAGTGCTATGAAGGGTATAAAGGAAGGACGGAGTAGAGAGGAGGAATGATTGAGTCTCACTAGAGGGAGAGCCTCAGAGGAGAAACAGCAGAATGAAAGCTACTCTAACTGGCAAACCGGTGTGTGGCCTCCGGAGTAATGTTTTTTCAATTATTTCCAAAACCAGATATGGAGTGTTCTCCATATTTGGAAATTTTTATCTTTGGGCCATTCATCTCATTCACTTTCTCCATTTCATCCAATTAACCCTGTTCATTCATTTATTCTATAAACTTAATGAGGTCAGAGACGTAGTGTCTTCATTGCTACCACCCCCTGCCCTCCACCACCCCACCCCCCGCGCCTGCAACAGTGCCTGGCATTGGTAGTTGTCCTAAATTAATTAATCAAAGGCAGAAAGGCTAATTGGGACTTTTAGCTCTTGCTTTTCACGATTTCCAGCAGGGCACAGAGGCCAACGCAGTCTCAGTCTGAAGACAACAGAGATGATGTAGGTAGTAGCCCCACTTCTTCTAAGGCACAGCCCAGGGCAACGACAAAGCGGTAGAACCGCAAGGGCGGCGGGACCCTGATGGAGGCGGAACCGGGAGTGGCGGAATCTGGTCCGCGGAATCCAGGAACGGTGGAACCTTGGAGCCGGCGGAACCAAATGGCGGCGCCCACGGAGCCACCCGGAGTGTATTTAGAAAGGAAGTGCAGTGGCCGCCGCTTCCTGATTGCCCGTCGGCTCGGAGGGCCGGGCGTTTCCGCTGTGATGTTACCTTACTCGGTGAATTTCAAGGTGTCGGCTCGCACCCTCACCGGGGCGCTCAGCGCCCACAACAAGGCGGCGGTGGACTGGTGAGGGCGCCGTGCTTCGAGGCCGCCAGGCTCGGCCAGGAGATTGTGAGGGGAAGGGGAAAAACAAGAGGTTTCACCCCTGGATAGTTTGGCCTCGCCAAGACTGGGTGCCGCCCTCACATGATAGAGGTTTTCTTTTAAATGCTGGGATTTTTTGTTGTTGCTATTAAAGTGGTAAATACCCGGTGTGAGAACCTGCCCTGTGCAAATATGTTTGCCCTCTTGCTCCCATCTTTGTTTCTGTTTGCTCCTTTCCCCACACCTTCCGTAAACATTCCGTTTCCCCCGCCACCTCTCCTCCGATCTCCAGGCTTCTCACCGTGAAATCCCCCTGACCACCCTCCCTTCCCCATCCTGCCTTCTCTCTCTTATCCCTGTCCCTTACCTTTATTCATTCAACAGTGTGCTACCACCCTGTGCTATCCTTCCTTTCACTGCTATCTTTTCAGTGTAGAATAAGACTGCGGCTCTGAATATTAGTAATTCGGCTAATGTAAAGCAAAAGCCTGGAGCTGTGGTTGCTGGGAATGTTGGCAAGGGGGCTGAAACCTGTCCAGTGTTTATCTTACCGAGTTGGAAGGACCAGGACTCATCACGGATTATATGCAGCGTGAATCCACAATGAATCCACGCACTTTGTGGAAGCTCAGGTCTCAAAGTTGAATAAGACAAGGAGTATGCCCTCAAATAGATGACAGGAGTTACATTGTGTTTCCTCAACGCTCTAGACGCATAGCCCTTAGAAGTTTTTTATACAAAGGGAAAACGAATTTCAACAAGCATTTTTAAGTTTAGCTAAACCTTTCATTTAAACGGGATAATGTAACATACTGGCCTTCAGACTTAGGTAATGATTTTACGAATGGTAATCCATATTAGGTAAATTTATTGACATTTTCATGTTACTGTTTTGTTAGGGGCTGGCAAGGTTTAATTGCTTATGGATGTCATTCGCTTGTGGTAGTGATTGATTCCAGTACGGCCCAGACTCTTCAAGTTTTAGAAAAACATAAAGCTGATGTTGTCAAGGTAAGTCAAATTCCACTTTGACTCTATAATATATTGTGTGTGCTAAAGTGGTGTGACTAAAATTTCATTAAGTCGTATGTATAAATGTTGAATCGCTTTTAAATATAATAACCTATTTGGGGTGGCCTAGTATTTCCGTGCATATGGCTTATGTCAGTCCAGGATGAGCTATTAAATGCTAGTCCTTAGGTCAAAGCTGATGGAAAACACCACTTACTCATTCATTAGTTTTAGCACTTAGCATGTGCCAAGGACAGGGAAATGACAGCCCTCAAGCAATTCATTGTCTAGTGAGGAAGCATGAAAAGAAAACACACAAGTACAGTGTAATTAGCGAGACTTGCAGAATGTGCTGTGGCAAGACAAAGGGGCTGCACATTACCTAGTTGTAGGGATCTGGGGAGCATCACAGAAGTCTTTTCATTTTAGGGGCTGGTAAACTGTAGTTAGCCAAGTGAAAAAGTGGGGAGGAGCCCTGCAGGAAAGAGGAAGAATATACACAAAAGAAGTAGTGTGGATAAGGGTGGCTAAAAGACGGGATACGCATTTAGGGGTGATGAAAGAGGAGGCAGCCAGGGAAATGCACTGCCCTGAAAGTTGTACAGGTTATGAGAAAATTTTGGAGTTTTAAGTAGGCGATTGATAGCGTCATATTTGCATTTTAGAAAAATTCACTCTGACAGCAGTGGAGGATCTGTTGGAGACAGGCAAAGCAAGGCGGGTCATTTAGGAGAGTTGCAGTGATTCTGGCAGGAAACTCTAAGGGCCTACAGTAAAGCTGAGGCAAGAAGGGCTGTTATTTAGGAGCTGCCTGCGAGGTAAACTTGATAGCCTTTATAGTAGTCGATTTTAAGTGAAAGTCAGAATAGAATGACTCCAAAGTTTCTGTTTGAGTAACTGAATGACAGTATTACTACGATGAGCTGAGTTTGTGTGCAGTCAGTGATTTTATGTTTTCAACATGCAAAGTCCCACCCTCCTGGGGCAATTGAATTACAGTGATCTGAAGTTTTAGGAGCGAGTGGAAATAGAGACTTGGAGTCTTTCTGTTTTTCTTTTTGATAACAGCTTTGAGAGATTCATACCATAAAATTCACCCATTTTAAGCTTAGAATTCCAAGGTTTTTAGTATATTCGCAGAGTTGTACAGCCATCACCACAATCTCGTAACCCCAAAAAGAACCCTAACTCATTAGCAGTCACTGCCCCCCACGTCCCCCACTCCCGTCATCCCTAGCAACCACTAATCTCTGTCCTGGACATTTGTCTTTTCTGGATATTTCACATGAATGAAATCATGCAATATGTGGTCTTTCGTGCCTGACCCTCACCTAGCGTAATGTTTTCAACGTTCATCCATGTTGTATCCTGTGTCAGTACTTTGTTCATTTTTATTGCTGAATAATAATCCACTTGTGTGGATAAACCACATTTATTTATTGATGGACATTCGGGTATTTCCCACTTTTTAGGTATTGTGAATAATGCTATTATGAACATTTATGTACAATTTTTTTGTGTGACCCTGTGTTTTCATTTCTCTTGGGAATCTGCCTAGTAATAGAATTACTGACTCATGTAGTAGCTCTGTGTTTAACTTTTTGAGGAACTGCCAGACTGTTTTTCAAAGAGGCTGCACCTATCGGCAGTGTATGAAGGTTCCAATTTTCCAATCCTCACCAACATTCATTATTATCTTTTTGATTGTCACTATCCCGGTGGCTATAAAGTGGTTCTCATTGTGGTTTGGGTTTGCATTTTTCTGATGGCTAATGATGTTGAGCATCTTTTCATGTGCTTATTGGCCAGTCGTATATCTTCTCTGAGAAATGTCTTTTCAGTCCTTTGCCCATTTTAAAATTGCATTGTGTTTTTATTACTGAGTTGTAAGAGTTCTTTATATATTCTAGATACAAGTTCCTCATCAGATACACGGTTGGCACATATCTTCTCTCATTTTGTGAGTTGTCTTTCACTTTTTTGATAGTGTCCTATGAAACACAAGCTTTTAATTTTGATGTAGTCCAGTTTATCTGTGTTTTCTTTTGTTGCTGTATTCAAGAAATACAGCATTGTTGCTTTTCCCAAAGTCAAGAAGATTTACACCTTCGTTTTTTTTCTAAGAATTTTACGGTTTTAGCTCTTACATTTAGGTTCTTGATCCACTTTGAGGTAGTTTTTATATATAATGTGAACTGGGAAGAAGTAAAATTGATTTTTGTGTATCGACCTGTATCCTGTGATCTTGCTGAACTCATTAGATCTTGTAGTTTTGGGGGATTTTTTTACATATACAATAGTGTGACCTGCAGATGACAGTTTAGTTTTTTCATTGGTCATCTGTATGTCTTCTATCTTTTTTTTTTTGTAATATTGCATTGTCTAGGAACTCTACTACAGTGAATAAGAGTGATGACAGGATATTTTTGTCTTGTTCCTGAGCCGAGGAGGAAAGCACTCAGTCTTGTACTATTAAGTCTGCTGTTAGGTGTAAGTATAGGGGTTTTTTGAGAAAAATCTCTCTCTCTCTCTCTTTTTCTCTTTCCCCTGCTCCCTTCTGTCGTTTTGGAATTTCTAGAGTTTTCATTTGTGTAGATCCAAGTCTCAGTCTGATATTGTTATATGTTCCCTTTGCCTGAAAAAGTTCGCTTCAGTTCTTGAGGTATACATCTAATATTGGTTGATTCTCTCAGCTTTTGTTTGCCTGAGAATGTGTTTCACCAGTTTTTTTCCTTGTAGTACTTTAAAGATGACTACTCTGCTATCTTCCGGTTTGCATAATTTCTGATGAGAGAGTTTTATCTTTGTTTCTCTGTGTGCAGTGTATCTTTAGTCATTTGGCTGCCTTCAAGATTTTCTCTATATCTTTGGTTGTCAGCAGTTTGATTATGATGTGTTTACGTGATGTTTAAAAATACATATATATATACTGCTTGGGGTTTACATAAATGGAATTCAAGCACAACACGTACATACATACACGTGTATATATGTGTTTGTATATATGTATGTATACACACAGCAAATTCTTATTTACGGTAGTTTTATCCTGTAAAGTTGCTGCAAACACTGATTAGCAAATACTAAAACATTGTTTGCTCCTAGGGGAAATTCAGGGTTAGGTTCCTGTGAGGCTTTAGTCACAATATTTTTGTCTACTGATCAGTACATAACTTTGTCTTGTATGTGTTCACGTTAAAAAGCATTTTATTTAACATGTATTGGTGATTCATTAAAGTTGAATTCATAGCCAATTGCACTATAACTCATGCCTGAACAAAGCTTCTCTCTCATGTTTTTTCTATAAGGCGCATCAATCACAACTTCTTACACTTAGGAACACCAGACAGCACTTCCGCACTGTGCCCAGGGACCATTTAAATAGTAAAATCAACAAAAAGCACAAAAATACAAAGAACGTGCTAAACAGACCACAGAAAAGACACTTGTTTGCATTGTTAGAGCTGAGACATGAACGCCTTGTTGGGCCTTAGCTGGGAATGCACACGTGTGTTGGGTGACTCAAATTTTTGGCCATTCTGCACATGTCCATGAATGACTGCAAAAGCACTGCAAATCCTGATTTTGCAATAAAAATCACAAATAGATTTTAGTGAGGCAAATTCACAAATACAGAATCTGCAAATAATGAAATAATGAGGATCTACTTGCATATGTACACATTACATAAAATACATATACATATTCAAGCATATACACATACACATATACACACATTTCATTTTTAAAAATATTGCCTGAGGAAAAGATGTATTACAGTAGAACCTTAAGGCATATGGACATTGAAGCTTACAAAACCTTGTGTTTCCATCTTTTTCATGAATACTATAGGAATTGGTTAGCATACTTCCCTACCTCAGCATTATGTATAGTGTGTTTACGTATATATATGTGTATATACACACACACACACAGACACACACATTCTCCTGCATACATATGTTTATGTGTGTATATATTTAAAGATTCTGTGGTGTTTCAGTTCATTTATTAAACACATATTTGTTGGGCACCGCGTTAAGGTTGGGGATTACAGTATGGCCTGCGTGATCCTGCCCTGTGGAGCTTATTGTCCATGGGTTGGTGATAGATCGAAACAAAGTAAACAAAATAATTACAAATTGTTGTGTGGTAAATGCTTTAAAGAAAACAAGCAGGACACTGAGTTAGAGGAGAGGGGACATTGTGGCCAGGGAAGTGGCTGGGGAAGACCTTGGGTTAGGGTGAACGCTGTGTGTTTTATTTCTGACCTTTATCAGTATTTGATGCTCAGGATTAGTGTGATTTGCACTGGAATTCTTACAGTTTTTATTTTTAAAATTCTCTTCTTGTGATATTGTAGAGGTATGAAGCATCCTTTTTTTTTTTTAAAGAGAAAAAGCTTACCATTTTTTCCAATTTTATGAAAGAGGGACAGCCAGAGTTTTTTGTTTGCTTTTATTTTTTTTCCTGTTTTTCCATCTGCAAGATTTTTGTAGCTCTAAGTTGTCTCCTTTTAATTAGGAGAACAATACAGAAGAACATTCGCCTTGGCAATTTAGGATTTTAGGTGTTCTGTTATAATTAGATTTTATGATTGTAATATTTGATCGTTAGTATGTACCAATGATCATTACCATTTCATGATATGGTGTTTTGGAGTGTTTACCTGGATTTCCCAGAGTATTAAGGCTATCCATCATTTTCGATATTTTAAAGGCAGGAACGTAGTGGTATTTTCAAAAATATTTTAACTGCAACTTTTAAAAAGTACCATAAATAATAAAAAACGCCTGACTTTCAAGATGGAAACTGGTTTCCTGTTTATTCTTTTTAAATATTTTTGTGCTGTAAGTGTGGAATGTAGTGTGGGTACGGGTTGATGTTTTATGCAAGTTATGTTTAGTCATCCAGTGCAGGTATTTACTCGATTTGATTTCTTCTTGATACTAGGTTAAATGGGCCAGAGAAAATTATCACCATAACATTGGCTCACCATATGCCTTGCGCCTAGCTTCTGCTGATGTCAATGGAAAGATCATCGTTTGGGATGTAGCAGCAGGAGTAGCTCAGTGTGAGATCCAAGAACACACCAAACCTATTCAGGGTGAGGAAAGTGTGCACTGCTAAGTATTTATATTAATACACTTCATCTTAGAGTGGATTTTTATCCATTTATTTTCATCATTTCCTAGTTAACTCTTGATTGTGCTTAGTCTGTTCTACTGATCTGAATCTAGGTTTTTTTATCTTTATCAATACATTTCTGGGCATATTTGCTCCAATCCCAGCTGATTTGAGCTTTGGTAAAATGCGTTAATTTCGACATCAGCCTCAGTCAAGCATGATGAGAGACATTAAACTGCTATAAACAGTTTTGAAATCTTAAGCTACAGTATAACTACACTTAGCCGAGCTGCTGTTTTATATTAGCCCTCAGTGCTTACTTTCTATTACTGATTTTATTCTTTTATATAGATGATTTGTTTGCTTGTTTATGTTTGTTTATGTTATTGACTTAAAACCAAAACAGTATTCTTTACGCTCAAGGCTTTGACAGAGTGGCTGTTTTGACTGAGAGAATTTTTAAAATAACTGTTTAAAAAATATTTATTGAGTACTTGCTATGTACTAGGTACTGAACTAAATCTTTATGCTGTTTATTGTTGTGAAAAGACGTGACACTCTGCCAAGTCCCATTAAATAATTCCGCAAAAGCATTAGGAGAGTCTCATGTTAGTGATCGTGGCTAGGACAGTCTTTGACATAAAGTTTAAAGTAATGATTGCTGCGAATTGCCGTGTATTTTCTTTGAAGTCATATTTCAGATTACTTGAAAATTTTGACCTTGAGATTCTAAAGTACAGACATTTTTATGTAAAATTAGCTTCTCTGCAATCTTGACACATGTACACATATATGCAACCTTGGGGGAGAGGCGAAGGTGGAGTTAAGATTTTAAGGATTATGTAGAAAAAACAAAACAAAACAAAAGACTAAATATCAAGGACACGTTAGCCAAGTGTTTTGAAGTGGATGATTTCTAAATTTTGCCTCTATCTGGTCTTTACAGATGTTCAGTGGTTATGGAGTCAAGATGCTTCCCGAGATTTACTGCTGGCCATCCACCCACCAAATTACATTGTGCTCTGGAATGCAGACACCGGCACCAAACTGTGGAAGAAGAGCTATGCAGATAACATCCTTTCTTTTTCCTTTGACCCTTTTGATCCCTCACATTTAACTTGTGAGTAATAGTTTCTTGTGGAAAATGAGTTTGAGGTATTTAGATATAGTTAATGCTGTATACATAAGATACATACACACATCGTACATCTATAATGTTAAAACAACTGAGCAAAGTGGAGAAACACATCTCTAAGCCCCTAACACAATCCTAGTACAGATACCAAATCGTAACTCATAGCATTTGCAAGTATTTTGATAGTTAGAAATTTAAATCAGCAAGCTAGACCATCACTATGTGGAATTTGTAAATAGAATAACATTAGTCAGGAGGAGAAAATGGTGTGCTATTCTAATTCATACTTAATTAAATTTGTTTTTCTGTAACATTTAAAGAACCAAAGTTAATGGTTGCATTTAGTCTATGGCCAAATTCACTTTTCCTTTTTAAAGAATTGTTCTCTAATTCATGACATGCATCTTGAGTGTCATAAGCAGATGCATGTAAGGAACAGATGAAACCCAAGGGAATTTTTTTTTTTTTGCAGAGGTTGCTTTTTTGCCAATGTGCTTTTGATGTTTTACTGAGCTACTGAGCTAAAAATTAATTTGTTTTTAGACATGTTTTTGTGACTACGTTATTAAGAAAATATTTTGTATTCAATTATCCAACCGATATTTCTTGAGTAGTTACTGTATGTCAGACATGTTGTGGAACCTAGAATATATCAGTGAACCGAGACCAGGGTTCTTGCCTTCATTGAGTGTGTATTCTAGTGAGAGGGAGTCAGATCCTAAAATCTGAACATAGTTCTAAGTGGTATAAAGAAGTAAAATCGGGTAAAGGGAATGGAGGAGGCTGGGGGAATGGGATTGGGCAGGTTGTGGTAGGCAGTCGGCCACTCCACTTTTACTCTGGATATAAAGAGAAGAAGAACACTGTACATCCTAGGGGTTAATCTGATGCTCAAGAAAAAAAAGGAAATATATTTAGACGGGGTGGCTCATGGTGATCAGCAAAAATTTGTATCATCCAATCAGATGTTTGAATTCAGCTAAGTGCAATAGGAAAAGCCGCTTCTATATGGGTTTTCTTTTTTTCTTCTGTGAATTTTATATTTGGAAAAGTATTTGGATTTTGAAGTTATAGGATATAATGAGGAAAGGTTTCTAATGAAAGTCCATGCACTGAATTATTTGGAAGAACAAACATTTGTTCTCTCTGCCAGTAACCTTCTGGTATCCCTTCACTATAAAACATTAATTTAGAATGCTAAGCTCGGAGGCCTCTGAAGAAATGTAAAGGACCTCCTGTTTCACTTCTACTTGGAGAACATTCCTGTTATGTTATGACTGCGTAACACTGCCAGTTCTGTATTATTAAAATTATCATTACCTTGCTCTCAAAATTGTGTTGGAAAAAAACTATGCTAAACTTGATTAAACTTTAATCAGCCTTTTGCTTCTCTCCATGTAGTACTCACCAGTGAGGGCATTGTGTTCATCTCAGACTTCTCTCCATCCAAGCCTCCCTCAGGCCCTGGGAAAAAAGTTTACATATCCAGCCCACACTCCAGCCCAGCGCATAGCAAGCTGGCTGCAGCCACGGGGGCTAAGAAGGCTCTTAATAAAGTGAAAATCTTAATCACGCAGGAGAAACCCAGGTAAGTTAACAGTGTAACGCTAACCACAGCATTCGTCTGTTTATCATCTATTGGAAAAAAATCATTTTGAAGATGTGCTAAGATTGATTTTCTTCTTCATCTCACCCTTTCTCATTTCCACTTTTCAATTTCATAAGAGGAAAAATAGTCTTTTTGTCTCGTCTCCTAAAAGGAGATTCAGCATTTAATGTGGCTCCTTTGTTTCCACTAATTGGGCTAAACTCCCCCCACTGATTTTTCACAGATTAAAATTTTTTACTTCCAATTTTTAGTTTTGAAAATGTGAGATGAACATTCTAACGTTGTGGCTATTGAATACATTAAAAATTGAGGGACAAAAATCTGGATTTTCATTTTCAATACATTTTTCTGACTTAAATGCTGTGCAGTCTCTTTAGTCGTAAAATATGGGTGTTTTTCTTACGTATGTAAAGATGTTTCTCATACTGGTTAAGGGCCAGGATTCTAGGGGAAATTGTAGCTATGTGACTCAAAAAATTCTTTAATCTTGCTCAAATTTCACTCTCCCAATCTCTAAAATAGTGTTTTAAAGAATTCCGTACGGTTGCTATAAGAATTAATAGATACAATAACTGAAGTGCTTAACATAGTGGCTGATACTTGGTAAGCATTCATTTGGTAAATGCTGCTAGCTATTGTTCATATCAGAAAGCAACTGAATAAAATTTTATTTTAAGTAACTAATTTTATGCCTTACACATAGATTTATCTTTTTCCTAGAGCAATGGTTGTTCTTATAGTTTTATTACTTTGGCAGTTTTTTTGACATTCATTTTAAAAGAGCCTTTATTTTTAATATGCTAAGATTATTCTATCTAGACTTTGTGGGTAATTACGTGCAAATATGTGGTAAAATACAAATGGCTGTACATTCTGAATTTATATGTAAATATCATTTTTATATATTAAACCATAAGCCAGGTAAGTTCACTAATTTATTCTGCACTCTATACTGAAATAATTTTAAGATTGCGTCTTAAATATCTTAAGAGAACTTTCTATTCATTTTTCATTGATTCTGTCTCATAAATAAATAATTATTTTGTAGTCTGAATAGTTTTATAAGTTATGATTTATATGTTACATTTTTCTCAAATGAATCTACTCTCATCTTGAGTTTGGGGGAAGTGAATTATTAATTCCTTCAAATAGAACTGCTCTGGGTACTTTCACATACATTATTACATATAATATTACTGCAATCCTGGGTAGCAGTACTGTTCTCATTTTATAAATGAGGAAATTGAGTCCCACAGTGTTTTAAATATGTTACTCAATTCACCCAACCAGGAAATGACAGAGCCAGGATTTTAATGCAGTCCAAATCCTTCTTTCTAGTCCTCTAACTTTATTTTAAATTTCAAAACCTTTTAATAAAATCATTATGTTAAAAATGTACATAATTGTATCTCTGTTTCTATTGGAATATAGTTAATATAAAAAGGTAGTTAATTATATGCAATAATCACAAATTACTGAAATGATTTTTGAAACTCTTGAACAGTCTTTTACAGTCCTCATATAGTTTTACATATTTTATTTACAAAGAAGAAAATGCTGTGATGAGTGAATAAAATACCCTACTTTGTTTCCAAAAAGATTTGAGACAGCTTAAAAGTAAATGAAGCCAGAATAGAGGAAGTGACTTGCCCAGTCACTTGATCAGTGGCCCTAATTACCCTAAAAGGTTTTGTTTTAATCCTGAGTTTTGTTTACAGCAATCTGTTTAGTATTTTCATTGCAAAAGGAAATAAAGCTACTATGTTATGAATGTCAGTATAGCATTCTCACCATGTTATATCACAGACTCAATCTTACACTTTCAGTTTTTCAAAAAATTTACAAACATCTCTGTCCAGTCTATACATTATTGTCATAATTTGGATTTTGGCACGTAGTAGAAGTCTAAGTTTTAGATACCAGCTCCTGTTGGTCATTTCAAGAGAAAGTTGTACATTCTCATTGACAATTATTATGTGAAAGTACAACATTCAATTCCTTATTAGCTTTTTCTGATATGAATGAAGTCTTTGACTCATTTCTTGATGCCTAAAGTAAATGTTTACTTTTTTCAGTGCTGAATTCGTAACTCTCAATGATTGCCTTCAGTTGGCGTATCTGCCTTCCAAAAGGAATCACATGTTGTTACTCTATCCTCGAGAGATACTAATCCTTGACCTTGAGGTGAATCAAACAGTAGGTGTGGTTGCAATAGAACGAACAGGAGTTCCATTTCTTCAGGTATCTACAATTTATAAATTACATCCCCAAAAGTTGATTATGAATGTTATATAGAGAAAAACTATAATCTTGCAAAAGTCCTTCATTTGACTTTTTCTTTTCTATTGATTTAAAGATTAACAAAGTTATTTTACATTCCTTATTTTTCTACACTTTTGATTGGTTTGATTACCCTAGAAATTCTGACTGATCTGAAGATATTTACTGAACTATTTAAGTTACATGGATAAAGACACATTTTTTTTTATGATTATAAATGTATTTTTTTTTTTTAACTGTTTAAAGCTTTGGAGTATGTGCTATGTTTTTGTTTTTGTATTGTTTTTTTGCCCATATTCTCTAAATACAAGTTTGAGTTTCACAGTATATACTCTTTAATTTCTTATGTTTTAAAAAGTAAATAAATTATTTATCTAAAGGTAATACCCTGCTTTCAACGTGATGGTTTATTTTGCCTACATGAAAATGGCTGTATAACTTTGCGTGTCAGAAGATCTTATAACAGTATTTTCACCACTTCAAATGAGGAACTGGGTGAGTTTATATCCCACAATGATGTTAATTATGTTTTCTTCAGAATTGTTTTATAAAGCTTCATGTGGTAAATACCAGCCAAATGATAGAGTTAATGATAATCTTGGCCTTGAGAAAGTCGAATATGGTTATAATGGGGGCTTAAAAAGCAAAAGCCCAAGAAAAATCTCATGGAGTTATACTAGTACACCTACTATGTACAACCAAGAAAATAGTATTTTGTAATTCCTTGATTATTTCCACCAGCCAAGTAGATGTTATCTTTTGTGAATTTTTATTTAGCACAAGTCTAATTTGTATGTACATTTATTATTATACCCCCTTGACTTTTCTTCTGCTTTAGGAATTTCCACTGTAAAGTGACATAGGCTAATAAGTCTCTAGGTCACTCAGTTGTCAGTTTCATTCAGTCGTATCTTGGAGAATAAAAATAATGTTTTGTGAAATGAAGTACTGTGTAAAGGTGAAAGTGATTTTTTTACATTTTGTAAAGTTCAATTATTTTCAGGCTTATATATATAGACTACTGTAAATTATGGTCTATAATGCACTGTTCATTATTTAATCATCACTATTGATTATTTTTCAAAGCATTTTCTTTATTTAAAAAATATTGAAAAACAAGCTATCTTGATTATTATTGTTTTGGGTTTTAAACTTGGTGTAGATAGTCATTAAGGTAATTATCTTTATATTCTGAAGAAATTAGTAATAATTATAAAGAGGGAAGCCATTCTTGACAAACTTTGCACTAGTAAAGGAATGGTATCCTTTTTAGTTGAGGTTTTATTTAAATTAAAACAAGTATTAGTAATATCATTACAGTTGCTTTCTGATATTTACAAGAAAACAATACTATGTTAAGACCCAGATCCTGTCCAGGAGCTCACATATGACTTACGAAGCCAGTGTGATGCAATCAGGGTGACAAAAACTGTCCGTCCCTTCAGTACGGTGTGTTGTCCTGTCAATGAGAATGCCGCTGCCCTCATAGTGAGTGATGGAAGGGTCATGATATGGGAACTGAAGTCTGCAGTTTGTAATCGAAATTCACGGAACAGGTAAATCAATAGGATCATGTTTGTTTTCTGTTTCCTCTTTTTTAAAACTTACCAGAATCATATTAAAATAGCAGGGATTTTTTCTATTGAAAATAGTTTTAGAGTGATAATTAAGACTTTGGATTTTTAGGGAATTATGTAAACCTAGAGATATTTTACCTATGGGTAAGAAAAATAGAATGCGTGATCTGAAATTAGTCATTTGTTAGCTACTAACATGTGATGCAGGTTATAAATATGTAAAACCATCTGATTATTATGTCTTTGCAGTAGTTCTGGTGTGTCACCTTTATATTCACCAGTGTCTTTCTGTGGAATTCCTGTAGGAGTGCTACAGAATAAACTCCCAGACCTCTCCTTAGATAACATGATTGGTAAGCTTTTGTTTTGTTCTCTAGCTTTCATGTCTGGTATTCTTTTTGAAGGGCAAAATTAATAGTCACTGATTTGCAATGATAAAGTCAAAGTTAATACTTGAGAAAATTAAAATGTAGCGAGCACAGAGCCTTGTACTTGATGTGCAATAAACATTTATTGAAGGAGTAATAAAGTAACTGAGCAGTATTAGAAAAAAATTATTTTAACTTTTTGACATATGTTTTCTTGTTTACATATTGGGGATGCTTAATTTCAACAAATGTTTATTTGCAGATAAAATATAGTTTCCAAATTACTCATTTATTATAGGGCCAATATATATTAAAGGAAGAATGGGGATTTGTAATTTCAAATATTACACAACTAGAAATTATAAATATGCCAAGCAGTTTTGATGTCTAATTCTTTTAAAATTGTGGCTGTGGTTTATAAAGGATTTTCTGTGTCATTGTTTTTCCATAATGTTATTGAAAATTGGTATTTAGTAGGTTGTTTTGTTTAAATGTAGATAGGTGATATACTAGGAAGAGCGTTACCTTATTAATCTTAATCGGAGATGACATTTACTGGGTGCTTAATACTATGTTAAGTGCTGTTCTCAATGTTCTGCGTATTACCTCAAACAATCCTGCAAGGTAGGTAATATTATTATTTCCATTTTATGTACCTGGGATCTGAGACCCGGAGAGATTTTTAAAACTTGCTCAAAACCACACAACCAGTAAGTGGAAGAGCCAAAATGTAAACCCATTCACTGTGATCTGGAGCGTCCAGTCCTGGCTGCTCCAGGGTGGTCTTAGGCAAGACCTGACCTTTCCAGGCCTTGATTTTCTCATGGTTCCTGTAAGTTGTAAAATCCTTTTGCTCAATGATACTTTTATATTTAAAACTAATTATCTTAACCTTCCAGACTTAAATCCATATAAGGAAGTTTAGACACATATTTGTTTTGCAAAATGCATTTTACCGGTAACACAAAGTTAATTGACCTTGTCTGCATTTAATGTAAAATATTAAATTGAAAAGAATTGTAAGCACACCTGCACAGAACTAATCAGGATGAAATGTTATGCTGTTTAGATATCTAAGTGATACCACTTTTTAAGAGATAAAGGGATATATATTGTGTAATAGTTCTTGACAATGTAGTGTATTTAAAAGTATTGAGTAAAATAAAGTTTTGTTACTTGAAAACATTTTAATTAAAACTTTTAATTAAACTTTTAATTTGAAATTCACTGTGTACTTAATGATAATTGAAAGCAACTGAGTTAAATACAGACCCCTGATTTCTATTCACTGGGTAAAAGCGGCTGCTTATTAAGACCGAATCTGCCCTACCTGGGAGCTGCCTCTACGGAAGGTGCTTGAAGAAAAAGGTAGCCATTCTCAGGAGTGACCTCCAAGGTCCTGAGGGTCGATAAACATGGTACCTCCCTGTTGAACTTCCTGTTCCTTTACACCCCATCTTTTTTTTTTTTACCAAAGGTTGATAGCAATTGTATGGCTGGTCCGAAGGGTTCAATTTATTTGGATTAAATCGATGGCCATTTTTTTGTGTATGTCTTACGGGTTTTAAAATAACATCATTAAAACAATTTTATAGCCTGAAAAAGTTATACTTGGTCCCCTCACCCTCTCTGCGTAATTATTTACATTTTTTCCTTTCACAGTATATACGTGTATGTGTGTATACATATATACGCTCACATGTTCGTTAGTATGTATTTTTGACAACTTAATCTCAGTAATCAATAGTGGTTTATAGGAAATTACAGTTTATATCTAATACAGAATATTTATTAATATATATTTTATATTTATTTTGCATAGTGACATATCAAGTATTTAATTCTAATCGCTTCTCGGCCTTTTGGCTAAGATCAAGTGTAGTATTTGTTCTTATCAAGTATTTAATTCTAAAGCGTAAATTTTGTAATTTCATGGACACATTGAGATTTCTCATTAGAAATCTAAATGAGTTCTTTGAACCTGTTATTTGTGATTCCCAATCTTATGTGCACTTTGCAAAGTGTATCCACTGAAAGTTGCCCTTTAGAAAGGTGGTAAGACAGGAGTGTTGCTGCATCCCTCTCCCCAGAAGTTGCCCTCTCGGGTTCTAATACCAGGAACTTTGGCTGAAATAGTGTTTCTTAGAAGACAAAGGTCCCTGAATTCTGGATAGCAGTACTCTGGAGTAATCTGTCTTTTGAGCTGTCAGACAAGGCAGTTTAAATCCTATAGCTGCAGCCCCTAGAGTGCTTCCTTACACCTTCTAGACCTGAATATACAGAAGGTGCCAAAAAAATGTATACACATTTTAAGAAAGGAAAAAACTATTAAAATTACTCTGATGGTAACCACTTTGAGCACCTCTTGTAAATGCAGAAGTCTAACATGACTTGTATTCATCTTTTGTTATCAGTATATATTGAGTATTACAATTTTAATACAGTTTTTTCCTTTCTTAAAATGTGTATGCATTTTTTTTGGCACCCTCTGTATTCTTCAAGGCCTAAGAGTGTTTTCACTGAAAAGGTGTTTTAGATTTTTAAGATCAGCATACATTATAATTAATATATTGGTATTTCTGATTACAAATCAGGGCAGAGTGCAATTGCTGGGGAAGAACATCCCAAGGGCCCCCTTCTGCAGGAAGTGCACCTCAAATTCCTGCTAACAGGACTGCTGTCGGGACTGCCCTCCCCGCAGTTTACTCTCCGCATGTGTCCACCGCTGACCACTAAAAACATCAAGATGTATCAGCCACTGCTTGCTGTAGGTGAGTATGGGACCTGTTCTTTTTTTGAATTCTTCATGCATGTTTTACACTGTATAAGACATACAAGTTTGCTAGTTACTAGAAAATCCTTCTTTCTCTTAAAGAATAAAGAACAGGAGGCTAAGTGAAATCGTGTAAATACTCATCTTAAAATATTTTTCTTCTTTTTCCTTTCTGTCCTTTAAATCCACCCATCTTTTTATTTATTTATTTTTAATCACAATGACAATTCGTTCACCTGACACGGAGTGATAGAGTCGCAGACACTATGGGTACCTTTCTGAAATGTCAGGAGGATAGTCCTTCTGTGATGCTGCACTGGACTCCTGTCTTTTCTTGGACCACCCCAGGCTCTTTCTGTGCATGTCATTTTGTATTGGGTTTTTGGTAACTGATAAATGGTCATAGTTGATAGTTTAATAATAGTGTTTTTCATTTGCTAAGAATTGTATATTTAAAATTGTTTAAAGTCTCTATAAACTAAGATTTGCCTCTTGGGTTGAAATTGCATATTTTTATGTTGTAGATAGAAAAATTGGTCTGGGTTTCAACTTGCTGTCACATTAATTTCATAGTAATGTGAGTAACCTAATTTCTTTTATAGAAAGAAACCAAATTTTAATTTGCTATTAAGTATATAAGGTTAAAATGCATTTCTCTAAAATTTCAAAAAATAGTATATTTGTTTGAAATTATCAACATTTTTTTTTAAAGATGTTATTCATTGGCTTCTGGCTTTCGTCCCAGGTCTATAAACATATGATTTGTGATTTTTTTTTTTTCTAAAATGAAAACCTGACCACATTTATTTTGTTGCTAGTATATCTCAGCGTAATGGCTGACTTGTGAGTACTAAAGGCTCATTTGAATATTACTATTTGGCATATTCCTTTTTTCCCATTTTTTTCATTGCTATTTTCTGAAAGTCATTCGAATTTTAAAGTTCAATAGTCTGTGTTCAGATTTATATAAATGTAGATAAATGTTTAATTTTTGCTTTAGACGCTGCTGATTCATGTTAAACTTCTTATGGAAATTTTAATTAGGTTTTGTCAATGTACAATGTATGTACAATGTTAATATACCTATTTTGTTAGTTAGGATTTCGTCAATTTCTTGGAGAAAATTACTTCTTGGGGATAGCTAGATAATAGCTAATTCAGGATCTGAGATTTCTATTGTGGAATAAGCTGTATTGTACTGGTGTATAGTAAATATCAAGTCATTTATTGAATTTAGGACAATAATAAAGTAAAAGCAAAAAATATAAAATAGGTGCCTGAGCTTTTGCAGAGTTACTAGGGAAGAAAGCAGAGTTTGTTAAGCTGTCGAGTTACTTCTTGTGCTACCCCATAGTATTAGATCATAGGTTCAACATCATCAGAACTTGCAGAATGTAGAAATCATTTGATTATTATGAAGCTCTGTTAACTGAAAAGTTTTAGTAATTCTTTAGATATTTTCTCAGTACTAGAAGATATTGTGAAATAGATGATAAATGTAAACAAGTATAATACTGTGTTTTCTACAGTAGTTTCACAAAAAAATTCTGAAGCTCTGTTCAGCAAATAATCTAAAAATTGGAATTTGCCAACCATTTTTACTTCTAATATTATTATTATTATTATCATTACATTTATTATTTCTACATTCGGTTGCTTTGTATGAATTCATTAATCCTTTTAAGTTATGTGCAATGAGAAAGTGACTGTCCACCTAATTATACTGTTCACATTTCTTGCTTAACTTAGAAAAACATTTTAAGGACTGAAACATTACTTTCTCAAGTAATGGCCCTGTCCCTTCTAATTAAATTTTAGACACAGTACCAAGATCATAAAAAGCTTTAGGCAAAATAATAACTACAAACCATAATTACAGTAATAACAGAAATAGTAATAATCACATACTTCCTTTGTGGCAGGTACTGTACTGTTTCACATATGTCTTCTCATTTAATCTCCAGAAAATGGATTTTTTTTTTTTGTGAAAGGGATAAAAACACAGCTTTAGTGTGGGCCAGGAAGTTATAAGAGTCCAGGGCAGAGCCCGGGCTTTCACTCAGGCTCCTTTGACTGCAAAAATCCAGGTAACCATTGTACTTTACCATCTCTTTGTGATTTACTTAACGTGAGACAAAAATAGAAACGAATCTTTGTGAAGAAAAATAAAAAAGTCTGTTTAAGAGTTAGGTTGCCTTTTTGAGAACCGAACTATAATAAACTATAATAAACGTTCCAAAGTTCAAAAAGTGAAAACGGCCATGTATAATAAAGCTTAGGAAGGTGCTTCTTCAAATTCTATGTGTATTGAGTTAGATTTTGAAGTCTTTCTGTGGGAGTCTATCACTTGATTTAGGTAAGATTTCAGGACACAAGAGAGTAGGCCCATCTTTGATAAGTGGAAAGGCAGAGAAATTCAGTCTTTTTTAACACATACCTTTGGTCCCTTTTATAAAAGATCAATGTTGTAGAATGATTAAAATCTCGAGACAAGACTTGTTGGGAAGATCTGGAACTCCCCTAGGTAACTACTCATCTGTTACGTCATTTTGGTAGGTACAGGAAACGGTTCTATCCTGGTGTACCACCTCACCAGCGGGCTGCTGCACAAGGAGTTAAGCATCCACTCGTGTGAAGTCAGGTGAGTGACATCACGAACATACAGAATGCCAGGAGAAAGTTCTTACAGGCTTTTCTGCATTGAATACTCTTCAGTGGTGATTATTTGACTGATAACTTTGGATAATAAATATTCATGTCCAACTAATGGCTATGCTAATCAAGGATGAGCACTAACTGTTTGCTTTTTGTAAAGGACATTATGCAGTGGAGAATTTTTTTCTCACTTTCATTGCTGCATCTTATTTCTTTCTCCTAAGGTCCAAGCTATTTTCTTACTGGAAATCACTGGGTTTCCTTGTTCGGGTTTATTTAGTTTGTTTTTCATTTCTATCAAGATCCCTCTGTAGGACTGCTCATGAAAAATTTGAATAAAGTCGTGTTAATTATTAATTTCCTTTATTTCTTTGTTGAAGCACCATCGGGAAAGAACCAAAACTATATGACAGTATTTTTTCATTTTCAGAGGTGATCTGTTTTATGAGTACTGTGTTTGCCGAGATTTGTGCGGGAGAGCTAATGAAAATGATACTAAAAATAAAAATGCCTCTTGGTTTCTATTTTAAAAGTACATGCCTGTCTGCTCCATGGCGTTATTCTGCTCATCGTATGGCTGTTTTCCTTTTTTGCCCTAGCAAAAATGGATGGATGGATGGTGATGGATTGTGAAGCTACTCCTGTATAATATAAAATTATTAAATTGCTAGTAACTTTTGATGATCCTTTAACAAAAGTATAAGTAGGGCCATTTTCTGTACTCTGTGCATCGTGTAAGTATAGGTCTCAGGTATACATTAAAATTCTTAGTGAACCTTAAAGAACACATTATTCTGAGGAAATGCATTTTCTGAACGGGGGAGGGTTAACCTTTTAAATGCCACAAGTGCTCATTGTTTTGGAAGTTTCTGAGAAGCTTGCATTGCCTTATTCTGTCAGGTGCATTGTTTTGCTGTGCAGCCTGGGTGACTGTTTAGGCCACCTTATGTTGTGCTCCTTCAGTATCTCCCTAAATACATTTAAATGGAGTAGTCTTGGTTTCAAAAGGGTTAGGTTTTCGGGGTACAGGGACATGGGTCTCTGTCTGAACCCTTTCAAGCTGCTCATCGTCTTTCTCTTCTTCCAGCAGTCCCTGATAACCACTGCTGACATCTTCTCTCTTCCATTCTTTCTTGTCTACATTTCTTCTCTTGCCATTTCCTTTCACTGTTGCCTTTTGTGTGTAGTATTTCCTTTTATAGCTAACACCAACCAATCAGAACTCTCCATTAAATCAGTACTTATTCTAAGGTTTACATTAAATATTAATACTTTGCATGCATCATTTCCTTGAATTTCCACTACAGTTCTATGCAGTAGGCACTATTATTATCCCAGTTTATAGAAGAAGAAACCGAGTATTATAATCTGTGAAAAGTTAGGTGGAATTCAGTCTAGGCCTTTTAGGCTTAGGAACTGATCTCTTACGGTATATGTGCTAGATCTCCAGCTAAACAATACACAAAGGTTAGTAGGAAGTACTTCGACAATAAGAGAAAATTTTAACTAAAACAGGATTCATGTTAAGAATTTGGTACATGCTTCTGGAAAATCAAGCACATTTTCATTTTTTTTTTCTGAACCGTGAAATCTTTAATAAAGACACAATAGCTAGTTTATCAGCAAGCTATTCAATTTTTTAAGTAAGATTTGTTATCCTGGCTCAGTTAGGTCATAGATGTCACTAAATACTTGACTTACATGTGCTATAATAATATTTGTTACTGAGTAACACTGAAAGTATAAAGCGTTACTTGGGATACGAAATAACTCTAAAGGATATGCTACTCAGGCAGGTGCTGTGAATGATCACACAGATCTGCACCAGTGTTTCACACGAATTTTCCCTCTTAATTGCCATTTTGAAGATAATTCACCTTTTATATCCAGAGCCGGTACCCCAGAAGATGCTAAAATCCTGCTGTTTTTGTATTTCAATTAGTGCACTTACAGTATTATAATTAAAGCCATTATGGAAATTTCACAGAGGTGTTTTAAAAACTGCTAAACTATTTAGCAACAAACCCCAATGCATTCTAGGTATTCACATGCAAATTACAGGCCGACTTTTAGAAAGTTGTTTTTCTACCTTGTACTAAGTGTGTTTTTTAAAACTACTTAATCTTAAATACTTGAATCTTATGCACACATGTGGTCAGGGACTGCCTAACTGCAGATAGTTGCATCTGTGTGGTTTTTTTAAAACCATGATGTTTTAACTAGTTATGCTTTACAAGTAAGTATAGAGCATCTTCTGTATGCCTGCAAACAGACATCTTTGAGGCTTATCATCTGTTGGAAGATACCTAGATGTAAATGGAGTGGAGTGGTACATGTAGGTTTTCTTAGATTATTAGATTTCTTAGATTATTAGTCTGTGTCTTTGTTCGGTGGGCTAAATTTATGATAATATTGCCCAGTACTATTTTCAATATCAAAAAGCATTAGAACAGTAGTTTATATGGATATCAGAACATTGACTCAGTATTGCTTTGAGTAAATTGAGTGATTTCTGGAAAGTAAAATGATCTGTTTTGTCTGTGAGTTTGCAGAAGTTAGTTTTACATAATCGTAGAACTTCAAGGCCTATCAGGAAGTGTGTGCTCCCCCAGCCACCAGCGTTGAGAAGTAGCCTCTGAGTATCCCCAGTGGAGATCACCAGGCCCATCTTGGGAAGCTGTAGGAGTCAGAACCCCAGTACCCACTGATAAGGGTGCTGTTGTTCACTGGTAGGAGTCCTATAAAACAAACCTAGATAAGTCAGAAAATGAGCTGCTCTTCTTACAGTTTTTTTATAGAGCTCAGTGTGTTGTTTAGACCTAAATAATAGTTTTCTAATCCTGAGAGCACTGTGGTGTTTTGCTGTGTTTGACAAGAGAGTTTGTTTTCATTCTTTGCTTCTGAGAAATAATCCCCTCCTTATCTAATCTACTTGTAAGTCCAATTTGATTTTGATTTTCTTCAGTTGATCAGTAGGCATCGGATGTACAAGCCGCTGCTGCAGTCTGCTCAGAGGCAACATAACACGCTCCTGGTGGTGGATGACAAATAAGCAGTCGCCCCATGTTCTGTGACATCCTGAACATGGGGACATGTTATAAACACTTCCTGAATGTGTATGGCGCTAATAAACACAAGGAAGAGAACATCACTTATTTAACCTAACAGTTTGCTGAGTGCCTATCATGTGCCTGGTGAGGCATGGCGTGTACCTCCCCTCAGAGCGAGTACAACATAGTCGCACTGTGCAGTGTCTCAGCCAGTCCCACTGTCCCCTCCGCTGGTCAGGCTTTCAGGCAAAGCCCATTGCCCTTTGGGATTCAGCTTTAATGGTCTTCCAGGAAGACCATTAAAGGAAGACCAGGAAGCCTTGCCTGGCCCCTGAGGCCAGATTTCGTGTGACTCTTACCAGCTCCTGTCGGACTTTGCACCACTCTCTTGTAATCGGTTATACAGAGTGCATTTGTATAATGTTTCTTTTCTGCTAGATTGTAAGCCCCAGAAGGACAGCGGTTATACCTGTCTCGTTCACAGCTGTATCCCCAGGGCCTAGTATAGTCACTAGCAAATGTATTTTTAAAAATAAGGACTGAAGAATGGGAGGACTGGATTTCTTAGTGTCCAGAGATAGTGGCATTATTGCACTGGAGCATAAGTGGTTCACATTGCCAGCAGCGAGACTTGGAGAGTGTGTCTTAAGGTTTCTTAAGGTCTGATTGAAGCCATCAGTTATAAAGAGAGCAGAAAAAGTCCAAATGATTCTTCTCTCCTTTTATTCACACTGAGTAGAAAACTTAATACTGTTAGGTATCGGGAAAAAAGAGAAACAAGAGACAAAGGGACTTTTCCATTGAATAATGAACCCAATTATATTGTATTCACTATAGGTGTGGTTTTAGCGTAGTAAACGGGGAGGCCTCACATTAGATTTTGACGTAAGAGTAATAATGATGATGATGACGAGTGCTAACGCATACAGTGCTTGTTCTGTGTCAGGCCTTCATGCACTCGCTGTTACGATCCTTACTGAATGGATGAGGAAACAGATGTAAGGAACCAGCTGGAGCTCGGACTTGCACTTAAATAGAGCTTGAAGAAGGAAGAAAGAGGTCGTTCTAGGCTTGGAAAGTCTCAAGAATACTCCGTTTTAAGCTGCCTGATTTGAGTGTTTCAATACAGTTTTACATTTAAAGAAGTTATAATCCTTGGTTACTACAGCAATTCATGCTGTTGCAAATATTTTCAATTCACTTGGGATTATCTTTGTCCCTCTGAGAAAAGACAAGTAAGTGGATGGAGACACAGGGTCAGTGAGGAAAGTTACTGTAGTGAAACTAGCAGACAAGATTCATATGATTGAGAGTTAAGTTTGGTCAGATAGGATGAGGCACATGGCTGGATGGCCTTGGAAGTCACATAGAGAAGTTTGGATGTGATGCACGAAGCCGTTGTACCTTCTTGGGCAAACGAGAGATATGTTCAATATTTGACACTAAGTCTAATAATAGCATTCAAATTGCAGTAGACGTGGATGAACTAGACAGGGGTCGGCAAACATTTTCTCTAAAGGACCAGATAGTAAAATTTTAGACTTTGCAGGCTATAAAATTTCTGTCACAACTACTCAACTCTGCCATTGTATCATGAAAGCAGTCAGAGACAATATGTTAGCTGTGTTTGTCCCATAAATGCTGATGAGCAATCACGTATGGAACAGAGGTTTAGATATCCCTCCCAGACAGCCTCTATCACCTTGTAAGTAACAGGGTAGTATAGTAGTAGTGTTTTTGACTTCTTCTTACGACTCTGATGGTTCACTTGTCCTGTGTCTCCCCTCTTTTGCATTCTCTACAAGCCATGATGGTGAACAGTCTCCAGTTAGATTAGTGGGGACAAACATCACTTCTGATCGGTCCCACACAAAGGAACTCCCAGGGCGTTAGGATAGGCGGCTGTCTTGTCAGCATGTCTTTTTCTTTGAGATTTTTCTTTTGTGCTTTTCTCTAATTGATACACGATTTGGAACTTGCAACCACTTCCAAATCTCACAGCTCAGTTTGTATTGTTTATTTCAGGGAATTTCTGCTCCTAACCAAGAATTGTGATAAAATTCCTAAGTATTCTCAACTTGAAGCAGTCTGCTTAAGATATTTCTATTAATATATCACTTTTTTTTAAGCAATGGAATTCTCAGAAACTACTGTGATGTGATTCTCGTTTGCCACATTTTAACAGTTATTTTAATTCTGCTGTTAATACCCATAACTAAACAATCTTGTCATTACATTTGGAAATAAACTTTTAATGATAAATAATTTCATATATGTTGGAAATATTATACATGATAATGTAATCTCAAATAAAGTCATATTAATATTTCTTGTATAATAAAATTTAGTCCTTAGGTAAAATATTTTTTTTTTAAAAAAGGAAAACCTTATTTTTCAAATAAATTTTTTAAAGCAAAGCAGGTATTAGATTAATATTTATTTAATTTCTTATCATAGGGGTATTGAATGGACGAGTTTGACTGGTTTTCTTTCTTTTGCTACCTCAACACCAAACAATATGGGATTAGTGAGAAATGAACTTCAGCTGGTTGATCTTCCAACAGGTTGGTATATTTAGACTCAGACAAGATTCAAAATGGTTTGTCATATTGTTCAAAAATGTTGTCATATATAAACATGTTTAGAGTACTTTCTTTCACCTTGGAGTTTTTCCTTGTATTCTGTTTGTATATTTATTTTTTGTTGTTCTGTAATAATTGCCCTAGAAAAGACTCATCATTGTTTGTATGCAAATTGTGTTATGGTAAAATGGAGTACCATTAGCTTGAGCAGACAGATTCATAAGTAAATATGATATCAGTTCTTCTTTTAAGTACATTGTTATATATAACCAAAAGTACAGTTTTAAAATAAATCTTTGTAGTTAGATTTATTAGAATGTATTTCAAGACTTTGGACTTTATAGGAAACCCTTAAAAAACTTACAGGTAAGGATTGTTTTTAAATGCTCAAATTTAAAACTTTTGAAAGTCTCTGGCTGAGTGAATAGGGAAACTTAATTTGGGAGTTTAAAGACTTTGCAATAGGAAACATTTCAGTAAAGTAACTTGTTCAGAATTGTTAAAAACCTACAACCCAATGAGTTTTAAAATGAAAAACTTGAAAATAGAATAAGGTGAGGATTTGAAATTATTTTATAGCACATGCTGTGATTTCAAATAATTTGTTTTTTACAAAATTGTGATTTCTTTAAAATGGTGTACCAGTATGAATATATGTTCTAATTACACACACTTATTACACATTACATACAAGATATTACAATCTTATTGGTAAAAAGCAATTTAACCAATAAGATTGTAATATCTTGTATGTAATGTGTAATAAGTCAAGAGTGTGATTGCTTCCTTATAGTCTCAATATATATTTCTAAGATATAGGTGAGAACAGCTAACATACTTTCAGAGTATGTTACTGAACCTCTAGGAATTAGCCCTGCCTTTAGACCAGTGTTGGCTCTAGTTTCATTGGAAGTTACCTACCCAGCAATCTCTACCCTCAGATCCCTGATTTGCCAACAAACACACTGGTCTCTCTAGTTGCCTGGTAACCCAGGGATGAAATGGTATTCCCTAGTGTCATTCACTAAAAAAAAAAAAAATCCCTGTTTAGTTTTTTCAATCAGGTCAAGTTCAGAGTTTTTAGATAACTTAAAATCTGTCTTTTACAAATTTCTTTTTGAGGAACAAATTTCTAAGTAATAGTTATTGTCTTTTTTAAGTGGGACATTTGAGTTCATAGATTATATACTTTTATAGCCTTGTCTTCTGAGGGCAGCAGAGTAGTGGAGTCAGGAAAGGTTGTGGAGTAATAATATAATTGTGATAATATATAATATAATAATTATAATAATCAAATAATAATGGTGAGATTCCATTCGATAGCACTGAAGAGCAGGGAGGCTTATAGGCTTTCAGTTATCTTTAAATGGAGTGTGTTCTCTCTTTGGTTTAATGAAAATTAAAATCTAGGAAAAGATCTTAAAATATTTGTTCAAACATAAGGTAGAATTTTGCATTTTTTTAATTACAGAAAAATCATTTAGTTTCTTTGGCAGCTAACTAATTCTTAACAGTCCCCAATTTTAGTTTATAGAGACCTTTTGATTAGAACATGTCAAATATTTTAATTGGGTATTTTGCACATGGTACAGGAAATCTTAAATATCGGTTGAAGAGTGTTTTCCCCACTAGTTAGTATTCGTAAGTATGGGAAATGTTTACATTACTTTAAATATACCAGTAGTTTTTACAATAGACAATTTCCCTCCTGTAAATGGATTCAAACTTTAGAAATTGTTATTTCTAAATTTCTAAAATTAAATTATTTGAAAGAAACCACAGAAGGAATTCAAGAAACTTTGTAACAAGTGAAAATATTTTTTTTTTATAAAATGGATATATATTATTCATCTTTAACTTGTAATACTTTTGAGAATACTTTGAATTTAGATTATTAGAAACAGCTTAGAAGCAAATGGAAGAATGAATGGCAGAATAGAGGGTAGCACTGATCAAATTACATTGGTATAATTGCTCGTTTCTTACATGTTTTATGTGCTGTTTTCACATTTTATTTAATATTTGCAATTAAAGGTAGGAGCATTGCTTTTCGAGGTGAACGAGGCAATGATGAATCGCCCATTGAAATGATTAAAGTATCTCATTTGAAGTAAGTGTCGATTTAAAAAAATCCATGTTGTTATCACAATGGAATCTTAAGGATTTTTTTTTTATCTTTAAGAAATTGAAAATGCGCTAGAATGCATATAGAGTTTCTTAGTGATAGCAAATGGTGATATGTAGCCATATCAAAGAAAATGTTTTGATCACAAAATTAAGTTGTCATTGCTTTTAATTCTCCACCTCTAAAAGATGAGGTAACTTTTGTATGGATCTTAACATTTCACTACCGTGTTTCCCCGAAAATAAGACCAGGTCTTATATTAAGGTTTTCCAAAGGACGCATGAAGGCTTACGTTCAGGGGATGTTATCCTGAAAAATTATTCTAGGGCTTATTTTCCGGTTAGGTCTTATTTTCGGGGAAACATGGTAGATGGGTAAAATCAGTAACCCTGTTTTGATCTGCTATAGCTGTATTGATGTAAATGTCTGTCACCCACTAAGAAAGTGTTATCTGATGAAATTCTGATGCACTTCCCACCTCAGTGTAGGTTTATTGACTGAAAGAATTCATTTTCTTCATTTATAATTTAGACCTACTTTAGTTCCAGGTAAGTTTTGTAGCTTTTTTATTCCAAGGGAAAAATACATGTAAAGCTGGATTATTAAACATAGAGACTTGAATGAAAACCAAAAGATCAAAGAAAGAAGTAAGCTCTCTAAAATAGATTTGAAATTTTCTTTAGCATTTCTAGATCTTTGCATTTCCATATAAATTTTAGAATCAGCTTACCAGTTTTACCAAAAAGGTTTCTTGGCATTTTGATTGGGATTACATTGACTCTATAGATCATTGTGGGGAAGGACTCATCTGAAGTTTTGTGATTCATGAACATGGTGTATATATTTTTCCACCTCTTTAGGTCTTCTTTAATTTCCCTCAGTAATCTTTTGTAGTTCTTGGTGTATATGTCTCACAAATTCTTTATTAATTATTTTTTGTTTTTTCTTTGATGTTGTTATAAGTGTTTTTTTATAAACTCTTTCCTATAATTTTCACTATAACCTGCATACCAATCCATTGAGGTAGGTAGTGGTCTTCGCATGTCATGTATGAGAAAATTGAGCCTCAGGAGGGTTACTCTGAGTTGTGGCAGCAGGATGTGAATGCTTGCCTTTTTTTCTTCTTTCTTTTGAGCTGGGCTCCTTGCCTAGTTATGGCTGTGTGGTGCTCAGAGGTCATCTTAGAGCTTACCTTCTTATGACTATTAATCACGAGGGCTAAATATATAGTTTAAATTATCTATGTTTAGAACGTGTCATTGGAGTTTTCTGATTTACTGAACTGTTATTTGTACTACATATGGTGAAACTTTTGCAAAAAGGGGCTTATTTACTAATTTTGTTTATTTTAGGCAGTATTTGGCAGTTGTATTCAAAGATAAACCCCTGGAGTTATGGGATGTTAGAACTTGTACCATTCTTAGAGAAATGTCTAAAAACTTCCCGGCAATAACTGCTTTGGTAAGTTACAGCTGAAGAACTAAATAGTTTATGTAGGTATGCACATATATGGTGAATATTTTTCTTTAGCTTGAATTGAAATCCTTACTGCCATGTATTTTCTTGTTAAAAGGTATGTTCAGAGAAGATCTAAAAATTTTGATAACTCTTATTTTCTTGGATGGGTTAAGCTAATACTATATTAGTGCAATTCCAGTTAAAATGACATTTAGATATTTTCAAGAACATGATAAACATTCTAAAATGTTTGTGAAAGAATAAAGGTCATAATAGCTAAATAAAGCTTGAAAAAGGAGGAGAAATGTGACGGATGATGGTAATATAAACTATATAAACTATATCCTACCTGATATAGTTTATATTATTATAGGTGTATAACTGTATATACCTATATGTATCTATATAGTTATATACCTATATATATATCTATATAGTTGTATAGCTATAATAACATGAACTATATCAGATGGGATATAGTTTATATTACAAAACCAGAGAAATGAAAGCAATGTCATATTGGACCAAGAACAAGAAATGGACCAACATCATAAGGAGCTCATTATGAATATTTGGGAACTTAATGGACAGTAAAGGAGCACCCAAGTCCCAAGGGGAAGAATGGGCTATTTAATGAGAAGTCTTGAGACTTCTTGAGACATTTTATGGAGAAAAATACTGGATCTCTACTTGATATCATATTCAGAGGTGGGCTCCACAAGATTAAAGACCTAAATGTAAGAAAGTAAAGCTATACAATTATATAATCAAACATAGAAGAATATTTATGTGTTCTAGGGGCAGGAGAGGACGTCAGAAGCTTACACCAAAAGGCAAAAAATACTAATGCATTTAATTACATCAAGATCGGTGCTTTCTGTTCAATGAAGGACACCTATGTCAAAGTTAAATATGGAAGACAAGTTGGAAAAAGAAATTTTCCAACGTCTAAGACTGACAAGGGTCTAACTAATCCCTCTAGGGGATGAGTATGGGGGGAACTCCTGCACGTAAGCAATGAGAAGACAGGAGTCCCAGTGGAAAGATGGACAAAGTATGTGAGCAGTTATTGAATGCCACAGAAGCCTAAAAGGCCAACAAGCATATGAAGAAATACTCAAACTCATCAGTTTTTAGAGATGTGTAATATAAAATAACCATGATACATCTTTTAGACTAACAAGAATTGGAAAGCCAGATAGCATCAGATGTGGGTGTGATACGGGCTGTAGGAATTCTTCTGCGCTGCTGGTAGGAGTGTAGGCAGACGAAGCCATTCTGACAGCACTTACGCCCGGACAGACATCCTCTGTGCCCCCGCTATTCAGCTCCTGGTCACACAGGAGCTTCCGTGAGGATGTTGACTGCCGTGTTATTTGTTGTGATGAGAGTTTGGAGGCAATCTTGGTGTCCTTTGCTGAGAGAACAGACTGAAAATGGGTGGATACACCCGTGGAGTATTCTATAGCATGCAGAGCTTAGCTGCACAGTGCTGAGTGAAAAGAGTTAGAAACCAGGACGAGACAGATAATACAGTGCTCTTTATGTAAGTTACAAATACATGCATGTAAAATAACTGCATGCTAAGAATTTATGCATGTGAGAGGATATTAGATTACATACATTAGAGTGGGTGGGAATATAAGAGAAAAAATAAACAAAATGAGAGGTTTGAGGTGGTCCCGTGGATGATAATGGGCCATCATTGGAGGAACATGATTATCTCGTGCTGTACACCTGGGGGGAGGACGTGGAGGGAGGGGCTAGGAGATACCGTAACTGAATTTATTATTTCCATTTTGTTAAGAAAAAAAAAAAAAAGGTTTTGTAAAGACCTTTCCATTTTGTGAAAAAACCTTCTAGAAGTTTGCCATTAAACTCTTCTACCTTAAGCTCTAATTAAAGATTAGAAGTAACAGGAGGTGGAAGCAGATTATTAAAGGCTTCTACCTTAAGCTCTAATGAAAATGCATTCAGTTAGCCTTTCTATAACGATAAAACCTGAGAACAAACTGTGAATTCATGTGCACTGACAATAAGTGACGCTAGGCAGCAGCAAATGTGCCAGCTGTTGTGGAAGGATCCTTTGACAGAAGAAAGCTCAGCACTTCTAGGTGTGTCTGTCTCTGCTTCACAGGAGTGGTCACCGTCTCACAACCTGAAGAGCCTGAGAAAGAAACAGCTGGCCACCCGAGAGGCCATGGCCCGCCAGACCGTGGTCTCCGATGCAGAGCTGAGCATTGCCGAGTCATCTGTGATCAGGTACATGCAGGGCACTGTTTCCGCCACCGTCATTTGTAATATCCGTGTCATGGTTGGGAGCTTGACGAGTGTCACCCAAAGGCATCTCTAGAAGCAAGTTACACTCTGCTTTTGAACATACTTTCTCTGTTGCTTCAGTCCACCCCCAGATTACTGCAGACTTAATTTAACTGTCGAGGAGCTTAGTGTAGTCACTAACCTACACTGTAACCTCCACACAGCAGATCTGTAGTGAAACGAGCATTCTCAGTGCCCTTGTGTTCTGTAAACTTGCGCTTCTGAAATTCAAGTGAACGTAGCATGAGCATACACAGAGATCACATTGTCGTTTATGTACACCAAAGAAAATGCAGAGGGTGCCAAAAAATGTATACACATTTTAAGAAAAGAAAAAACTGGACTAAAGTTGTAACACAGTGAATGACGCTAGCATTCATTTGATTAACGCCATCTTTTGAGCCTACGTCATACTACATTGTTACATAATTCAGTTCAACTTGAAAACTAATACCTTGATAACATCTCTTAAAATGTGTACCTTTTTTTTGGCACCCCCGATATATTGAGAATTCTAAATTTAGATATTGTCCTCATCCCTATCGCCACCAGTTTTACAAATAAATCCCCTCCGAGAGCATGCTGGGTCAAGGTAAGGCCCCTCTTCTGCTGAGGAGAGTTCTGCAGCAGAAACAGCGGAGAGGTTTGTTTTTCTTGTGAGAAGTCCAGAGCACTGTGTTCCTCTGTTGGGGGAAATGTTCTCTGGGGTCTGACTGTTTGGGAGTAATTTGTGCTTTCCTGTTATTAGCTGGAAAGATTAGTTTCAGCCTCTTTTTTTTTTTTAATGGTTTTGGACCTCCTGTTAAATCTGTTAATTATGGGTGTCACTCTAGGGAAATGAAATATCTTTATCTTATTTTTCTCTATCCCAAAGCTTGTTGCAAGAAGCAGAAAGTAAATCTGAACTCAGTCAGAACATCTCTGCCCGGGAGCATTTTGTGTTTACTGATCATGACGGCCAAGTTTATCATCTCACTGTGGAAGGAAACTCAGTGAAAGACAGCGCTCGGATTCCCCCAGATGTGAGTCAGCCCTTGGTTAAATCTGTATTCAAGTTCTTATCAAACATTTTATTGGTTCCATATCCAGTCAGGCCATCTGTAAGTTGGAAAACTATTTCAGAAAAATGTAATATAAATAAACTTTCAACTTTCCTATTTAAGAAGATAGCATCATTGATTAAACTTGTTCTGTACTATTAGAGAATAGCATTATAACTACTTTGCTTAAGTATTTATCGTGTGCTACTCATTTTTATCCCCATAATAATCCATGAGGAATTATTTTCATTTTATCGATAACAAAACTGAGGGAGACTAAGTAACTTTCTCAAAATTACCCAGCTTAGTGACGTGGCCATTTTAAACTCAGGTATGTCTGTTTGACTTCTGTATCTTTCCTCTCTCCATTTCAGGCATTACTTTGAAGGATTTGATTTACAGTCTAGTATTATTTTTGGATAATAGTAATCCGGTTGTAAGGGTAACAGTATCATTAATATTTGCTAATTTATATATCTTCTTATGGTCTTGTGGAATCCTCTAACTAATGTTTTGCAGTGAATAATTTGTCAGCATGTATATCTCACATGTTGTTTTTAATGGATGGATTAAGAAAATGTTTTGGTTAATAATACTACTATAATGGTTAAGTGAAGGCATGAGATGATATATGTATGTGTGTGTATATATATATATATCATCTTTAAATATATATATATATATATTTAATCTTTAAATATATATATATATTTAAAATTGGCTGCTTTCTAAAAATGGAATGCTTTAGTCAACTGCCAGTACCCATGCTTACGAGGTTGCAGTCAGGACATCGGCTAGGGTGGCAGGGTCCACCTCCAAGATGGCTCCCACACGAAGCCATCACACATTAATGCCGGCTGTTGATGAGAGAGAGGCCTCGGATTTTCCACACGTGGGCCTCTCCATGGGACTCTCTGAGTGTCCTCACAATGTGGCAACTGTCTTCCTCCAGAGTGAGTGATCAAGAAAGTGTAAAGAAAGCTGCTATGTCTTTTAGGACCTAGTTTTAGCAGTCACACTCTTGTCATTTCCGCACGATGCTATTGGTTCACAGGTCAGCCCTGTTCCTTGTGGGAGATGATTATGAAGGGACAGGAACACCTAAAGGCAGAACCAGTGGGGGCCTCGTAGAAGCTGGCCCCCACACCTTCGTTATTAACAGCTGTGGAAGAAGCGAGGGCACCCAGACAGCCTTCACTAAGAATAGAAGCTAACATTGCAGAAGTGCTCTTCAAACTGTAATTTAATTTTTACTATTGTATAGAATAAATCGTATCTGAGGCATAGTCTATTTTGAACGATCTCTAGTGTTGCCAAAAATGTTCACTAATTTAAAAGGATGAAAATTATACTGCAAATGTGAAAGATTGATATTGGTAGTTATAGTAAAAATAACCTGGCTAAGCGTGTACGTGAGTAGCAGTGTACTCACCGTACTCTCGGTGTAATGTCCTTCGGAAAATCGCTTTACTTTCTTAGTAACCTATGTAGCTCGTCTTTAGAAGCCCAAAGCAGGCCCCATCTGAGCTCTTCTATGCCACTCGCGAACTCTTCAGTCTCTTTTGTAATCACTTCACATTTGAGAAGAGAATGTAGAAACAATCCAGTAATTTTTGAGACGCCAGTTCCCCCCCTCCCACCCCCAAAAGAGTTTGAAATTTTTGGACATTGACACGAGCTTTCCTTTTTATAAGTGCTTCTTGCAGTATGATAATTGCACGCCACACAGCTTTTAAAGTTCTAACATTTTGTGGGGATCTGAGGTCAGTATAGGGAAATCTGTATTCTGCCTGCCAGATCCTTTTATTGCACAGCTAGAAGCAGCTTCCTCAAAGAATGACCAGCCTAATGAGCAATAAGGATCTAGCCTCCAGTGACATTAGTACACACGAGTGAAATTAGTGCATACATGCTTGTATTTTAGAGCAGATTATTTTTAAGGAAAGGGAATGGAGCATCTACTAGATAATACAAGAGGAATTGGTTTTGTTTTATTATTTTTATTTTCTGTAATTAAAATATTTTCTAGAGATTATAATGTAGAATTTAGGCAGAGGTTTTGTTTGCTTATTTTAATCCATTATTTATGTTACCCTCCTCTCAAATATGAAGTATTAAACATTTGTTTTGAGTTGAAATTTTCCTTTTGGATTTGCTCCCATAACTATAAAGTATATAAAAATGACAAAAACAAGAGGAAGGTTTGGCATATTTTAAAGTATGTTCTCATGGAGATTCTGTAGTAGTTGGTTGACTGCCTTTATTCAGAAAGCTGGGACAATGGACAAGAGTGAATCTCTGCTTTGCTGCCAGCCTTATTTGTGGTTTTTTGAACATCATATTTTACATGTAGGCAACATATCAGTTCTCTCAGGATTATCTGGAGCCACAAAGCAAGGTTGTGGCACATCCTCTGAAAGCACGTCGGTGCCTCCATATGGCCTATGTTCCATCAACAAACTCTTAGGTAGAAAGGTCTGGAATGTTTAATTGTACAGTTGTATTAATACATCACTTGTCATTCTAAGCTGATAACACTAATTTCTGGGCTAATTTAAATGTTAATATTCTAATTTTTAGAAGTTAGAAAGTAAGAATATAAAATGTTAAAATTTTCAAGACTAAAATATAAATGTAAAGGCAAATTGTTAATTAAATATTCTGTTAATATGGTCAGAACAGAAATAAGATCTTCGAGTATTGTTTCATATACGTAAGTCTATTTATTTAACATAACCTCCTATGTTTTTTTTAATTGAATCCACTAAAGTACTCCTTTTTAATACAGTTTTTCTTTTGTTTCCTGCCACTAGAATTTACGCAGTATTTGGTGTGTGCGCCCATCCGTTAATAGTCACTTGGGCAGCCCGTGGAGCTTTCCTGCTCCTTACTGTGGCTGACGGGAGAACTGAACATACGCATTTTTATATTGTTCTGTAAAGGCAGAAACAAGAAGTAATTGAGCAAGAATACTATTTAATAGCCAGTGTATATTGACTGTTTATTGTGTGGCAGGCACTGTTTTAAGGCCTTTGCCTGTATACATTTATTAACACTAATGGGAACTCCTCAGGTTTCATGAGTTTACTCTACTTTATTGATGGTAAAAATCCAAGACACAGAAAGATTAAGTAAACGTGCCCCAAGTCATGTCACAAAGTAAGTGATAAAACTCGAATTGAAACCCAGGCCGCAGACCCCAGAGCCCAGGCTCCTGAGCTTCTGTCACACAACCTCTGCGCGTTTGTTGCAGCTGCAGGCTCCCAGTGTGGCGTCATTACAGTAGTGCTGCTTTCTTACATTTGGGTTTCTATTTGTAACTGTTTTGCAAAGCTTTCTGTGGATTCAAATTGTGCAGGTGCCTTTAATGTACAGTACCTTGCCACATTCTTTATTCCAGAAGGTATCTATGGAGCTCTAAGCCCGATTTTTCAGTAGAAAAATTGCTGCACAGTTGTTATGAAATGGCTCTGAGTTTCCCCTGGAACAGATTTATTTATCCTTTTGCAGGAAGAGAGAAGTCGGAGACAAGAGCTCTCTGGAAATGGTTTCCTTTCCTTCTCATTTTTTCATCTTTTAATTTTCTTCTGTTTAAGGTATTTGTTTCTCAAAAAGACAGTTTCTCTATAAATCTAGTTCAGATAACTTAATATCTATCAAATTGAAATCTCTTGTTTTTTCATAGTTGAAATTGATGTGCTATGTAGCTCTTTCTGAGTCCAAAGTCTGTCTGTTACTGTTTGGTGGCATTCATAATAAAGCAAAACCATTTATAATTAAGTTTTATTAAAATACATTATTTCATCACAGTTATTAAGTAAAAATATTGGCTCTGTTATGACAGCTTATGAGTAGTGAAATTTATGTGTATCTGTTAATATTCTTTTCTAGGGAAGCATGGGTAGTATTACCTGCATCGCTTGGAAAGGTGATACTTTAGTTCTTGGAGATGTGGATGGAAATTTAAATTTTTGGGATTTGAAAGGCAGAGTGTCCAGGTATGAGTTAAGAATGCAGTCTTGTTATTTGGTTAAAAAAAAAAGTAACCCCTTGATATGGTTCCATTGGAGGCTGTGACTTGGTAAACAGGGTCACCAAACATGGCCTGTAGCATGGACCTGGGATCTCTTGTCACTGAACTTGGGAGGAAGGGCCTTGAACCAAGCTCTGGATCATTCATATCTGCAAGTGGCCCATACAGAAGTGCTGGGACACTATTCCAGCTATTGTTAAAGGGCAGACCCTTTCTGGGAGATTTGACTCTTTTCCCAGAAAGTAAAGTGGTTCTCCCATCACCAGAACTTGTCAAAAAAGGAAGTAGAAGGAAACATAGTTTCTGGTGATGAGGTGTTACTCTACTTCATGTTGGTGTTTTGGTTTTTGTTTGTTTGTCCTCAGAGGGATACCTACACATCGGAGTTGGGTGAGGAAGATTCGTTTTGCCCCTGGTAAAGGAAACCAAAAATTAATAGCCATGTACAATGATGGAGCTGAAGTGTGGGATACTAAAGAGGTAAGCCCAGCTCCCCATGTGTTGCAGTGATATAAGTGAAGCTGCTGCCTGCAGAAACTGTTTTTTCCTTCCTTCTGATTTGGAAATGAAAACTATATAATGGCCTTGTCAAACTTAAAACAATTTTCTTCTTAAAATTTTTCTTTTCCAGTATTTCTGTTCCAAAGGCAACAACTTAACAGATTTTTTAAAAATGTCCTCACTGTCTTTGGGACCTTTAAGATGCAGTCTGCATGTAGAACTAGCTGCCAAAGACCATTCAGTGTTAGTTTTCCACTGGAGCTTTGCCCAGGCACCAGCTTTCTTTGACTGTGTAATCTAGAGTGATAAACTCATCCTTTTCTTTCTGAAAGTGACAACCAAATTCACTCTTGAAGGTTCAGATGGTAAGCAGTTTAAGAAGCGGAAGAAATGTGAACTTTCGGATATTGGACGTGGACTGGTGTACATCAGATAAGGTGATCCTGGCATCAGATGACGGGTGTATCAGAGTCCTCGAGATGTCTATGAAGTTCACGTGTTTTAGAATGGATGAACAAGAGTTAACCGGTATGGAATGCTAATGAAAGGATGCTTTGAAGTCTGTCTGTATTTTGCCCATACTGCTCCCTTCTGGGAAGAGAGCTGCTTCTGTTCATTTCAGTCTTCCTTTCTAAGAATCTGAGTTTAAGAAAACATGTTAACTTAAAGCTTGAGTGTTTCTACTGCTAAGAACTCCAGTATGGTAAGTGCTCTTTCTTTAACCCTTTCCTTAGAGCTTTTTCAAATGATCAAAGATGTTTACATTCATAAAAATGGCTACTCAGAATTTAGGAGAACGCATCAGAGGACATGATCTAGTGATAGGTGCTGCTGGCTTTTTAATAATTTGAGCCTTGTATCTTTTGCAAATATGTATCATTAAAAGTCACTTGGGAAAGTGTTCTGAGTATTATGCATTTTGATGCCTATCTTATGACTTGTTAAATGGCCAGTCAAAACAAAATTAGATGATTGTACTATCTTATCCTTTATTATATGGTTGTTTTAAGATTGCTTTTTACCAGAGTGAAAAATATTTTAGTGCAAATAACCTCATAAGTTACTTTAAGAGAAGAATATTCTGATCCTAATTGGAGCCAAGCAGGAAACTTCCTGCATTAAGTACTCTCTCAGCGTAGCTTTGGTGTACACACCAGGCTGTCTGATCTGTCAGAAAGTTTCCTGAGAGACTTGTTTAGTCATTTACCGAGTCTCAGCATAGAACTGTCAGCTCTGGGAATTGTCCGTACTTTGTAGAATCACCCTTCGGCCCATTCAGGGACAGTCACGTTTTGCAAACCTGCTCCTCGTTGCCAGGTTCATGCCTGAGGTACTTCCCTGTTGCTGCTGCTGTTGGCGGGGCTACCTGTACCTTAGGTCAGGTGTGCTTTTGTCTGTCTTCCCCACCCTTGACTCTGTACTTGGGCAGCACCTCTTCTTAGTGTAGAGCTGTGACTGCCATCTGGCAAAGCCCGAAGTGCAGTGTTGCGTTTCCATGTTGTCCTTCAGACTCTTGCCAGCTCTGCAGAAATCGCAGGACCTCCTCCCGTGGAAGGAGAATCTTTGATACTGATTTTAAACCTAAAGTTATTAAGGCAATGGAGACAACTTCAAGGATGGTTTTGCTTTTAATTCAGTTACTAGTTCTAGGTAAATAGTGTGCAAACATAATCTAAATGTTTGAGAAGCTTTTCTTTGACCTTTAATTTAAAATGTGGATCTAAAAATCTCCAAAGCCAAGGTAGCTTTTTCTTAAAATTAACTGACTATAGAATTAGAGCCCATCATTAACCCGTTGAATACCACACTTGAACATCTGACCTGCACCCAATTTTAGATTGCATTTTTCTTTTAAAGTTTTTCTAATATTAAAAAAAATCATTTCTATTTAACCTGTACTGGCGTGGCCTTAGGTAAAAAGGGGGAAAAAAAATTTAAATAGTAATGGAGAAAGGTCAATAAAATTGTGCCTGCATTCCACAAATTGAACTTTAAACTCAGAACAACACTCGGTCAATGTTAAAGAATAAAAACTGGTGATAGTGAAACCATGGAGTTTGGAGGAAGATGTCCGTATGTTTACCTCCATGTACGTGCTGACTTGGTCTCGGAAACACGTTTGCTATAATACATTTCTATTCTGGGGAATTATAAATGTATTTTGGACTTACTGATGTGAGATAAAAATAAAATCGTTTTAGGTCAGATGCATTATATATCACAGTTAATATATTTTCTTCAGTTCTCTTTGGTAACAAGTAGAGAATATCATAAAATACTGATTTAAATCTGTCTGTTTTCTTAGAAGGGCTTAGGTAGTCCTCTCTTCCTATGCCCGCTTTATTTACATTTGTCTCTCCACCCCACCCCCCACCCCGAACCACAATAAAGGGAGATGTCAGACAAATGTAGAAGATGGGAATCCCTGTTTTTGACTTGGAGAACCCTTCTTACCTGCTGCCTTATTATCAGGGGCAAAAAAGGGCATAAAAACCCAAAATCTTAATATTCTTTTTAGCAGCCTCTTAAAGGAATCCAAGAGTATGAGACTTGCTTAGTAACATGCTAGTATGATGCCGTTTCACCACACCGTCACGAGTATCCACACCGTGTCAGAGACTCTTTAGTCTACCTTCCTCCCAACTGGTGGGCCGTTGGTGAGCACGTTTTTTCCAAGTGCGCTCATATGGAAAGACGCTTTCAAAAATCAGGTTTATACACGAACGTTTCCTCTTTGTCTGCCTCAGCTTTCCACGGTTGTTTTCTAGTAGTTTTCATTTGGGGCATTTGGAAATGTGCCGCGACTTGTGAGTGTGGGGCGGTCCAGGGACGCTAAGCAACATGCAATGCATGGAACAGTCTAGACGATGAAGAATTGTCCTGCCCAAAATGTCGTTAGTGTCCCCTGTCTCCCTTCTTCCCCCTCATTGAGTCCCCGTGAACAAAATCACCCTTCTTCCTAGATTGCCTGCTCACCTTGACATTTGCCACTTTCAAGTGGTGACAGAGTAATTTTTCTGCTGCTTCTCTTCTTGGCTCTTCAGTTCCTGATTTCCTACATTGCTGTCATACAGGCACCTGAAAGCCTGCGTGTGTTTCTGATTAACACCTCAGATAGCGGCAACCCAGACTAAGCAGAATGTATCTAAGAGAAGTAGCAATGATGCCAACTGCCTTTTCATTCTAGTTGTCCCATTGGCAGAAGTCAGTGAGCTCTTGCAGGTGAGTTTCCCTAGCTGTGAGATAGATGATCGCCTGTTTTTCATGGCTGATCTTTGCCTTTGAGAAGAAAGATTTAAATTCACTTGCGTGTGGGAGGTAATAGAGTTCACTTTCAGTTTGTTCAGGCTCATGGGATGCTATCTATCGACATACTTTGTTTGGAGAAATAACACATATTTGTTTTTAAAACGAAGACATTTCCTTCAGTTTACTCAGGCTGTAAATGTCTTGCTCACATTACATAAACACTGCAGCGCGCTGTCTAAGAAGATTATCTTGTGTCTTTTCATTTGTCTACTGATTACGAAACTGCCATGTAGTTTCCATGTAGCATGGGAACTGTCCTTGAGCCATTCAAGTTTAATTTGTATTGTTAATTTCTTGTTCCGTGACATTTACTATTTCCAAACATTTTGTGACGTACTGCCAGCAGCTACTACTGTCTGATAGCGAAAGAGGCTGACTTGAAAATTAGGGGTGAATAGAAAGAGAGAGCATTCAGTAAATTAAGCACCATCATCCCTTCCAGTGCTGATTTTAATGGTTCTATAGATAGGTAGGTAAGCCTCATTCTTACCAGGTACATTCCTTCGTTTATAACCTGACTGTAAAACAAAAGAGAAATTTGAATAAATGGAAGGAAAAAAACAACAAAACAACTTTCAGAGCAGAAGAAACTATAAGCAAAGCAAAATACAAATGATAACCTGGTAAAAGTATTTACACATCATTAACAGATTGTTCACAGGGAGAAATAAAGGATATACAAATGGCCTTTAGCCATATGAAAACATGTCACCTTTATTCATAATAAAAAAGATACGAATTCAAACTACACTAAGAAACCATTTCTCACCCATCACACTAACAGAAATTCGAAAGCTTAAAAACAATCTGTTGCAAGGCAGTGAGAAAACAAGCACCTTCATACACAGCGTGCAGAGTGATCCCTGTAGGAAATTCCATTTCCTGACCAAAAAGAACCTGGGCTCCTTGGACTAACAGTTTTTTCCAGGATAAAAGCAGAAAAGACGCAAGATGACTCTGCGACATCATGCAGTCACAGAAATTAAAGAAAGAATTCAAAACCAGTGAGAACCTGTCATAAGTATAGAGACCAGCTTTGAGGGGCTTCTGTCAAATTCAGGGGAGTATGACCATTGCAAAGAATGATGGTATAATATGGATATCATTGTTGAATAAAAAAAAAAAATCCATCACTTCATAGTAATATTCAAAGAGAGAAGGGGGAATGGGCAAGAAGGAAAGCTCGTGTTTATAGAAGAATGCCACTTGATAATGTAAACAGAATGCTAGAAATATACAATCACCAATTTGTAACTCCTAACGTAATAATTGATTCAAGCCAGGATCATTAAGTGGATGTCCTATTACTGGGTAAAAGAGTGTTGGGAACAGGAAGTTCAGTCTCTGTGTCTCCTCCACACATTACTTACTTATTCTAAAGGGAAAAAGGTGCCCTGAGTAGAGAGAGCTTTGGTGAGTTC
Source organism: Rhinolophus ferrumequinum (assembly GCF_004115265.2). Lineage (NCBI taxonomy): Eukaryota > Metazoa > Chordata > Mammalia > Chiroptera > Rhinolophidae > Rhinolophus > Rhinolophus ferrumequinum. The sequence goes on along the minus strand of NC_046299.1, from coordinate 8,950,740 downwards.
CCACCGAACTAGATGGACAGATTGAGTGTTATGTACCAGAAGGTAACCAACTCACATGCCCCTTCTGATAGGATGCGGTGGGGTGCACACAACATCCCCTGAGTGCTGTTCTGGCCAAAAATGATTAACCTGAGTCGATGCTCAGAAAACACACAAATCAGAAAGTAAGCCATTTTCTAAGATAGCTGACTCTTCAATAATGAAAACATCATGTAAGATCAAAAACAAAGTGGGAGGTCTGTCTTAGATTAGAGAAAACTAGAAACATGACAAGACAGTGCAGGCGGGAGCCTTTACTAGACCTTAGATTTTTGAAGAGAATACAGCTGTCAGGTACTTGGTGGATAACAGAGGACTTTTGAATATGAACTGCATTCAAAGTGACTTTATTGAATCGGTATTAAAACTCTTGTTTGTGAGGAAAAAAAGTGGTATTAGAACTATTCTTGACCACCTTCCAACGTAGAAATTGAAAAGTCCATGTAAAATATTTTATCTATGATTTAATTCATATTTAACTGCATAGAATGAAGTTTCCTAAAGCAGTGCTGTCCAATAGAAATATAATTTGAACCACATACGTAGTTTAATTTTCTAGTACCCACATTAAAAAAGTAGAAAGAAACAGATGAAATTGATTTTAATAAAAATTGTATTTAAGTCAGTATATCCAAAATTTTATCATTTCAACACAGCAATATTAAAAATTACTAATGAAATATTTTACATTTTTTAGTAAGTATTTAGTCTTCAAAATGCAGTGTGCATTTTACATTTAGAGCATGTCTCAATTCAGAGGACAAGCTTTCAGCAGAAATACTAGAGTTGTATTTAGATTTTATAAAATTTACTGTGAAAGTAGTCATGTATTCTAGTTCTTCCAAATATCCTTAAAAGTTATCTAGTTATTTAATGACTGAATCAAGTATTAGTTTTTAAATTCAAATTAATTAAAATTAAATAAGATAAGCGTTCGTTTTCTTCATTGTAGTCGCCATATTTCCAGTGCTCAGTAGCCACATAGGAATAGTGGCTGTCGTATTGGACGCAGACCGTAAAGTCTGTGGTCACTTACGGAAGGCAACACCCCCTGAAGATTTGTGTGATTTCATGTAATTATATCTATCCAAGGGCTCCATGGAAGACAGGCTTTGCAGGACACAGGAGGGCAGTGAGGCTGAGTTTGTAAATGCCAGCAGGTTCCAGAGACTGTGTATAAGGTTGAAAGTCTGACGGAGTCCAGCTGTTCAGGGAGCCAGGGCCCAGCTGCCTGGCTGATGGAGCCTTTGGGTCTTCTGTTTCTTCGCACTGGAACTTGAAAAACAGGCAAATTCTGTTTGTTGTCTTAAGTAAGCCAGATGCTGCATGTGGGGGATGCTAGGGCCCAGAGTCTGGGGAAATAGTCCTTTTGTGCAAGGGTTACCTTTATAGGTGAGACCTGAGGATGTGGCTGATCCCTTTATGAGAAGCTCAGTGTTGATGGGCCATGTTAGTTTAACAGTCTCCGAAAAGCAAAGGCGTTGAATGGGATAAGCTGGTACTGGTAAATGATTATCGTTAGTCTTTTAAAATAATGAGCTATATTGATATCTGTTAAGTCTTCACATTGAATCGTTTATTCAGGTGGGATTATTATATACATCAGGAGACCTAAATCTTCAAAAGGGGGAGAAAAATATGTAAGTTAGTTTGAATGAAGAGAATCTCTCTACTCTTAGCCTGTGCGTCTTAGCTAGTGAGTACACTAAACATACTCTCTTGCTTGCCACCAGACTTATACATTTTTCTCTACTGACTTTTCTATAAACTGTCTACAGCTGAAGCTTCATGGTGGTATCAAATTTTATTTAAAAAGAAAAAAAAACAACTTTTTTTTTTTTTTTTTTTTTTTAATCTAGAGCCTGTGTGGTGCCCGTATCTCCTTATTCCAAGGGCCTCTCTCACTTTGAAAGCTTTCTTACTACACCAACCTTGGAATGGAGAGTATTCTCTGGATATTTCTCATGTGTAAGTTTTTTTCCATTTTTTTTTTTTTTTTCCGTTCTTCATTTCCTTGGGGTTGAAAGACACTTACAAACATCAGCAGCAGCCAGTAAATGCAGGACTTAAAGGCTTGGGACCTTAAAACCATGCTGAGGATTAGAATCGTCGGTTGGCCTCTAGTTTCTACCCCTCTGGGGCCTTTGGAGGCGTGAGTCTGAGGAGGGCTGTACACATGCTGCTCTCAGGTGGGCCTCTGGTCATCTTGCAGTCTGAACACGGGGCATGGCATGATGAGTGTGAAGGGGGCCAGTTGAGGCCAAGACTTAATTCTTTTTAAAAACAGCAAGAATGGGTCTACTTCAGAGGTATTTTATGTTTTATAAATGTCCATGCCTGCCTCATTGCAAAACTATTCCCAGAAACAGTTTAGTAGTTATTCATTAACCCACAAGGGCTCGGAACTTACGCCATGTGGAACGCACAGGTGAGCGTGGGTTAGGGGACTAAAAAGAATGCAGTGCGAGGGTGTGTGCATGCTCCAGGAAGGGTCTGCTGAGGGGACACGGATGTCCCTTCTGCAGAGAGAACGAGCACTTCCCTTCAGCCCTCTCCAAATGCCCTATTCACATGAGTCTACACCTATAGTTTTTAGAGCCCACCGATTAACGTTCTGGTTTCTTGAAAGTCAGACTTTCTTCACTCATCTCTTTGTTTTGACTAAAAGCGACGTGAAAGAGATTGGTGGGGCCTGAGTGTTTTGGTCTCACCAGGTTTTTAACCAAGGGCTACCAAGAGGTTGTTTCTGTAGTAACACAGCTCTTCTTCTGGTGAAAAATAAGTGGTTTTAAGTGAAGAGATAATAAACTCATTCAAAATCTTTTCTGTACAGTGATTATCCAGAAAATGAAGACATAAAGAACCTCCTGCAAGAGCAGTTGAATTCATTGTCTAAGTAAGCATTCTGACTACGTTTTATTAAAAGATAAGAATATGGGAAAGAAAATATAATAATTTAGGCTTTTTAAAATTAATTTGCATTTTAGAAAACATGAGTGGCCCAAGGGGAGACCACTTCTAGCACTTTAAAATCTTTGTTTTGTAGACATGCTTATTTCATAGTTACACTGCCAGAGCATTTGTCTTCAGCAACTTCATAAGTGGCAGGTGGCTCTGGTCCGCTGTTGGGCCAGAGTAGAAGCTGTGATGCGAGTGTCCTCGCAGCCCCCGGCCTCCACCAGAAATGCCCTGAGAAGCCTCATGTGACAGGACCTAACAGGGCAGGGCGATGCTTGGGTGTCAGCTTCCCGCTTCTCAAATGAGTTCCCCGAGTCAGGTGCTGTGTGCACAGTTCTGGTTAAGAAATCAGAATATTCCCTAAGCCAAGAGAATTTAGAAGTATATATTAGGAGTAATATTGCACAGGAAGTAGAATAGAGGACCACAAGGAGTTCTTGGTAAAACATAACACATTTTTGCAATCCAGAATCTGTCACACCTAATTATAATATTTAATAAGTAAGCCATAATAGAATGTTTTACTGATGTCAAATTCAAAATAATAATTTTTTTCCTGTGTTCAAAGGTTAGCATTTGTGGTTAAGTGGAAAAGAATAGATTTAAAGAATATCTTTCTTCCCCCGCCCTCGCCAATTTATGAACATACTTACATATTTGGCTATTTTAGAAATACCAACTTATAAAAACACTAGCCCTTCTTCCTTAAATATTTTATTTTGGGGATAGTTTCAGAAGTTAATTCTGAACACATCTTCTTTAAGGTATATTCTGTTCCTGATGATTAGCAAAGTCATTTCTTGATAATGACATTGTTGTTCCAATCGCTAGGCAGCTGTTCGTATTTTCAAAAATGGGAGTTGAACTGTTGCAAGCATGTCAGCCAGAATCCGAGGCTCTCAGCCCTTGGGGTGCCCTCTGGGTACTGCTTCTCCACGTCTAGATACACACTCTGTGCCCTGTGAGCTTCTGTAATGTTAGGGACATGGCAAACTATCTTTCATAAGTTTTAAACATACCTTTTGAGTGGAATTTTCCTTTTCTAGAGTATGTTGATTTATCTCCTTGCTTTATTGTTGAATTAAAAATTTTTGTCTCGCCTTTATCTGGTTCCCATCTGCAGTGACATAAAGAAACTCTTGCTCGATCCAGAATTCACTCTCTTGCAGAGATGCCTGCTTGTTTCAAGGTAACACTGTTTGAAGTGTGCTGTGTACAGAAAATTTCGGGTTCACTCATTTCTCTTGTCTTGGATTTTAGGTTAAGATCAGACTCTAAAATCTAAATTGTAGAAAAATATTTTAGTTCGTTCTTAACACATGACTTAATTAATTTAGAAAGTAGTAATATGATTAGGAAAAAATATGTTTTAAACTTGAAATCTAGGCCTTCTTTAATGAAAAGCCTCCTTTATATACAGACAGCTTTTTAAAATACGTGTTTTAAAATATTAGCTATAAAGGGCATGTCCTAAAATATACTGATAAGTTATATTTAGAAGCAGTAACCTGTACTACTTCACCGTACAGTAGAGTTGTCACTTGTAAAAAAGACATTTCCCTCCACTCCCCAGAGAATAACTTGCAAGTTATTTCCCGTCCTCATCTAGCCAGTTATCCCACAGGAACTTCTTCCTTCATGTGATGCTGCGGTCCAGGTCACAAGTGCTGCTAATGGCAAACCAGATACAGCCCAGTGGCCCAGGCTTCTAAGCTGTGGCCTGGCTCCTAACACGCAACAAGCAGAGGTTTGGGGCTGAAGGGACCCTATGTAGTCAGGCCCCTGTTTTGTGGGAGCCACAGTAAAAGGCTGGGGAACTTGCTGCTTCGACACTTTGACCCTGCCAGGCCCCTCACCAGTGTCCCCAGTGCTTTTTCATATGACAGCACTGTGCTCCCAATCCTTCGGGCTACTGTGGGAAGCCCCTGTCCAGGCCCAGGTCTGCTGTGCGAGTTCAGGAGCAACTCTGGTTTCACGTTCCCAGGCTCTACGGCGATGAATCAGAGCTGCACTTCTGGACGGTCGCTGCTCACTACCTGCACAGCTTGTCCCAGGGGAAGTCGGTGAGCACAGCGGCTGTTAAAGAGCCTGCTGCTCGGGAGAAAGTGAACAACCCCCTGGATATAGGTTACGACATACTCTGTGAGAACGCCTACTTTCAGGTATTACTTTCATGTAGGAGACTTTCCTCATCTTGATTACTTCCGTCTTTGTAACTGTCTGAAGCTTGGGAACCTTTGGAACTAAGTTGAGGTCCACACAATAGAACCGAGAGCCTCGGCACATTTGCATAAAGAAGACCTGACTCAGGACTTGTTACTGAGTTTTATGATACACACACAAAGTTTTTTATTAACAGTCTTTTGATTTTTTTTCCTTTGCCTAAAAATTTTTAACTTACAAGGATTATCTTAATTCTCTCATTTTATTAATTTTCTATAAACAACAAATATTTCTTTCACTTGGTTTGAATTTGCTATTTTACATATAAAAATGTAGCTTCATAATTGTTTTCATCTATCGTGTATTAGTTCAGTGCACGCAGGGATTTGTCATCCAGCTCTACTCAGTGCCGATTTCTGTAAGGAGGCAGACTTGCGCACGAATGATAATACATTGCAACATTTTTTTCTTTTCAAATTCTTATTAAACTGTTGTATTTCTGTAGTTGATTAATAACCGTATTTATATTTAAATAATTTAAAAGTCTTATAATCCAGGCTCAATTTTCCTTTCTCCCCTACTCTAGAAATTTCAGCTGGAAAGGGTTAATCTGCAGGAAGTGAAAAGGTCAACTTATGATCATACACGGAAATGTACAGACCAACTACTTCTCTTGGGTCAAGTAAGTGAATTTTCGTAACTTCATATTTCATGGAGTTGCTAGTTGATTAGTATTTCAGAGCATCCTCTCTCTCTGTCTCTCTCTCTCTCTCTCAAACACACACACACACACAGTGTTTCTCTGAAAGTATAAGTATAAATTTAGGCTTTCTCTCAAGTTAAGACCAGCAAATCTTGTAAGAAAGTGAAAATATATGGTTAACCAGCTTGTCTGCTTATAGTGTTGGCTTCCAGAGTGCCAAACGAGACCTGATTATTTGTCTTGTTTTGCTTTGTGTCTCTGAATTGACTGGTGCAAAGCCAGAATAAGCAGTTCCTGGAACACCTAGTTAAACCAGACTGTGGTTTTACATTTGTCCCGAAGAAGCAGTAAAGTACTTTGTATATGTAAACAGCACGTTCATGAGCAGTGTTGGAAAATGAAAGTATTCTTCCAGCTATAAACTTCAGTGTTTCAAATTATGAAATGCAAAAGTTATGTTGGAGGAAGATGATCTCATAATTAGAAGAACTGTTTCTTTATTAGACAGACAGAGCTGTGCAGTTGCTATTGGAAACAAGTGCAGATAACCAGCATTATTATTGTGATTCACTGAAAGCCTGTTTGGTCACAACTGTCACCTCATCGGGCCCCTCCCAGAGCACCATTAAGCTGGTGGCAACTAATATGATTGCCAATGGCAAGTTGGCAGGTAAGACGTGCTTTATGGGTGTGTTCGCCAGTACTCCAGAAAATTAGGCCCACTCTCCACAAAGGGTTTGGTTATTAGGGATATTCCCTTCATTTTTATATGTGCTGGAGAAAGATAGAAAGATTATTACTAGCTCTTTAGCAGGTAAACGTATCATTTAATCATCTAAACCAGAACACTTTTTAAGAGTGAAGGGGCGCTATTTCTAATTGCCAAGACAGTAGGCATAAACTGGAAAAACCCGGGCATACGAAAACAATGAAAACCAGTGAGTGAGATACGCTTTACCTGTTTATTTTCTGGTCTGTATCATGCTTCCTACCTGGTTATTTGGGTGGTAACATTGTAGAATTCCGTCTTAATACGTAATATTAACATTTCAGTCAGGAGTGTGTCTAGCAGGTGTGTGCTCAAGGCTAGAGGAGGTCACATGGTGATTTGCCTTTCAGTGACTTGTCCAGGACAGAGCTGCACTGTCACTGGAGGGGCTGCTGTTCTGTCTTCCAGAGGGTGTGCAGTTGCTCTGCCTGATAGACAAGGCTGCAGACGCCTGCCGCTACCTGCAGACGTACGGCGAGTGGACCCGGGCAGCGTGGCTTGCAAAAGTAGGTGATTCCAGTAGTGCCTTGAACATTTAGGATAGAAATTTCGGTCTCGAACTTTCCACTCATGACTTAGAAGCATATTTTGGCTGCAAAGCTGCTTTGCAAATTTTTTCTTAGAACTCTCATCCTCCTATTCTTTCTTAGTGTAAATTCCATTTCTTCTTATTAGAAGATGAAGTTAGCAATGAAGAGAAAGCAGCGGGCTCCTCTCCCCTCCGGGGTGTGAGCCCAGACTGCAGCCCAGAGGTGTTGCTAGGCCCCAGGCCCTCTGGCTCGGGTCGTTACCATGGCTACACATGGTAAGCAGCCACATCAGGCAGTGTGCTGATGGAGCAAAGCCGGGAACAGATCCCGTTTCAGTGGAAGTATTTGTTTATATAGTGCAGGATGTCTTTGTTTTTAACATGGCATCTTTCTCAGGTCCGCTTAAATTCTGAAGAGTGTGCTGATGTTTTAAAGAGGTGGGTTGACCATCTTTGCTCTCCACAAGTCAACCAGAAGTCGAAGGCCCTTTTGGTTCTCCTCTCCCTGGGCTGCTTTTCCAGCGTGGCTGAGATGCTTCACAGGTACACCCAGAGTCCCATGGCTGGTCACAGTAGCCCGTGATTAATCACTTCCTTCTCCCTTGAGGCTCTGCCAGGTGAATGGCAGTGCTTGGTGCCTGGAGTGAGAGGAGAAGCATACTTGCTAGTTTTATTTGTATAAACCTACAGGGAATGGAATAGTCCTTGTTTATTAACTCTTCATTTGCTCTAGGAGCTATGATATTTTCCTGCCTACACACTGGTGAAACTTAACAGGTACCCATTTCAAAGGAATATAAAAGAAGCCTTTAGAGAAGTGGGGACAATTCAGCTTTGAATAGAGCGACTGAGATGGAGACCAGAGAGCAGTGAGAAGGGTGACAGAAAGTGTGGCAAGTTGGAGACGCCTGCCCTGAGCATCTCAAAGATGCTTTTAGCTTATTATGGGACCTGTTGTTTATTTAAAACTAAGGGAGGGAGGTTGAGGCAAATATGGCAGAAGATTACGCATTAAATCTGGACGGTGGGTGCGTGGATACTTGGCTAAGCTGTAGATTTCTATGTATTTCAACTAATTCACATTTTTTAAGTGTTAATAAAAGAGAGCCTGGGGTTAGGGCCGTGAGGATGCTCCCCTCCTTTCCTCTGTAAGCCAGGAGTTAGAAAGGTGACGATAGTGTAACATGCGTACAATCTTTATATAGAAACACGTCCTTGGATGGTTCTACTCCAAAAGCCGTAAATCACAAAGCCTAACTCTCATTTTGTTCTGTTGAGCAGCATGAGATACTTCGATCGAGCTGCCTTATTTGTGGAAGCTTGTCTCAAGTATGGTGCATTTGAAGTCAGTGAGGACACAGATATCCTTTGCCTGGATGTTGATGCTGAGGAGGAAGCCAAATGACCTGAGTGGGTTTTAGGATTCTTCTTAGTCGTGCTGCCTGGGCGGGAACTATATTACATCTAGAAAGGTCCATATTCTGATTCATCAAAGCCAACAAAGAGGGAGCAATGAGAGGGAAAGAATCAGAAAGAAGGTTGCTGCATTGCTGGCATCCGCTCACTATTATCGACAGTGACAGTCCAATGTGGAACAAGACACAGCAGTTCAAAGAGACACACCATGTAGGCAAGCCGCTGCGGTCCCCGTATCCCCAGGGACAGCTCACTTCTTGACGTCAGTTGAGTCACATTTTTTTGTTTGAAAAGAATGTGCTTGAGAACACAATTCCCATTTCCTTGTACTTGCAGAGCCCTACTTGTTTTCATTGCACTTTTCTTGACTTACTACATTGTGGTATCATTTCTACATGTCACATATTTCGTTTTCTGTGTATTTTCTACAGAAAATTAAACTTACTCAAGATCATAGAGCTAGGCACTGTAAACTTGCCTGTAGTTCGAAGGAGCCATTTTGAATGTTAGGACACCGTGAAACAGGGCCATCTAAAAACCCAACACCCAGGTATCTGGAGTCCTGCCTTGGGACAGGCTTTGCAAATAGAAACTCTCACCGAAACTGTATCTGCCCCAAACTGCGAACCTCTCAGACTCTAAAGTAGCCCAAAGGTTTGCTTGGAAGTTTCTCTTCTATCATCTTTCTCTTTTCCAGTCTTTAGTGGTGTTTAGGTGGTGGGAGAATCTGGGAAGATGTTAGTTGGGTCTTCTGGGAGAAAGAGCAGCTTTGGGCTCAGCCAGTGCTGAGTGTAGTGACGTTACAGATAGAGACATGGCCTCCTCAGCAGGAATGGCCCTCCCCTGGGACGGGGTGCCTGCACTCACCCCTCGCTGCCCTCCTGTGGACACCCTCCGTCCCTCCTGACGTGGGGCAGAGCTGGCGCTTCTTTCCGCCTGTGGGAGCTGGGTGGAATGTCCTCACCTCCTTGCTGCCCCTTTTCTTTAACTGTGGTTTACAGAAACTCATCTCTGCGATATATGCAGATTATGCCCGAAGTCTGAAGAACCTTGGTTTTAAACAGGGAGCAGTTCTTTTTGCTTCAAAAGCTGGAGCGGCTGGCAGAGATTTATTGAATGAGCTGGAATCCCCCAAGCAGGAACCAGCTGAAGAATGACGAGTTAATAAGCGCCAGGGAATCTGACCCGGTAGCCGGGCGGGGTGGGGCATTGGTCTGGCTGTGGTCAAGGTCACAGTGCAGACGGATGGGGATGCCATCCCGGGTCCTGGGAGCTGCTTCACCACGTTTCTCGTACTCTGTGTGCACAGCAGTGTACAAGCACCTACATTGTTAAAAGCAGACTCCATGTCCTGTGTTTGTCTCGGAGAAAAACGTGAACGCTTCAGATTTTGAAAGTGTATGACTTTTTATGCTTTGGAAAGAGAACTTTAAGAGTCCCTGGAAATAAACTTTTAAATCTTTTTAAACTTAAAATTCAAGCAACTGAATTGTTTTTCTCATTAAATTTAAAGATGTTTGAAAAATCTATAGTGAAAGAAGTTTGTGAGACCTATTCTCAAATATGGGCTGTGCCTGTGTTTCTATACAATCGTTCAAGATACAAACAGAGCAGAAATATTTAAGCAGTAAAAATGACTTACCAAGCCATTCCTTGTTTTTTGACCTTGAAAACACAGAACTGTTCATTCCTTAGTATAAGCAGTTGCTAAACTTTGTGATTTCGGGCTCGTAGGCTCCTAGGGAAATTTTAAGCTTTATGTTTCGTTCCAGTATGTGGAATCATTGATGTTTTGCATTTTAACTCCTCCTGTGCTGCATCATGGTAACCTCCTTTTTGAAATCTTGAATTATCTGTGCTTCAATTATCTGTCTTTGTGTTCTTAATATGAGATGTGACTATTATAAATTATTGCTGAGAATTTAAATGTCTATGACTTACAGAAATCACAAATAAAGAGGACATTCCATCCAGGCCTCTGTGTTCTCTGCGTTGCTGTGTGTGAGGCCAGGAACCATGCGGGCTTCTCAGGAGTCAGTCCCGCTGCCCAACCCCAAAGTCCAGGCTGCTCGCTGAACCCAGAGAAACTGGGCCGCGGGGACACAGGGCTGCGGCACCTGTACCCAGGCAGGTGTGTCTCTGGTGCCCGAGGCATCAGGGCTCAGTGTGCGGCTTCAGAAGGGAGCGTAATCCTCATACCCACCAGGACGTAGGCGTTTCAGGTAGAATCCTAGGCTCTGTTCCTCAGCCGAGGAACTGAGACCCATGAAGAAGGGCCTGTCCCCGTTAGCTTGTTCCCGGGCCGGTGCTTTGGCTAAGTGTCCTAGAAGAAATGCAGGATCCTTTCCTGGGTCCTGTAACTGATCTGTTTCCTTGTCCTTTCTTTGCCAAGGCAGAGTTTGTAAAGGCCATGGGCAAACACAACTCTTCTTACGCTGTTTATTATTTAAATGATTGTCCAGATATATTTTATTCATTCAACCACCAATTAGCTGACGGAAAAAAGAGTGCTTGCCTTAGGAAGCAGAGCGGAAAAAGAAGTTTTATTCCAGAGTAGGGCGTTTTGAAAATTCAAGATGCATTTGACGAATAGGTCGTGAGCGTTATTTGGCTGTGGGAAGAGTGGGAGGAGCAGGCACAGCCGCTTGGTAGGGATGCGCCGAGCACACGCAGAGCCTGGACTTTTGTCACAGTCCAACTGGCTGGAATGGCAGTCATTACCCTTTGGGACAAGATGGAGTCGGAGTCTGTGTCGAGATACAAATGGAAGTCCTGTTCCAAACAAACGGCATCTCCCTCTCCTTGGTGACCTCGTGGGCTCAAGGCTGAAACGGCCACATCACCTCAGGAAGCACAGGAAGTCAAGAGCCAACAGGTGTGAGGCACTTCCACAATCGGCCTTTTTGAACTTGAGCTTGTCTTCCCCTGAAGGATGATGAGCTCTGTGGTGTGGATGCATCACCGAGGAGGCATCCCAGGGTGACAGACAGCTGCACTTGGAGGGAGAGTGACAGTGACCCCAGGGCAGCCGTCCGCTCCCCGTGTCAGCCCCCACAGCAGTGCTTGTCGGGCCTTGGCCCTTCGCTTTGCCACAGCTTGGGTGGGGGGGAGAAGACCTGGGCGGGGGCTTCTGTGGAGGAAGGCCCAGTGCTAGCTCCTTCCTCCTGGCTGGTCTCGGCACTGCCATTTCCTGTCACTCGCCGTTACCTTTTTCCTGCTGTCTTGCTAATTGTTCTGCCAGCCGTGGCATGTGGCATGCTTTCACTCCTTCCTTTATTTGAAGGAGGTAGCAGGACCTTTTGTTCTTTTAAAATGGGTGTCAGAGCAGCAGCTATATAAGCCTCCTGTCGCTCACAGGTGGACCTAATCAGGAATTCCCACCAGAATGGACCCTGGCCTCAAAACACATGCTCTCTCAGCTGTTTCTCGGTCTTGCATGGGGACAGACGGTATTGTGTTTCAATGAATCCTGAGCTCGGGGATCACCCATGATATTTCACTCTTCGCAGCAGTACACAATTGAAATAAAGCCATTAGGACACACACGTGTAATTGTGCCACCATAAAAGAATTCTGAAAGGCAGAGACGACAGATGAGTGAGAATATTCTGTGAGCCAGCAGGGCTCTATTTCTTTGGGAGCCTGCTTGTAGTTGATTTGATTCAAAACAATTTGTGATGAAAGAATGTCTCTAAGTTAAAATGTGAAATCATTTTTATTTGATTATTCTGGTGGTGCTGGTGTTTTAAAAGAAGGAAAGAAGGAGCTAGGCTTTAGAAACGTGGTTCTCCAGAGAACCACTGGAATCTTAGAAGGGTGACCCACAGGGGACATGGGCAGAAGATTGTCCAGCTGCTTTCCTTTCTTTAAAGGATCCTTCCATGTGTTTGGTTGGTCAGCCACACATGATCCACTCAAAACAACCCACGGAAGCCTCACTTCTCTCCCACTCAGATTTTCATTGGCTCAGGTGCTCGATTGAGTCCCTTCAGACAATTTCAGGCATTTTTCTTAAGTGTTTGGCTCTCCTGCCCCCAGAGGCCAAATAAACACCACCAGTGATTAAGAAACACAACTCAAAGTAACACAAGGAGGCAAGAGATTCTGGATCCATAGGCGATTTGGATTGATGGTTTAGCTTTGCCTTCTTCCATATTTATATGTAGCCATATTTATATTTATTTATTTATTTTTTTATTTTTTTATTTTTTTCTTCACAAAACTTTTTATTCCCTGAGGACCCACGCTACATTTATATGTAGCGAAGCCAAGTGCAGTCAAGGAAGAAGGCTGTTCAAGACCCTGTGGTGTACAGCTTCGGAAAGACTGGTTCTGAACACATAGTTGAGAATTGACGATCAGATAAGAAGACATTCCTCAGTCACTGCCATCAAAGGATAGCTTGGGTCAGTCTTCTCTTTGCAGTTAAGGTATTTTTACACTGAATAAGGTGGGCCAATGTGGAGGCAGGGGAGAGGAGAGCTACACAAGCAGGGGCCTTTGGAATGACAGCCTGCAGACCTAACCCCGCTTACTGCTGTTCTGTAAATCAAGTTTGGGTAGAACACAGCCATGCCTCTCCGTTCACTGTGGCTGCTTTTGTACAACACAGGAGAGCAGTTGTGACAGAGACCATATGGCCTGAAAAGCCCAAGATACTGACTGACTCTTAACAGACAACGTTCACTTACTCCTACTCTGGGTCCAAAGTGCTTCCTTGTGGCGAGATTGCAGATGTCCAGCTGCCCTGTTGGGCACAGATCGGCATGAGGCCCTTTGCGATTTTCCTACGACTCAGGTGCCCTAGAATGTTCCGCTTCCCAGAAGGGTGTTGTGAGCTCCAATCCGTTTGGCTCCTTCAGAGGCCCACGTTCCCAGGGCAGTAGCTCTAGGAAACTACATCCCATATGTATCCCCCGGCTGCCCTCGGTCTTCTTGCTGACATCTCTGAGACAGAAGGCATCAGTAGATGATAGAAAACTTGAAATCCAAGAGCTGTTTCTTTATTAGAACATTTTTAAGCAAATCTCAGTTTTCATCCAGACACCTCCTAACATGTTCTGCTATAATGAGACCCTCACCTTATTCCAGCTTTGTGGCATTTTACCATCGTTTGTAGCCATGATGCTTCTTCGGGCAGAGTAGAAGGTGAAAAACAGTTACGTCCAAGGCCACTGGTAGGCAGTACTGTTGCTGAAGTGAATTCATGGACATCCCGCTTGGGGAGAGAATCCTGCATCGGGAATTGCTGTGACTGGTGACGAGGGCCTCATATAATCCCATATGGGTGAACCAGGCAGTGGAACACAGAAGTGAAGAACAGACAGGTCTGCAATATAATCAAATGGCGAAGCTCAAGGAGGAAACTGGCAAACCATTCGTTTGCACAGTTACGTTGGGGAAGGGAGGAGGGGAGGCCTAAGTAAGAAAGGATTTCTGAAGGCTGATTTGTGGGGAAATGATTGATTGTTTTCTGAAGAACCACCTGTCCAGTAACAAAGTTTAGTTGTACAAATTAAGTTTACTTCCCAGTGGTTTTCTGGAATGCATATCAATCTGGAATTTATTTGAACAGCAGCCCTGTGCACGTCTTAAGTTGCTCGTCTTTGCCAAGAGTAGGCCAAGGAAAATACGCCTTGTCCCTTTTTTTTTTTTTTTTGCTCAGTTAATATTTATTAAACAAAATAGTTACAAACTATTCCACTTCTGTAGCATTGACAAATATCTGAAAAATAAATGGACTTCATTCCCAATGTTTTCAGTAGTAATAACAGCAACACCGACAACAATAATAATACCAATCGTATATGGAACACTATGTCTCAGGCACTTATTACATGGATCAAATCATCCTATCCTCACAACAACCCTAGGGATTAGGTATCATATGATTTTTATCTCCATTCCAACGGTAAGCAAACATAGACCCACAAATACTGCATCCAGTCCTACAAAGTTAACGTGGAAAGACCATGACTCATTTGAAAAAAACAGGTCTATTTGAAGATGTAGGTTTCTGTCTTGCCTTTACCACTTAGTGATGAGGCCTTGGGTAACTTTTACTAAATTTCTCTGAGCCTTAATTTTCTCATCTTTTTTTTTTTTTAATTTATTGGGGTGACAATTGTTAGTAAAATTACATAGATTTCAGGTGTACAATTCTGTATTACATCATCTATAAATCCCATCGTGTGTTCACCACCCAGAGTCAGTTCTCCTTCCATCACCATATATTTGACCCCCTTACCCTCATCTCCCACCCCCCAACCCCCTTACCCTCTAGTAACCACTAAACTATTGTCTGTGTCTATGAGTTTTTGTTTCTCGTTTGTTTGTCTTGTTCTTTTGTTGTTTTTGGTTTATATACCACATGAGTGAAATCATACGGTTCTCTACTTTTTCTGTCTGACTTATTTCGCTTAGCATTATACTCTCAAGATCCATCCATGTTGTCACAAATGTTCCTATATCATCTTTTCTTACCACCAAATAGTATTCCATTGTGTATATATACCACAACTTCTTTATCCATTCATCTATCGAAGGGCATTTTGGTTGTTTCCATGTCTTGGCCACCGTAAACAAAGCTGCAATGAACATTGGCACACACGTGTCTTTATGCATAAATGTTTTCAGATTTTTGGGGTAGATACCCAGGAGAGGGATTGCTGGGACATATGGTAATTCTATTCATAATTTTTTGAGGAACCTCTACACTGCCTTCCATAACAGCTGCACTAGTCTGCATTCCCACCAACAGTGTATGGGGGTTCCTTTTTCTCCACAGCCTCTCCAACACTTGTTACTATTTGTCTTGTTGATGACAGCCATTCTGACTGGGGTGAGGTGATATCTCATTGTGGTTTTCATTTGCATTTCTCTGATGATTAGTGATGTTGAGCATTTTTTCATATGTCTATTTGCCATTTGTATGTCCTCCTTGGAGAAATGTCTCTTCAGGTCATCTGCCCATTTTTCAATTGGGTTGGTTTTTTGTTGTTGAGTTGCATGAGTTCCTTGTATATTTTGGATATTAGCCCCTTATCGGAGGCACTGTTTGCAAAAATCTTCTCCCATTCAGTTGGTTGCCTCTTTATTTTGTCGATGGTTTCTTTTGCTGTGCAGAAGCTTTTAAGTTTCATATAGTCCCATTCGTTTATTTTAGCTTTTACTTCCCTTGCCTTTGGAGTCAAATTCATAAAATGCTCTTTGAACCCAAGGTCCACAAGTTTAGTACCTATGTTTTCTTCTATGCAGTTTATTGTGTCAGTTCTTATGCTTATGTCTTTGATCCATTTTGAATTAATTTTGGTACATGGTGACAGATAGCAGTCCAGTTTCATTCTTTTGCAAGTAGCTTTCCAATTCTGCCAGCACCATTTATTGAAGAGGCTGTCTTTTCTCCATTGTATGTTTTTTGCTTCTTTGTCAAAAATTATCTGTCCATATTTATGTGGTTTTATTTCTGGGTTCTCAATTCTATTCCATTGGTCTATGTGTCTGTTTTTCTGCCAATACCATGCTGTTTTGATTACTGTAGCCCTGTAATACAAGCTAAAGTCAGGGAGAGTGATGCCTCCAGTATTGTTCTTTTTTCTTAAGATTGCTTTGGCTCTTCAGGGTCTTTTGTGGTTCCAAACAAATCTGATGATTTTTTGTTCTATTTCTTTAAAAAATGCCATTGGGATTTTGATGGGGATTGCATTAAATCTGTATATTGCTTTGGGTAATATGGCCATTTTAACTGTTGATTCTTCCAATCCATGAGCATGGAATGTCTTTCCATTTCTTTGTGTCTTCTTCAAGTTCTTTCAAAAATGTCTTATAGTTTTTAGCCTATGGGTCTTTCACATCCTTGGTTAAGGTTATTCCTAGGTATTTTATTCTTTTTGCTGCAATTGCAAAAGGAATTGTTTTTTGTGTTTCTTTTTCTGAGATTTCATTGTTAGTATATAGGAATGCAATGGTCTTTTGTACGTTGATTTTGTAGCCAGCAACTTTACTGTATTTGTTGATTGTTTCTAATAGCTTTTTGGTGGAGTCTTTAGGGTTTTCTATATATCGCATCATGTCATCTGCAAAGAGTGACAATTTAACTTCTTCAATCCCAATTTGGATGCCTTTTATTTCTTTCTCTTGCCTGATTGCTCTGGTAAGGACTTCCAACACTATGTTGAAAAGCAGAGGTGATAGGGGACAGCCCTGTCGTGTTCCTGAACGTAGAGCAAAGGGCTTCAGTTTTTCACCATTAATTATGAGATTAGCTGAGGGTTTGTCATATATGGCCTTTATTATGTTAAGGTATTTTCCTTCTATACCTATTTTATTAAGTATTTTAATCATAAATGGATGTTGTATCTTGTCAAATGATTTTTCTGCATCAGTTGATATAATCATATGATTTTTGTCCTTTATTTATGTGATGTATCACATTGATGGATTTGCGGATGTTGAACCATCCTTGTGCCACGGGGATGAACCCCACTTGGTCGTGATGAATAATCTTTTTAATGCATTGTTGTATTCGATTTGCTAGAATTTTGTTCAGGATTTTTGCATCTGTATTCATCAGAGATATTGGTCTGTAGTTTTCTTTTTTTGTGTTGTCTTTACCAGGTTTTGGTATCAGGGTAATGTTGGCCTCATAAAATGAGTTTAGGGAGTACTGTCTCTTCTTCAATTTTTTGGAAGAGTTTGAACAGGATTGGTATTAGATCCTCTTTGAAGGTTTGGTAGAATTCACTAGTGAAGCCATCTGGTCCAGGACTTTTGCTTTTGGGAAGGTTTTGGATGACTGATTCAATTTCGTTACTGGTGATCGGTCTGTTTAGATTTTCCGGTTCTTCATGGTTCAGCCTAGGAAGGCTATATGTTTCTAAGAACTTGTCCATTTCTTCTAGGTTATTGAATTTGGTGGCATATAGTCCTTCATAGTATTCTTGGATGATTCTTTGTATTTCTGTGGTGTCCGTGATAACTTCCCCTTTTTCATTTCTGATTTTGTTAATTAGTGTCTTCTCTCTTTTTATCTTCGTGAGTCTAGCCAAGGGTTTGTCAATTTTGTTAATCTTTTCAAAGAACCAGCTCTTTGTCACATTAATTTTTCCTATTGTCTTTTTGTTCTCTATTTCATTTAGTTCTGCTCTGATTTTTGTAATTTCCTTTCTTCTGCTGACCTTGGGTTTCACTTGTTCTTCTTTTTCTAGTTCTTTAAGGTGTAACATGAGGTTATTTATTTGGGATTTTTCTTGTTTCTTGAGCTAGGCCTGTAATGATATAAATTTCCCTCTTAAAACTGCTTTCTCTGCATCCCAAAAATTTTGGTAGGATGTATTTTCATTGTCATTTGTTTCTATGTATCTTTTGATCTCTCCTCTAATTTCTTCTTTGACCCGGTTATTCTTTAAAAGTATGTTGTTTAATCTCCAGGTATTTGTGTTTTTTTCTGCTTTCTTTTTGCAATTGATATCCAATTTCAAAGACTTGTGATTACAGAATATGCTTGGTATGATTTCAATCTTCTTAAATTTGCTGAGGCTGATTTTATGTCCCAATATATGGTCTATCCTTGAGACTGTTCCATGTACACTAGAAAAAAATGTATAGTCTGATGTTTTAGGATGAAGTGCTCTATATATGTCAATTATGTCCATTTATTTTAATGTGTCATTTAGGGCTGCTATTTCGTTATTTATTTTCTGTTTGGATGATCTATCCATAGCTGTCAATGATGTATTTAAGTCCCCTAGTATAATTGTGTTCTGGTCAATTTCTCCCTTTAGTTCTGTTAGTAGTTGCTTGGTATATTTCGGTGCTCCCTGATTGGGGGTGTAAATATTGATGACTGTTATGTCTTCTTGTTGTATAGTCTCCTTTACCATTATGAAATGTCCATCTTTGTCTCTTGTTACCTTTTTCACCCTGAAGTCTGTTTCATCTGATATCAGTATGGCTACACCTGATTTTCTCTGGGTATCATTTGCTTGGAGTGTCAATTTCCACCCATCTCAGCTTGTCCTTGTAGCTGAGATGTGTCTCTTGGAGACAGCATATGGTTGGGTTTAGTTTTTTGATCCAATCTGCTACTTTTTATTGGTGAGTTCAGTCCATTTACATTTAGGGTGATTATTGATATGTGAGGATTTCCTGTCATTCTATCTTGAGTTTTCTGGTAAGGCTGTGTCTCCATTGTTTCTTTGCCTTTTTGTTGTCTGTTATTTCTTTGTGGTGGTATTCTATGATGTTTCCCTCTGTTTCTTCTTTTACTACAGTATATATTTCAGTTCTGTATTTTTTTTGAGTGGTTACCCTTAAGTTTATGTAAAAGAAAGTTTGATATTTAGAGTATTCCATTTTCTTCAGCACGCTTACTTTCTCCATTCCCATGTTCTGGTTCAGGCCTTTACTCTCCCCCTTTTTATGTTTCGGTTGCCACAAATTGTCCCTGTTGATGGTGGTCGAATTTCGGGTGGTCGGTTTTTGGGTTCCAAGATCGGTCCCCAGCACAGTGGGGAAAAGAGCACAGCAGACCGTCCATTCATTGCTCATCACCGGGTGCTGCCTCCCCTTAACGCCACGGGCCCAGTTAGGGAAGCTTTGAACCGCAGCAGGAGCAGGACCTTGGTGGGGCGGCCGTGGTGCTCTGGAGGACACTGAGACCCTCAGCTGTGTGTAGGACACATCGCTGTCCTCAGAGTGAGCTGAGGGACACAGACAGCTAAGCATGCGTACAGCTCACGCTATGCCTGCAGCTGGCAGCTGGCGAATCACGTGCTACATCCGAGCTGGGAGGCCATACTTCCCAAGAAGCTGGAAGCACTTCCAGTCCCAGAGACGCCTCAGCAGCTCCCTGCCTGTCCATCTCCGGGGGTGTGACCTCAGGAAGTATCCCGATCAGAAGCAGTTAGGAGAGGGACAGAGGGATGGCAAGGATATGGGGTGATGTAGAAGTGGGTCAGGGATGGAAACATCGGGGCAGCCCTGGTGGGTTGTCTCTGGTGAGTGAGTATCCTACTGGGAGCCCACACCCCTCAGCCTCTCAGGGATCAAGCTTCCATCTGTGCGCAAAGCCACACACCATTTAATCCACAGCTTCACAGTGGGTCTCATTGCCCCATTTTACAGAAGAATAAGATGATGGGAAAACTTTGGTGACCCACCATCCTGGATTGCCCCCAAATGAAAAGTTCCCTGGAACAACGGACTTTCAAAAGCAGGACAGTCCCGGGCAAATGGGGACAGTTGGGCACCCTACTGGATAAATGACAAAGCTGGGCTGCAAGACACGCCTGTGTGACCATGCAGACTGAGCTACTTGGACTCTCCCCAGCTCTCTAAAGGAGGGAGAATTTAGGGGAATTCGATCTGCAGCTGAGCCGGAATCCCATGCTCTGCCTTCACCAGGGGAGGTGGGAGGAGCTGAGGTCATCAGCAAACTAGACACAGGAAGTGCGGAGATCAGCAGGGGCGAGAATTAAAGGACTGTCTTCTTAGCCATGCGTTGTTGGAAAGAACCCGGGTTTCAAAGCATTCTGAAACGTTTTGGGGGAGTTTGGATGCTTCACGCACATGTATTTGCCAAACTGGAACAGGTTATACCACTTTGGTTTGGGGTGCTCTCCTTCCGTACAGAAACTTGAAGAATGCTTTATTTTCTGTCCTCATTTTCCTTTTAAACGAAGAGCAGATGCCCTGCGGAAACCGAAACAGTACCTGTAGGCGGGAAGGTAAAGCATCGGTGTACAGCCGCTGCTTCGTCCCTCAGCCAGGGCTTTGGAACATCACTTCTTTTCCTGCTGCCTCCAGGGTGGCTCCGTTTTCAGGTAGGACTCATTCCTCACCTGCACAGGGCATCTGTGGCCACTAGTCGTCGGCATCCTGGTCTCAGCGCTGGGTCCTGTTCCGAACCAGCTTCTGCTGTTTGGTCTGCTCGGAAGTCGGCAGGATTAAATTCAGTGACTAAACCTCTAACACCCTCGCGGGCCCAAGCATTATGAGCAAAGACTAAAACCAGATGGCCTGTGATTTCACTGGCGGTGGGGACGCTGCCTGCACTGCTGTGAGGGATGGGGGCAGGCAGACCCCAGAGAAGGCTCCAGAGAGGATGCTCCCTTGCCTTGCATTTGCCTCCAGGCTTACTCCCCTTTCCTCCTCTCTCCCTCCCCATTTCCTCCTCAATCTTAGCAGCTTGGCAGCTGGCCTCCCAGCTGTGAAATGGACCTTGTGGAAGCCACTCGAGACCATTAAAACCTTAAATGGAGAAGCAAGTCCCAACCGGCACACAGTGGCCTGCCTTGGCTGCCCAGTCTCAAGAAGGGGCAAAGGCTAATCCGTAAGTCCGTGAAGACCCGGCTCTGATCTGAGGACACAGTCGGAGAGCTGCTCGTTTCCACCCCTGGAGACCAGTGGCATGGGTGGGAGTCCAAGGAAAACTCCCTTTGTGAGTCTCGGTCTGGCTGAGCAAATGCCGCCTCCTCCCTTTGATCATCAGACTGGCCCGTAAGTTAGAGCCTGTAGCCCTTAAACTGTAAGCGGTGGAGGCATCTTGACTTTCATGTGATCGTGGGAACGGGAATGGACGTGCTGTGTTGGGAGGGGAGAGGCTGGGGGCTTTTCACAAAGTCATCGCAATACCTGGTGAGTCTCAAGGCTGCATGGGCAGCCCAACCCCTGAGTTCCTGGAACGTAAGGCAGGCCATGACTGAACCCATCTAGTCTCAGGAAAGAGAAGCTCCAGGGCCAGCCACCCTCCCGCCACCTGAGCCAGGCACGCATGTCGGCCTGTGTGGATGACATGGTCACTGCAGCGTCTGCCAGGACCTGCCGGTGGAATTGCTGACTCTCCTATAGGGGGTTGAATGGTGTCCCCCCCAAAATTCATGTCCATCAGGACCCTCAGAATGTGACCTTATTTTGGAAACAGATTTTTTTGCAGATGTAATTAAGAAAGACCTTGAGATGAAATCATGGATCCAATGACTGGCGTGTTTATGAGAAGAGAGAATACAGAGAGAGGACAGCCACGCAAAGACAGAGGCAGAGATCTGAGTGAGGCAGCTACAAGCCAAGGATTTCCCGAAGCTGCCAGAAGCTAGGAAGAGGTAAGGAAGGATCGTCCCTGTCACCTTCAGGAAAAGGATGGCCTTGTCAACACTGATGGCCAACATCTAGCCTCCAGAACTGAGAATAAATTTTGACTGTTTTAAGCCACCAAGTTTGTAGTCATTTGTCACAGCAACTCTGAAACTAATAGACCCCAGTGACCAAAAACGAGGACGCAGAATTCCTCAGGGCCTTCAAATTGTAGTGCTGACGACCTTTGTTTTCACCCAGCACAAGAAGAATTCTGACTATACTACCCCATTCTGTCCTGGCTGAGGGCAGCTAGCAGGACACCCTTAGCTCCCATGTGTTTTACTCACAGTCGGCTTTCTCTGGGAAGGACCCACTTCTCTAAAAAGAAAGGAACAGCTTTGAGCTTTTTATGCACCTCTGGACATAGACATTTCCTTTTTAACCAGATTTACAGAAGCAGGCTCTCTGCCTTGTTTCTACCACCCTGATTTTAGCCGCCCTTGCAATGCTTTGCTGGCGTTTCTTTCTGCGTTCCACTTCAGATGGGAGAAAACCATGGGCACAAACAGTTCCTAAACCCACAGCAAAGCCCTGGTTTGGCAGTCAGAGCCTCCACTGTGGTATGGGGAAGATTCCAGAGTCAGGGCTTCTCTGTGTTTTTAGCTTTCCAAACTTCCAGAGCCAAGAATCCCTTTGGCCAATATATCCCAATCTGTTCCTTGGAACTGTGCTGTCCTGAAAAACATCAATGAATGTTTTTTAATGCATTATAGTCAAACAAGTTTGGGAACTGCCAAAACAAATATAAATTTCTTTACTGCAGACCTTCTCAGGGCCTTTAATATGCCAGATACAAGTTGTGCTTCTTCAAGCAAAGGTCAGATTCCCAAACTGATTTGCTCACAGGTTCTCTCTGTGCTCCTGGCCAATTGTTCTGCATCAGTCTTCAACAATGAAGATGTCCCTCCTTCCCCATCCGTTCTCTCCTGCCAGGGCTTTCTCTTCCAAGTTCAGAAGAAGACACTCTGCCCCTCCAGTCTTCCTCATACGTAGTATAACTGTACCGCTGCTAGCCCAGAACCCTTCCTTTTCTCCACACCCAGACTCAAGCTCACTTTGGAATGACATGCAAGGTGCTCCCCCATCCAGCCCTAGGCCACCTCCTGCTCAGTGCCTGTTATTAGCAAACTCGTGACGCCATCGGCCTGAAACACTGATTTCTGAACCTGTGGCACTGTCACAGCTTTGTTGCGGTTGTCTGGAATGCCTTTCCTGTATTACCTGCCTGGAGAATGTCTGCATGTCCTTAAGACTGAGCGCCCTGTGCCATCACGCCTCCCGCTACCCCAGCCCGATCAGGTGGCCCAGCTCTGAGCTCCGCCCACCCTGTCACTGCATGGTAATAAGCTCTTCTTGAGCTTGCCGCATCCACTGGGCAGGACGGGGCTCACCCACTGCAGCATCTCCAGCACTTCAGCAGTGCCAGGTGCCTCCAGGTTTCCAGGGGCCTGCTTCCTCGTGGTGAGGCAGGGTCCAGAACAACCATAGGCCATGTGTTTACTAGAGGGCGAGGTGAGTATGGTGACAAGGTCATCGGGTCCCTCTGCTGCTTACTGTGTTTGATATCAGCACGAGTTCATCGTTTCTCTTTCCCCTGTGTTTGTATTGCCTTCTGTTTGGCCTTTTGTGTTCTTATATATAAGGGGTGTCCCATCTAAGTGCCATGTAGTTGGGTTTTGTTCTTTATTCATTCTCAGTTGTCATCGTCGACCATTTCCATGGAGTGGTGTTACTTAATGTGGCCACTTTCAGTCTTATTATCTTTATTGTTGGCTTCCAATTTTCCCACCTGTAGTATGTCCTGTTCCCTCCTCCCTAGTCTCATTTTGGATTAGTATTTTTTAATATTCCATTTCCCCACTATTATCTTGTTACTTACATATCCTCTTCTATTCGTTTTATAATTATCTAGGGGATTACAGGATTCATCCTTGACTTATTATTAAAGTCTCACATAAATGAGTACTTTAACTAGTGTCCAGACAGTGAAAAGGACCTTAGAACATTCTAATTTTGTTTATCCCTCTTCTGGTTTATGTGCTGCTGTTATCATGTGGTTTGATTCTATGTATACGTCAAACCCCACTCATGGCATAATTACTATTATTTGATGCGGTCAATATCCGTTTAGACTTGCCCACAGGAATATCCATTCCCATTGCTCCTCAGCCCTTCCTGCACTGCCAAGCTGCCATCTGAGACCTTGTTCCCGCTGCCTGAAGAACACTTTTCAGCATTGTCTTTAGTACGTGTCTACTGGTAATGAATTCTCTCAGCTTTTGTTTGTCTTACCTGTCCTTATTTTGCTTTCGTTTCTTTCACGGAAAATTTCAAGCATACGAAAGTAGAGAAAATAATGTAATAAACCCCTGTGTGCCCACCACCCAGCTTCAACAGTCATTTCCATGCTTTAAGGATATTTTCACTTAGGTTGGTAGTCAAGGTTGGCAGCTATGTTCTTTGAACACCATGACAATATTCCATCGTCCCCCAGCTCCCACTGTTTCTAAGGAAAAGTCAGTTGTCAGTGTCATTGATGCTCCTTTGAGTATGTCTGGTAATTTTTGATTATCAGACACTCTATATAAAAAGACGTAGGTGTAATTTGCAGTGCTGGTTGAGGCTATGTTCCTCCAGGATTTACCATTGCTTTGTGCAGGTGGTCAAGCTAGGGGCACTAGCAATCCCAGGTGACCTCAGTTGGGAATTGAGATGATTCCGAACTGTACTTTGACTTTCTGAGGGCTGGTCCATTTCTGGTTTACTCTTATTTTCCGTGTGTATTGAGAGTCTCATGGCCCCTCCTCTCACCCCTTAAGCTCTGCTTAGGTTCTCAGCCTCTCAACCACCACTTTTTAAACCCATGAAAACACATTTTAGCCACTTCCTGAAGAAGGAGTAAGACTCCAGCAGCCCTGGGATCTATAGGCTGCGCTGTGGCTCACTGTATCCTCCAAAAAAGGCACTTTCCTCCCAGTTCAGCAACAAAAAGCAAGTCATAGTCAAAGCGTCCATTGGTTTTCATAATGCTTACCTTCCACCTCTGAGCAAAGGAACAAACACAGTGTATAACAGGGAACTTGGGAATGACCAATAATATTGAGGCCCACAGCTCTTTTTCTAAGTGTGTTTGTGGTTATAATATTTTCAGATGAAAACAGACAGTGTGACTGGTTTGACCAGTTGAGTGTTGTTTGGCTGGTTCAGGGGACAGAATGACATGGACACACACTTCCGGTGTTGCACAAGAGCCCGTGAACAGCTCCATTTGTGTTTTGCTTGATTTCAGTACAGATTTGGTTCAGATGGACCCAAACTTTGTATTTTTTGGGTGACGGGTATCCACAGGCTTGAGGACAAATCAGAAAGTTAAGTGCCAGCAAGGATGGGATGGTCCTAAGTTTGAGTGCTATCGCGTCCAACACAACAAAAGCAGTGAGGGTGCAAGAAGGGGCGGTTTGGGTTAAGTTTTTAAGAAAGAACAAACAGAGACTTAATGCAGTTAAATCTCTCAGAAGGCCAGGGGTCTCTCAGTCTCAGAGGACTGGAGCCCAGAATTAGGCCGACTGAAGGATATTATTGATAGGTATACAAATACAAGAAAGTAACATTGTTTCTTACACGGTCTGTGAGACTCACACATCATAGCAGAAAAATGTTTATTCCAATCACCCTTTGTCTATAAACAGCCGAAGCACAAGGTCCCATGATGTCTAACCTAAGGTATGTACCTTTTCAGGGTCAAGTCTCTCATATTGTAACAGCTCCTTTGAGATAAGTGGAGAGAACTGATCTTTGTTGTCTTCATGACTTCTCTCACAAACAGGTGCAAGAGAAAAGCCAGAGCCGGCAACAGACTTTCCCAGGCAGGGGGAAGGGGAGGCAAGGCCCCTTTCCATATTTTTCTAAGGCAGCTCATTAGGGGTCCCCACTCGGTTCCGCCTGGCTTAGGTTCTATCTCCCGTGAGATATCTTACCCGTCTTTGGCTGCAAACCATCTTTTGGGGACCAGACAGAGAGACATAAGGTGTAAACACAAGGATGGTACAGAGCCCCAGAAAGGCAGTCTTACAGATTCTTCTTTCCTTAAGGAAAGACACGGGCGTCAGTTGGCTAGGCTGCTGTGTGACTACAGAGTGTGACAGTCCGGGTGCGGTGCTCAACCCACCCTGTGCGAGGGGGCGATCCCGGGGTGATAGGCTCAGGAAGGGAAAGTTGCTGAGCACCAGCTGACTGTTGGGACACAAAAATTGGGACTGAGCTGAGCGTCAGATCTTTTGATGTTTCAAAAGAAGCTTTAAGTCCAAATAATTACATGCAATGTCCAGATTTTAAAATGGTGGCTTGATTTTGTAAAAATCCAGTGCAAGCCAAACAAAAATACATCTCTGGGCCAAAATCCGCTCTTGTGCTGACAGTGTGTGACTTCAATAACCAAAAAAATAAGAAAGCATTAGCATCAGGCTTCATTTTTTTCACGTCACTATGTTAATGCAAAGAAAGCTAAAAGATGTTTAACACTTCGGAGCATCTTGGTCTCACTACACTCCCTAGGACCTCTCCTGGGACCACTTGGGCTGCTCACGTAGTATCCTCATGTGTAGGCCTCATTCCTGGTCCCTGAATTGTATGTGCAAGTTATAAGTATATATATATATGCTCTGGCTTTCCCAGTGTGACATCCCGCCTTCCATTTCTCTGCCCCCCCCACCCAGGCTCTGCCCTCCTCCTGCCCAGAGCTCCCAAATCCTGATTTATGTTCTCCTGGCTCTTGGGGCATCATTGTATGTGTGCGGTGATTTTTCACACACTAAGCCCCAGAGCTGCCACTGTCTTCTTAAAGTGACCATATTTTTAACAAGAAAAATCCCTTCCAGTTCAGGGTACACTCAGGAACAGGGGGACAACCTGACAGGTACTAGGTTTAAATGAGTGTTGGATGCACCTGGCACAGCAGGTTCTAGCAAACTGGTGCTCGCAGCTGAACAGAAGGTCAGAAAAAAGAATGCCCATGCTGCAGTGCTTATTTAAAAAGCAAATTACCAATACGGTGTGCTGGCTGATATATATAATTTATAGTATAATATAATATGTAATAAATATCACATATATTGACCAAAAAACTCAAGGCTCTATAACAAACTGTTACCAATGATTATGTCAACATGATAGGATTCTCGATGGTTTAAAATATTCATCTTACCTGTATTACCTATATTTCCTAATTTTCTTTTTAAAGATTTCATTGGGGAAGGGGAACAGAACTTTATTGGGGAACAGTATGTACTTCCAGGACTTTTGCCAAGTCAAGTTGTTGCCCTTTCAATCGTGATTGTGGAGGGCGCAGCTCAGCTCCGGGTCCAGTTGTTGTTGCTAGTTGCAGGGGGTGCACCATCCCTTGCATGAGTCGAGGAGTTGAACCGGAGATCTTGTGGTTGAGAGCCCGTGCTCCAACTGCCTGAGCCATCCGGGAGGCAGCTCAGCTCAAGGTTCTGTGTTCAATCTTAGTTGCAGGGGGTGGAGCCCACCATCCCTTGTGGGAGTCGAGGAGTCGAACCAGCAACCTTGTGGTTGAGAGCCCACTGGCCCATGTGGGAATCAAACTGGGAGCCTTTGGAATTAGGAGCACGGAGCTCCAACTGCCTGAGCCCCCGGGCTGGCCCTATTTCCTAAATTTTTATCAATAAAACTTGTTCCATAATAAAATACTGAAAGTTGTGTTTAATTCTAATGTAAAAAGACTCAGCCTATCAAGTCCCAACCTCTGTCATGTCTTTTCTCTGGGATCCCCCTGCAGCCCACCTGGCAAGGTAGAGTTTATGGTGTCTGTGGGGCAGAGTCCCAGAGAGCAGTTTCCAGGCTCTCAGCCTCACGTGGAAAGGTGCTGGCTTGGGTAGTAGATGGCCGGCCATCAGCTGTGACTAGTTGGCCATCAGCTGTAACCAGTTAGCCATTAGCCACTAATATAACCGCCATGGCTATGCTAGGGAGTTGGTTGGTTGGCAGAGAAGTGGACGGCAGACTGCGGATCGTGTGCCTCCTGCTTCCTATGTCTCCAACCCAGCCGCCAGCGCGACTATAGTGGTATGAACCCCCATCCATGGCTCCGTGGATGTTCCTTTTTGGCCTCACCATATCCTGCGTTCTTGTGCGGGGAGCGGGACCTGAGACCCTGCATGACAGTGTCCTCTATCCCATAGCACTCGGGACCACCTCCTTCATAGGACATGGCGTCACACTGTTTTATAAACCTCCCTCTGCCTAGGCTGTGCCCTCCTGCCTGTCAGCGCACTCAGAATGTCTTCTTCAAAACCTTTATCAGTTGTGACTGATTCACTTTATGTGCAATTTCTACTCTATTATCTGTCTTCCCCACTGGACTGCATCAACAAGGGTAGGAACCAGATGCTCAACACAGTCTATAGAATACAAAGTGGATGCTCAGTAAGCAGTTGCTGAATGAGGGAATGAATGAACTCAAATCAGCACTGTCTTAGAAAGTCCAGCTCCCTGCCCAGTTGATGTCTGCCATCAGATGTGTCTCCCTGAAATGCAGAAACCCTGCGCAGGCTCTTTGTCACTTCCACTGCACACGCAATTACCTGGATCAGAGAAGACTTTTGATCTGTCCCCGAGGAATCAGTTCTTGGCAAAAGCTGGAAAGGAGGCCACCTGTGCGCTGTGGAATCCACATTCTCACAGCGCGAACCTTCCCAAATATGAAACAAAAAAAAGTAGTCCCACTTCTGCATTGTTTTCAAGTCTTACTTTAATTTTAAAGACACACAATATGCTATGAGAGTCTGTTCCTCTTCTGGACTTCTTTTTCCAAAGAGATGGCAAAGTGTCTCACCTGGAGTGCATGCGAACCACCTGGAGGGGTTACGCAGAGGCTGAGCGTTGAGCCCCGCCCGTGGTTTCTGGCTCAGGTCTAGCAGGGGCTGAGAAGCTGCCTTTCTAGCCAGTTCCCGGGTGACGCCATGCTGCTCCGGGCACCAGCCGGCGGCTCCTGCCCGGTTGATTTGCTGTGTGGCCTGGAGGAAAGCACTGCCCTTTCTGAGCCTCAGGTTCCCTGCAGGTGAAAAGAAATCCCTTAGAACGTGCTTCTGTGATGCCCGTCGCCAGGCTTTGCATCAGCGTGTCCCAGCCTGCAAGAGACAGCAGAGGGCAGCAGAGATTGAGAAATGCAGCTGAGTCTGGCCCCCTCAACCACTCCACTCAACTCTTCACAGAATTGTCTTCTGTTTGAACAACATCTGTCTGGCGACACAGCGCCCCAAAAGCCATCAGCCAAAGGAAGAAGAAATTTCCTCATCTATCTGCCCTCTCTTTTGTGACTAGAAGTGAGTCAATGCCTTACATGTCAGTTTACTTGTTAAAGTCACATACTGCTAAATGACTTTGAAAGGCCATTTCTGCACACAGGGAAACTGAGGCCTTGAGCGGGAAGAAACGGACTATGGTAACATGTTGGTGGCAGGCTCAGGCCTTTGACTCCAGTCCATCGTAAGCTTTACATTTGTCCTCGAGGAGAATCAGGCCAGGTGGCCTAACGACCAGCTTTCTTCCATAGGCCATGAGTGATTTCCTAGTTGGGCCCCAAGAGTTTAGAGCCCCCTCCATGTGCAGCTGGAAAAGAGTTCCCTACAAAAATTTGGCTCTAGGGCCCCCAGACATCTATTCAGAGCCAGCAGGTAATTCTCAGTCTGTGCCTCTTCAGCCCGTCTTCAGACAGAAAAGGCCCTACCCCTTTTCCAAGCATGACCTGCTACTATGAAGGACCCACACTCCCCACAGCGGCAGTTCTCACACTTCCGAGTGCCTTTGAGTCCTTGATTGAGGGAGGGGGCAAAAGATAGCTTCCCTAGCCCCACCCCCAGGACCCCGTTCATCAGGTCTGTGTGTCGGGGGGTGTCCCCTCCAGCCTCAGGCTGGTCTTCCTAACCACACCTGGAGAATCACCGTGGGGAGGTTAGGTTGGGGTGGAGACAGGAAAAGGGGTGCGGCCAACACTGGAAAGTCCCCGTCTCTGTGCTGGGAACCACCCCCTCCCCTATGAGGAGGATTCCTTGGTTCTGGCAACTTCCTCCACTGCCTCCTGACTTCCTAACGTTTTGGAGCCCCAGAATGAGAGTGAAAGTGGAGGCCCCATATTGTGTGTCTTTTACTAAAAAGTTATTCATTAAAATAACAAGCTGTTAGATAAAACATGGGTTATTTTTCTACCTTATAAATGCATCTTCTTCATCCTCTAGAAGGCCAGGTTTGGATTTAGAAATCTCAGCAGTTGCCTGTCAGGTGTCAGTGCAGAGTCGGGCTGTGGCCCACCCCTTTTGAGGTCCACCCCCAAATATCTATTGGGCCGTGAGGGCCTTGTGCACTTGTGTGAGTGCACGTGTGTACCCACACAGCCTCAGGTATCCAAGTTCTGTCCATGCCCTCATCCCTACTACCCACACCTCCAGCTGTGCTGGTCCCCACAGGAGAATGGATCCAGGGAGAGAGGCCCACACACACCTGCGTGGCTCAGGGCTCCACGTATGCAAGAGAACTCTGAAAGGACAGGATGCAGGACCCAGGTAGACACATCCCAGGCCCAGGGTCTCCTTGTGCAGTAGCCCCTATAGACAGGGCTGGGCCTCAGGGGGCAGACCAAGTCCCTCCCCTTCCTGCCTGGGTCTCCTGCCAGGACTGCCTCAGGGGCAGCACAGCTGATTCCTCCGGCCCTTGGAAGACCCAGTGCTCAGTGCTGCCTGCCACGCTCCGCTCCTCATAGTGCCCGCCTCGCCCTTGCATGCCCCGGGGACCTCTGCTCAGTGCCAGCGTGCTCTCATCAGACCCAGGCTCCCATTGGCTGTGGAAGCAGAATGGGGGACTACAGCTTATTCATGTGGGATTCTCAGTTCTTTTTAAGAGAAAATATTAATAAATGTGGGATCCATGAGGCTGTTAGGGAACCTATGGGGCTTTAGGGGGTCTCTAGGAGGGGCTACCTCTAGGTGTGTGACCCTGGGCCTGGGATGTGTCTACCTGGCAATTGAGTGACAAGGCAATTGAGTGGGCCGTCCACCCCTGCCCCAGCCCTAGAAGGCTTTCAGAGGCCCCTTGGAGGGAGGCCCGATCTGCCTGCCACGTCCAAGGAGACAGCTGGGCCTGGGAGTGCTGCGGGCAGTGTGGGAGGTGAAAGCTACCAGAATGGGCCTGCTGAAGCTGCGCTGGCTCTGGGCGCCCATAGCCTGGCCGGGAGGGAGTTCTCAAACCTCAGGGCGGTTTGAAAGGACAGAGAGAGTGGCAATCCAGGACTGAGCAGGCTGCCTGGAGATGGGGCTGTGGGAGGGACTGCAGCCCAGTCTGAGGGTAAGAGCTGCCACGATGGGGCAGGGGCAGGGACAGGGCAGGCTCAGACCAACTGCAGCCCCCTCTTTGCGGGGAGAGGGGTGTGTGGGAGGAAAGGGCTGTTAAAATGCAGCTTTCTGGACTCACACCACCCCTTCAAATAAGTGGAGCCAGGAATCTACAGTTTTACAAGTCCCCCCCAAAGAATCTAATTTACACGGAAGTATAAGAAGCCCATTTTTCTATTTATCCAGTCAACAGATATTCACAGAGTGTCGCTTCCCTTGACACCATTAGGCTCCTAGCTCCTATGGCTGAAAAAATAAAATAAAACGCCATCTCTCCCCATGCACATGCTCCCTCCTCTGGTCTCACTGCGATCTCACGTCTTCAGGGGCACCTTTTCCAAAATGTCAGCCACCTCCAGGCTTTCTCCACCACATCCCCTCATTTAGCTTCTTGGCCTTTAGCACAAGCACAACCTAGCTCGTTTGTGTATTTATTTTACTCGTTTTTGTGTCTCCCCCTCTAGAACATAAGCCCCCCTCCAAGGCTGGGGCCTGATGCATGGAGATCACCCCATTATCCCCAGGGCTGTTGCCATACAACAGGCTCAGTGAATATTTGTTGAATGAGGCCACTTCTCATAATGGGACAATAGGGAAGGCGCCTGTTGAAGAGGGACATTTGAAATGAGGGAAGGTGTAGGTGGCGGAAGCCCCTAAGCCCTGAAGCCCCAGCATGGCCGGCTGCCAGCCCCTCTCCGGGGACACTCAGCCATGAAAGGCAGAGAGGAAGAGATACCAAGAGAGCTCACAAATGGGGCGTCCTCCCTCATGAGGAAGGATTCAGGGCTCAACACGCTTCCTGGGGCCGGGTCTGTACAGGTAGGAGGAAGGCCCGCCCGGCTCCCAGGCTGCGCCAGCCCGAGGCCCGGCGGCTTGCAGGAACCCTCCCTTCAGAACCTACTTGTATGTACTTGCTCTTCTGGCATGCCATGAACTGGGTTTTGGCTGCCTTGTTAGGAGATTAAACTTTCTTTTAAAAAGATGGAAAAAAAAATCTCTAGCAAAGGCTTGACTAGAGCTGACCCCCAAGGAGTCAGCAGCAATAACTGATGGGCACTACATTTGTCTAATTAATCTTCTTGTCAACAAAGTTGTTCTTTGCCAGTGCCAGCTCTGACATCACCCTGCAAGCTTGCCGCACTGGTTCAGACCCAACTACAAAGGCCACCTCTGACCCAGCCCTCAGCTCACCAGCCACCCCCAAAACACTGCCTGTGGTGCTGCTGCTGGACTGGGAACATGTGGGTGGGAACAGAGGTGCCCCATACCTGCTAGCTTAGAGAGGACCCTGGGAGATGAAAGCTTGAATAAAAGGTGGGTAGAGACCTGGGAGGTTCATCTCCAAGCCGTAAGGAGCCTGTTTTCCAAATAGGACTCAGAGATGCTGAGGTTTTTCTGCAGGTTCAACTCCAAGGGTTTCAATTCTGCAGGGCAGACCACTGTGGGGGCTGGGTTGCCCTAAGCAGCAACATTACAAAATCAAGTGCCTTCAGGGCCCAGGCAGACATGCAAACGAGTCTGACCAGGTTTAGGAATTGGGGGGAAACAGTGGCCTGACGCTGAAGACAGGTCCTGCGCAGGAGTCAAACTTTCAGACTCTGCAGGTTTATGGGCTGAATTGGGCCCCCTGGTGACCATTTCCTACCTCTGTATGAGGCTTCTTAACATCAAATATCATATCATTCAGGCCCTCCCAGACTGTCCCATTTGATGACTGTTTTTCAGTATAATCGGTTGCTTTGTAGTCCTGAGTGTCTTATTTTATGTTTTCAAGTGTTCTGAGGAGGTCAGGGACTTCTCCTGACTGTCAAAGGGACCACCGTGCTCTAAGCTATCTCTTTTATCCTCTTATCTATCATCAGCATCCATCTTGGTCCTGGCACATAGTAGGTGCTTATTAAATTTTTACTGAATGTATGAATGAACCATAAAACAAATAAATGAACAGCGGCATAAGCCTTACTATGATCTTGCCCATATATAAATGTCTGATCACTATGTTGTACACCTGAAACTAATATAACTATTGTCTGTCGACTGTAATTGAAAAAAACTTAATTCGGGGGGGAGAAAAATGACCTCGCCCCAGTTCAGGGGCCCATGTATCCCTGAAAGGGCAGAAGGTGCCCAGGACCCTTTGCCACATGCTCTCCTTTCTCCTCAACAAACCCGCTGCCGCCACAGGAGGGGCTGGGGCCTGGCCCCGCCCATGAGAGTTCAGGGATGACCAAGGAGTCCCCGCCACGCAGGACCCCACCAGGCCATTCTCTTTGCTTGTACAGCTACTTGGTCGCCCGCGCCCTGAGCAGGAAAGCAGGGATGTTCCCAAAAGGACGTAGAGGTCCTTCCGCACCCACCACAATCGCCTGGCTCACCCCGTCCTTGGAGGTCCGAAACCATGGCTCCGGTTGCTCTGCCCTCTCTTGCCACGCGGTGGCGCTGTGTCCATGGCCGCGGAGTCGGCGCGTCTCGCCACAGCCCGGCTGAGGTTAATCAGCGGCGGGTCGGTTACCCAGCAGTCACCCATCAGTTGCCAGTCAGTCACCCATCAATTACATGGGCCTGGAAATCATCCCCAGGTCCAGAGGCGTGGGAACGCGGGGCGCCCGGGTCGGGGCCCCGCAGGAGGGACGAGAGGGGTCGGGTTCTCGTGGCCTGGGGATGAAACTCCAGGAGCTGAGAGCCTCTAACTCGTGCACACCGTGTCCTCAGAGGTGGCCATAGCGTAGAGGCCAAGCGCCCTATCCTGAGAGCCAGATGGACGACTTGAATTCTAATTCCGTCCCTGTCTTTCTGCCTCCATTTTCTCTTTTGCAAAATGGGGATAATAATGATCCCGACCAGTTGGTAGGGTTGAAGGAGATGCTGCTGCAAAAGCCTTACTCAGCACCACGCATGGCGCGTAACACTGCGGGACAGGGCATCGTTATCCCGGTTAGGTGAGGTGAGCCTCGGCGTCATCATCCGCAAAGGGGGGACCACATCAGCCCGGAATTGAATGAAACGCATCCAGAGCTCTTTTGGTGCCTGGCACAGGCATAGCCAAGGACTGTTAACCCTTGTTCTCCAGCGAGAACTGTGCGCAGGTAGGCCGACACCAAGACGTCCTGCTGCCTAATACTAGTCACACCGGGACCTGGAGGTTTATGCCAGGAAGATGGGGCCCACGCAGGGTCTCCGGTTTTCTACAGAGAACGTGGGCACAGGGGACTGCTTACTACTTTTAGAAGGAAACTCGAGAAAGTGGCGAACATTCTTCCCGAGTCCTTGATAAACGAGGAGATTCACTCTTGGAAAACTGGTTTCTGGTCAGAGGAAGTTGCTTAGCAGATCTAAGAGGCTGTGCTGACACCCAGCGAGGTGTCTCAGGAAAATGGTGAGATTCAGCCTTACCCCTGGGTGGGCCCTAGGGCCCCATTTGGTGTGCTTGGGGCACAACCCTCGCCGCTGTCCCTGTGTGTGTAGTCACTGGGGCATGCAGGCTGGAGCTGGCCCTGAGTCAGCCAGGGACCAGGGTGTCCATAATTAAGAGACGTACTTCAAGAATGTAAATTCCTGTGGTTCCCAGCCTAGGAAGGGTTCATTGGATGCCTCAGGACAATTGAGGGCCGAGGGAGTCTGAAAGCGCGTCTGAAAGAGCCAGTGTTACTGTTTAAAGCGTTATCAGTTTAATGAACTGCTTATGAAGTGTTAAATGCATGCAAGTGTAAACGCAGCATCTGGGCTTGTGTTTTATTTGTAGACTTCAAACTGGGCACTTTGTGTTTTGAAAATGCCAATTAATGGTGTAAACTCAGAATTTCTTTTTTCTTTTTTTTTTTAATCAGAATTTCTAATGGGGAGGAATAGTTTTGTGATAGCTCCTTAAATTATATCAAAACATATCCAAAACCCACACATTCACACACAGTGTGACCACAAAGACTTAAAATATGTATTTTTTAAATGAGAGAAGCAGGAATTTGCTACTCTGTTCTTAGTTGTTGCACAATTTGGTATGTTTTGGCTGGAGGAAAGAATAAAGAGTTTAAAATCAGAGATATCATCAACACAAATTTCCCAGAAGTTGTTCTAGGAACTTTGTCATTTCTACCCATTTCTCCCAGGCCAGAAAATAGACAGTCTACAGGAATATTTACTGCACTTTGATGAGAAAAATTTCCAAGCTACCTCTTGAAGCAATGAAGTTGGGTTTGGAGCAAATGGAAACATTGTGAAATTGCTTATTTTCTTCCAAAATTTGTATTTTTCTTCCTTATTTCCTGTTAAATCAGTGCCACTCATTAGCAACCATATTTTTGCATTATAGACTCAGCAGAATTTTTGCTCCGTGACTGTATTCCAAATTAAACTTTTAAGTTTCCAGGAAAAATGTAACAAATGTTTAAATCAGTCAGAAGTTAAACTAATGGGAGGAAGGGGAAAAAAAAAAACAACCCACAACTTTCGTCTTCTCTTGTGAAGTTTTTTATCTGCTTCACACTTTGGGGACGCTTTTATCCCTGGGATCCTGAAAAGACTGTTCACAAAGCAAGGAGGCTCAGGGCAATGCCAAGATGTCTGAACTTGGAGCGACTGAAAAGTTCTGACAAACGCTGGTTTCAGGGAAACAAAGGCAGTTTGAGGATTTCATTGCAAGATTTGGATGGGGCTGCCTGCCACAAGTTGCGCTGTGTTAGCGCTGGAAGGCCATCCAGTCTGGAAGCCTCATTTTACAGATGGTGTGGCAGAATTCCAGAATGCGACAGCAGCGTACCCACGATAATTTAGTGATAAAGTTACAAATGGAGCCCATACCCTTTGCTGAATGTTCTTTAATGAGCAGCTACTAGTCTTATCTAGGGCGTCTCTCCACTAGGGTTCAGTGAAGACAGAGCCAAATGCAAGTCACTGTTGTGTAGCCAACAGCCAATGACACCCTTAATAAGAAAACGTAAGCACACAAATTAATTTTCTTCAAGATAGTGTAGCAAGGCCCAAGCTCTCTCTTCATTCTGCCCTTGTTTTCTTCTCCATTCCAAAGCAAACAGCCAGGATGAGCATGGAAAAATCCAAAGGCCGCTTTCCTGGGGGAAACTGGTAAACCTGACTATTTATTATCATGAGAAGACAAGAAAGGCTATTCAGGCCCACGAATTACATTCAGACAAGATGTGCCTGAAATGCTCCTTCTAAGGAAATGCTGGTAGCTTGATCTGGCCCAGAATATTTTGAGAAAGAAGTACATTAAAAGTATTATATTGTTGAAGGGGGGAAAAAAGGATATTATAAAATTTCAATAGCCCAATGAAACCATCAACAGGTGTATCAATATAACAGAATGTCTCAAAAACAGGCCCTAATAGAGATAATACAGATGAAAAATTAGTACGTGATAAAGAACTGTGAGGAAAGGGAGATTAGTCAGTAAATGATGTTAGGACCAACCATGTGGAAAAAATTAAAGATAATCCCTAGCTCTCCCCATACACCCAAATAAATTCCACATGCATTTAACAGTTATATGTAAAACTAACATAAAAATAGAGGACATAGGTAAATTTCAGATGTCAAGAGAAGGACTCTGTAGATATAAATGCTTAGAAATAGGTTAATAAATAAAAAATTATTGGGGCTGACCACAGAAATATTAAAACTTCTAGATATCAGTAATACCGGGGAGAGGCTTGTGGTAAAGATCACGAAGAATTAATCTCATTTTTCTGTGAGAGACTAATGCAAAACACAACAATATTTAAATGGACAAGAAGTACAAGTAAATAACAAAAATACGAATATTCAACAAACATGTAAAACATTCAAATTTATTAATAAAATATGTAAGTCAACGCAACAATGAGCATTCATTTTGCCCTTCAAGTTGCTGTAGAACACGCACTCTTGCACATTGCTGGTGGGATCTCACACTGACAGAAACTTTCTGTAAAACAGTGAAGTTAATCAAGAGCCCTAAAAATAGCCGTGTTCTTTCATTATGTTTTCCTATTTCTGCAAATGTTCTACAATTAGATAAAACCATAAATACTTATTTATAAGCTTTTTCATTTGGGGAGTTACTTCAACATTTTGAGAGATGGCCTATCTATCCAGTAATTAGAATTGTCATCATCCACATAATAGAATATTATGCAGCTATTATTATTATTATTATTATTATTATAGATTTAAGGATGGGGGAAGTGACTATGATGTAACGCTAAAGACTTTGGATGTAAAACCCATCCATAATGTATATTTTCAAAGATTGAAAAAAGTACCCAAAAGTTTTCAGTGGGAATAATATGGATTGGGTGTAATTTTTATTTTATCCTTTTATGAATTTTTTCTATAATAAAATATACATTAATTTATGGTAGAAAACAAGTTGTTGAAAATAACGACCATCTTCATGTGACCCCCGCTCACGCAGACCCCACTGATGATATTTGTAAGGTGCTGGGGGTGGGCCTGCTCCCTCACTGGAAACATGGTGGCATTGTCACAAAGCAGGCCCAGCGCTCCCACAGCTTCTTGTGTGTATAAGTTTCTTCTGCACTTGTCAAATCCCTCAGGGCAGGTTTGCCTAGACTAGTGAAGGATCCAGGGTCGTCGAAACCCCAAATTGCTATGGCCTAACTTGCCCACAGCCATCCGCATCTCTACCCCGTACAAGGTGAGGGGCTTATGACACTATAGTTTCCTGTATCAGGGAAGATACTGTCAAATTAGGAGTCTCTCAGGGTTGGTTCAATATTTTGGTTCTGCGTTTGTCCACCACGAGGCCAGAGGGGCCTCATTTGCCACACACCCCAATGCTTCCTTGCTCTGGGCTCCATCGCACAAACTGGGGAAAAAATTTATGACATACTCTGGAGCCCTGGTTGGCCCTGCGGAGCTGTCCTCTGTTAGGGTCTGCTCTAGTGCTGGATACGAGGGTATGTTGGCACCAGCTCCTGCTGCTGGCCAGAGCCCATTGGGTACATCTCTTCTCTACTCTAAGTTCACCGAAAAGGTGGCTTATGGTTGGCCATTGTGGTTATAGTTACACCATGGAAATAGTCAGACACTACAAATCTGGGCTTTTATTTTTTTCCTGGAGAACCCAGAATCATTATATAGTAAATAAAAATCTACCAGCACACCGCTGGCTGTGCTTAAAACAACAGTCATTTTTATGATCTCTCTCACAGTTTCTGTGGGATAGGAAATGGGGAAGGGCTTGATTGATATTTCTGGGCTTCTCATGCAGCTGTCGGTGGATGGTGGCTGGAGCTAGGACAGGAGAGGGCTGGAGCAGC
This sequence comes from Rhinolophus ferrumequinum, assembly GCF_004115265.2. Taxonomy (NCBI): domain Eukaryota; kingdom Metazoa; phylum Chordata; class Mammalia; order Chiroptera; family Rhinolophidae; genus Rhinolophus; species Rhinolophus ferrumequinum. The sequence goes on along the minus strand of NC_046299.1, from coordinate 8,912,348 downwards.
TGGGGGGTGGCTGGGCACCTCCCCTCCACAAAGTCGTGTGGTTTCTCCATGTAGGAGAGTTTGGGCTTCCTCACAGCATGGCAGCTTCAGTGCTCTGGCGAGAGGGTTCAGCTCCCATGGTAGAACTGAACTAGCCATTAGGATTTCACACTGAAGGCAGACGGCATGACTGCTGTGCATTCTGTTGGTTACAGGTGAGTCAGAAACTCATCCAGTTTCTAGTGGAGGGCTATTAGACTCCTCCTCTTGACGGGTGAGTGGCAGCTTTCTCGAAAAGCAGATAGGATAGGTAATACGATGAGAGTGTTTTGGAAAATATCATCTGCCACAGTGTTTTAAAATATACTTTGGGATCTGCCTTCAGAGGCCACAGCACATTTTCTAGCTGTTCACTGGCCATGGCTAGTCTTCCTCTGTTGAGTATATATTTGATTTCTGAGAATATGCAACAAGTATTGAAAGTAAACTCTGGATAACTCTGCTGGATAACAATAGTACCAGAAAAAGAGATGTTACAATAGTAATGAAATCAGAAGTTATGAGACCTTACCCCAGGGTTAGAGACATTTCCATAAAAGGATGCCACAGCGCTTCTCAGCTAACTCAGAAATACATGTACAACCTTTGAAACAGACTACTTTGATGGGTGGGGCCTTCTGAGCTAAATATTACAAAAGTGGCATATTTTACTACAAAACCTGTCTCATTGCCTTGTCATACATTGCACTTTTCTTTTGCAACCATCAAAGTATTTAGCACTGTACCAGACACATGATAAAGACAAAGTAAATATTTGAGTGATTGACTGATTTATCATCCACAGCAAAAGTAAGCCAGTCCCTGGTTCAACTAGGTCCTTTAGTATTACCTGGCATTGGCCAACCATAAAAAGAGAAAAATTGACCTTTACTCTTCAAAACCTCTTAAATTAAATCTAATGCATTTAGACTCAAGGTATACATAAAAATGTACCTGTCTTGAGTGCATCTATTTCCAAAGTCCATAAATCTGTGCAACTATTTCCTCGCATCCTTCTTGGTGGGAATCAGAGAGGGTAGAGGAGAGGGTGGGAAGCACAGGTACTGCTCCAGGCTTCTTCACAGCCTGTAAGGCAGACCCAGAAGGACCAATTGGCATATTTCTCCTCAGGCAGCTAAGCATTAGTTCTCAGGCCCTGCTTGAGACCACCAAATATTTATCAAGATCCTAACCTATTCTGTCACCAGGACAGAGATGCTCCTTCCATACCTGTACTTTCCCCTTAATTGAAGCTTAGAGTTTCCCCACCGGTCCCCATGAAAGACTAAGGAAACAACACAGAATATTTTTTGTAGGACTCATTATTGTGGACATGTTGATGCTTACAGGGGATGGCAGAGACATTTTCTGCTCACCATACATAATGTGCCCTGCCCCTCACATTTTCCAGCATCCTTGCAGATAGGTAAGGCCATATGACTAGTTCTGACCGGTGGGATGTGAGTGGACGTGAAGTGTCACTTCAGGGTTGAAACATAAAACAGTGGGGGTGGGATGTCCAAGTTTTCTCTTCTCCTTCCCTGGCAATCGAGCAGGTCATACATTCCAGAGAGTATATGTGTAGCTATGAGATGCAAGGGACGCCATTAGCCTGGGTCTTTAAGTGACTGTGTAAAGCACTAGCTGCCCTGAATATCCCTCAGCCGGTGGCCACCTCACACTAGGCATGGACTATACCTTTTTTATGTGAAGGCACTAAAGTTTCAGGGCTAGTTATTGTAATATAGCCTAGCCTTACCTAATACAGTGGTCTACAACAAAAGAACACACCCAGGAGCTAGCATGTTCTTATGAAAGGTAACTGAGTATTCCGATGTAAGCAGGACTCCACGTCCAGGTCCAGGTACGAGAAGCTATTCTGCTGGTGGGAAGACATGCCACCTAACTTTTGATTTAGGAAAAATAAAAATGGGACTGCCAATGGCCAACAAAGGATGTGTTCTTTGGATATAGAAGTACAATAAATATTGGATATTTGACACGATTGCTTATTATAGGATATATTTGTGGGTTTAGAATCATGATCAGTGCGCAGAGTCTAAAACCCAATGTCTGATGAGTGAGGTGGACACACCTGCCATTTCACTGAGACGGATATGTAACCATCAGCGTGTGCACATGTGTGCATGTGTGGTGTGCCTGCATACCTAATAGTTCACAGGAGTTGTGACTATAATAAATATGGATACTGTAGCTCCATTTTGTAGTCGTTCACTTCAGAAGCCAATATCAAGTAGAAACAGATTTTAATGATTAATAACTGAAGGAAGCCAGGAAATCAATCCCAAAAGGAAGAAGGCCAATCATTTATTGAAATATTAGGCAGCAAAGTACAGTTTTTAAAAGTACAAGATTTAAACTAAGATTGGAACTGTGACTGCCTGGGCTAGAATCTTGGTTTCCTCCCTCTTCAGGTGTTTGGCCTTAGGTTAGTTATATAATCTCTAAGTGCCCTAGTTTCCTCATTTGGAAAATGTTGATGTCATATTGTTGTTACAAGGATTAAAAGTAATAACTCTTAAAAGTCTGTATTAGGATTATGTTTAGCTGCTTGTAACAGAAAACAGTGGCTTAAAACAACAGAAAGAGAGTTATTTCCTTCCAAAGACCAGAACTAGGCATTCTAGGCTCGTATATTGCCTTAGTGTCAGGTATCCAGCCTCCCTCTAAAGACCCGGTTTGCTCCCCCATCTTCAACAAGCGGCTTTCACTCCATGACCCAAGATGGTCACTGGTGCTACAGCCATCAGATCCTCACTGCAGCTGGCAGGAAGGAAGAAGAGACAAACGAGAGGCAAAAGGCTCATTCTGTCCATCTCATTGACCAAAAACTTGTTCCGTGGTCACGCCTGGATGCAAGGGAGACCGTGTACTCTCTGTAGCAACTACACAACTTGACAGTGGTGTAGCAAAGTCAGCCTAGAGGATCTGTGACAAATGGGTATGGCTATGTTCCAATAAAATTACTCATGGACACTGAAATTTGAACTCTGTATAATCTTCTGCAAATATTTTTCTTCTTTCACATAAACAGATTTATAAATCTGATAACATCCTTGTTTCCTACTTTTTAGTTTGGGAAATATGATTATCTATGCTGCATAACTACTTTCCCCAATGCTATTGATGGCCTTCATATTACGTGGGTGGTGAAAGATAAAGGATGCCTGGAGTTTGCTTTTCTGTGAAGGGACATGTCAACTGGGTGCTTGTGCCTCAGAGAAATGCCTGTACGAAACCAGCCAAAGATACCGGTTAAAAACGAGAAAATAGAAAAACTCATTATGCTGAACTGGGGTCCAAACTGAACAACAACCTCTGACGTTTCTCCCACTCATTCAACACACACTGTGTTTATTGAGTGCTTACTATGTACCAGGGGCATTAAAAGATTAAAACTTTGAATTATGTTTTAAATAGAGACTTTCTGGAATGCTTTTGGGAATGCTTTTTGTGAATTTACAAACATGGAATCCATGAATAATGAGGATTGACTCACGTCAATGTATTGTTAGTATCTGAAAAGATCTCAGGGTGAAAACTGGTGTGTTCATTCTGGAGGGGAGCTGAGCCGTGTGTCCCTAAAATCTAAGAGTTCAACTTCTGAGAATTATCTAGAGAAAACCATCAGGTGAGTGAGTGAATATTTGTGTACAGGGCTGCTCATTGAAGAGTAGTTTATAATTGAATGGAATACTATGCAGCTGTGAAAAACAAAGAATTAGATAAATATTTGTTAGTATGAAAAGAGGTTCATGAAACGCTATAAAGTACAAACATAGTGACACAATACATATACCATGGTCCCATTTTTGTGACTAGATATATATCATTTATGATGTGTGATATACACATATCCAGTTTATGATATTGGTATATTGAGTTTATGGGTAGAAAAAAAATCTGGAAGTCTATAAACCCGTAAGCTACCATGTCTGGGATTTGGATTATAGATTCATTTAATTGTGTTCTTTGTACTTCTCAGTGTTTTCTAAATTTGTTTGTAACAAGAAAGCTACCTTTGTAACTAGAAATGCATTATCTTTATGACTATTTTTGGGGTGCTTACTCTATACCAGGCACTGAGCTAAGTTCCTTACCTCTTGACTTTTTATTAAAATTCTGAGACAATAGTTGTTTATATTTTATAATCTGTAATATAAATAGAAGTAGTCTCAAGATCCCCTAGCTTCGTTCTACAGATTTGGAAGGCTCTCGAGGGCCCGCTCCCTCCCTCCGACACGCCTTACTGCCAATCATGGGCAGAGACTCTGGCCCCAGGCCTCACTGCTCAGAAAAGTGCTGAGGCCTGAGTCTCCCTCGCCAGGCCAGAATTCCTGGGGCTTGGCCACAAGGACTGGGTGAATGGATTCAGGCAGGAATTTTGTCTGTCTCCTTCTTTGTTTTTAAAAGAACTAGCCACTGCCTAAACTGGGTTGAGCCCAGCATTATCTGGTTTTCTTCAAAGGCTGAAAGGCAAAGACGAGCTGCTGATATTTCGTTATGCGGGACTGTCTGGGGGACGGGGTTTCTGGAGAGCGTGTCCTGGGTCCAGACTGGAGTCAATTGTCAGCATGGCCGATTACCGTGCGGGGATGAGCTTAACAGATGTAAGCTTATCGGTGTGAGAGTTTCTGCTTGTAATTTATCCTTTGGAGCATGGCTAGATCCCCAACCTGGATCTTTCTAACAGTCAACAAATCAAAAAATGAGCAAAGGTGATAATGGGAACCAAGTTCAAGCTGCAACCCTTTCTGCATGGCACAGCTGCCCCAGGACCAGCGTCTGCCGTATGATGCTTGACAAGTCCTCCGGCTTTCCAGCTTTTGCTCCTTAGACTACCTCTTATAAACTGCAGAGTCTGCTAGCTTTGAGGCCAGAGGGCTGGGATGCAAGTCCTGCTCTGCCACATTCTGCCAGCGTGCCTTTGACTGAAGTCACAAACTCTTTCTGGCCCTCAGGTTAGTCATTTGAAAAATTAGGTTGAAATATTAGGTTCTGTATTTGATTTATTGACTGTTTATCAGACATACAGGTTGGGGATATAGCTCCTGTTCTAGAGATGGGGTCACTCTCCTTCCCACTGAGGAGTGGTATCTGTGAAGGCAAACACACTGTTTGGATTTTTGCAATGCCGAAGCATCAGGATTAAAGCCACACTTGATTTTCAGCATCAATGAGCTCGGCCAGAGTATTTCTGTGGGCAGGAGCGAGGGGGCCCTTCCCAAATCACACCACACCGGGGTCCCCTGGCCTACATAAAGCAAGTCAGCACCCCCTGGGGCTGACCCATTGGAGCTCCTCAGATCACGTGGCAGAATTAGGCACGGTGTATGGTTCTTTTTAGGGAGCTGGCGTCTCCAAGACCCGTGTAAATGTCAGTTTCATGAAAATCTATTCTAAAAGTCCCGATCAACTTCTCAATCATCTGCTCCCCCTTTTCTTCCCAGCTCTCCCAGAGCGCCCGAGGCGCTTCTGAGATCAGAGAACATAATTACAAATGAACTGGGGCTCTGGGGATACCTTACAGCTTAATTAGCTCCCGTCCCTGCACCGTCTCCGTTTCTCAGCCTCACACTTGGTACAGGAGTCCTGACTGCCAAAGAATTCAGAGCAAGAGCCTCCTGGCTTGTTAACGCACTCTCCTCGGTCCCTCCTGACACATCCAGGCTGCAATTAGGCCCAGCCAGGGAGAGGGAGAGGCCTCTGTTTGTGCATCCGGAGCTGGCCTGGCGGGAAGGTGGGGTGGGGGGAGCTGCTTGTCTGAGCCAGCCTGGAGGTGAGACGCACCCTGGAATGTGGAGTGGTGGTGGCTGCAGGAGCATGCACCTGCCTGGCCCAGCCCAGGTTAGGAGGCTTCAGGCTGCAGGTGTGTTTCCGGGGGCGTCTGGCAGGGGCCAGGCATTGAAGACACCTGGCTCCTATACTAGGGGTAGGCGGAGGGGGAGAGAGGGAAGAAGGGAGGGTGGAGAGGAATGGCCAGAGATCAGGGCTGTGGGCCGGGGCAAGGGCCACCCTGGGCAGAAGCCAGGGCCCTTAGAACGGGCTTTGGGCTCGTGAAATATCCAAAAGAGGCAACTGTGCAATCACACTGGAGAGCCCCTCTTCAAGAAAAGAGCACACCCCTAGTTGATTTCTTGGTCCTCATGACTTCCTGGTGGCTTAAGGTTGGGCTGTCACTGAGTTCCTGTCACTGATTACCCTAAAGGGAACTCACACCCCTCTCTCAGGGAGAGGTTGGAGCTCAGAGGAAGACTCCAGCTAAGAGGAAGAAAAGAGACGCCATGAGCTGAGCACGGATGGCTGCCTGAGAAGATAATAAAACAAGCAGAAGGTGAAACCTCCCTTTCCTGCTCCCCAGATCCCCATCCCCCTCCACTCCCAGCACAACTAGGGAAGGTTCAGAGCAGGACATGTCCAGTGTTACGAGGCCTGGGGAATAGGCTGAAGGAGGGGAGACCACTGCTGCTGCTGGGGTACCCCTGGGTCCCGGCCGAGAGGAGGTGGGAATTGGTTGTCAGTGGGTGGGATGCGGGGAGGGGCGCAGGCTGGAGAGAAGGGCGAACGAGGGGGAGGGCGTTGCCTAGTCTACAGGGGCTTCAGAAGGAACCCAGCAAGGGAACATTTTTGGTTTCTGTGTGGCAGAGTAGAGGCTGGAAGAGAGGCACGGAGAAAGGGAGACCTCTTCTACCGCCGGCTTTTTAGCGACATCATCACCACTTGTCAGCCACAACCACGAATGGTTCACACCTCGGTTCTGTCCTTCCACTGTACCCTATGACTCCCTCTGTAGCTTTTCTGCCTATAAACCAGAGATATTTCCATTAAAGCTCCAGGCCTAGATCCAGACCCACTTGGAACCCCCACAGGCCTTGCTACTCAAGGTGTGGTCCAGGGACTGGCAGTGTCAGCATCCCTGGGAGCTTGTCAGAAATGCAGAACCTCAGGACCTGCCCCAAACACACTGGATCAGATTCCTTAGCTCACCAGAGCCATGGGACTTCCTGAGGGTTCCTGGACCAAGAGTGGCTGCTGTCTGGGGCAATGTGACCTTGAGGACGGACCCTTCCACTCTAGGCTCAGGAAGAGGAGGACAGGGCCGCAGCAAAACCTGGAATTCTCTCCAGGTGCTGAGCAAGCTTTCAGCTTTGGGTTTCAATATTTCAGGTGGGAGGCCAGCCAGAAGGGGCTCAGTCACTCTCAGGCACACAGCATCAGGCGCACGGTCAAGAATCAAAACAACCCAGGAATGCAGGTGAGCTCACAGGGACGCGGAACAGCCGGAACTCAGGCCGCAACAAGTTACATGTGTTGCATTGAGGCGGCGGCCTGCACAGGTGGCGTCATGCGCCGTACTTGTCAGCACGTACATTATCCATGATTATCTGGATTTTCTTTCCGTTTGGCCACAGAGAAGGAGCCGCCATACAGGGCGGAGGAGAGCGAAGTAACTGGCCTCGCACTTGGGAAGAACAGTATCCACAGCTGCAAATAACCCGCTTTATGTGCACACGTGCGCGCGTGCACTCACAAGCGACTGTGCGCGTGCCCGTGTGTGCGTACGTGTGTGCATGTGCGTGTGTGTAGGGTGTGGGATGCTGAAACACTAGCACCTTCTTGAAGGGGAGCTCAAATCGAAGAGAAGCTTTCTGCTTTTCTGCCGGTCACAGCGGGAGAAAGACTCCTCCATCACGTTCAGGGCCTTGAGCATTTGAAAATAATAAAAAGGAAAAGTTTTGAATTAAAATTTATGGTTGAGCCTGCCGGTCTGGGAGGAGCTGGCTTAGTGGGCAAAGCTGGCGCCAGCCAGGCTGCAGGGGCTGGGAGAAATTGGACACCAGCATCCCTGAAAGTGACGGGGTTCGACTCTTCCAGAGACCAGCGGGGTGGCCGCTGTTGGCCAGCAGCTCCCAGCTCGGGCTCCACACTGGGCGCTCCTGGGGAAGTGTTTAAAAATGCTGATGCCTGGGCCACACGACAGACCCAGCCAATCTGAATCTCAGAGGTGGGGTCCAATCTCTGAAATGGTTTTACAGCTCTCCAGGTGATTTTAATGTGACACCAGGGCCAAGGGCCAGCAGAGACTCCAGAGCAGGAGAAGGGGGAAGGGGTTCCTGTTTCTGCCCCAAGGTCTTCCCCTCTGTGGGAGGGGCAGTAGGTGTGCCTGCGTGGGCGCTTGACGGGTGACTTGAGCACCCAGCTCTTTCGGAGTTTTATCCACCAATAGAGGGCCCCAAGTAGATAGGGAGGTGAGTTTGACCAACTTATCTTCAGGAACGTGGTGGCATCAATTCAACAGTCATCCCTGCTCCGCTTGCCTCTGAGCAACACAAATACTTTCCAGCACTTTCCAAGAACTTGTATATCCATGATCTTATTCATTTTCTATTGATGATGTAACAAATTCCCACAGATGGCGCAGTTTGAAACAACACCAAGGTTTCTTACAGAGCTGTAGGTTAGAAGTCCAACATGACCTTACAGGCTGAAATCAGGTGCCGCAGTGTGGAAGCTGGAGGGGATAATCGGTTTCCCTGCCTTTTCCAGCTTCTGGAGGCACCGTATTTGTTGGCCTGTGGTTCCTTCATGAGGTCACTCTAATCTCTGCTTGTCTCACGTGTCCTGCATGCCTCTAGTGTCCCTCATCCAAGACCCCTAGTGATTACATTGGGCCCTCTGGGCTAATCTTCCCACCGGAAGACCCTTAACTTAAATCACACCTGCAAAATCCCTTTGGCCATGGAAGTTCATATTCATAGGTTCTGGAAATTAGGAGGTGGACATCTTTGGAGGGGAGGGAGCAAAGCTCCATCACTCACACCCTGACAACAGCCACATGAGTCAGATGTGTCATATGATATCCATTCAGCAGAGGACCCATTCTGACACCTAGCCAGATGGAGGCCGCTGGATAGTAATGGTGAAACTATACCCTTGTCAGACCTTGCCTTGTTAACACAGCATCTAGCAGCCACCTCTGGATCCTCCAGCCATGAGTCTCCCTCTTCCCACCATAAAGCCCAAGGGGACTCCTGCCCTGCTGTGGGGTTGGTCATTCCCACACCCCTTATGTCGGAAGCTTCATGGGCACTCAGCTAATGATACAAAAATGGTGTCACAGTGAAACCTATGGCTGCAACCAGGTCAGGTGTGCCTCACAGTGGGACCCAGGAAGCCAGTTCTTTCTCTGGGTCGGTGCCCATGGTTCTGGGCTTCTCGGATCCTCTTGACAAGGTCATTATACACACAGATAACACCGCATACCTCTCCTCTGTGGCATTTGTTATTAGGTTGGTGCAAAAGTAATTGCGGTTTAAAAGGTTAAAAATAATTGCAAAACCGCACTTACTTTTGCACCAACCTAATAGAATTCCAGCATCGTTAATGTACTTCTCTAATTAACCTTGGTCTTTCTCAGCTATAAACTCCATGAGGACAGAAAACATATTTGCTTTTGCTCAGCAGCACCCTGCAGAGTATGTGGCATTTAGGGGATATTTAATAAAAAGCCATTAAATGAAGGAATGTTTTCCAGCAGTCTAAGGCTTACAGATTATAAGGAACTACTTCTGTGCCTTCTAGAAGGTATGGTTGATTGAACTGATATTCCCATTTTTTGCCTTCCAAGAAGACTACACACGCCCAGTCATTGACATGTGACCACAGGGGACACTTCCCTCCCCTGATTTCAGGCTTGGCCATGTGACTTGCTTTGGCCAATGGAATAGGAGTGGGTTTGACAGAAGCCATGTCTGAGGAGCTTTAAGAGTTAGTGTGTGGTTTGCCTCTTGTTCTTTTCACTTCACTGAGAGAACACAATATCCCAACTGCAGGCTTCTCCTTCAGCACATGTCCCAGGATGAGAAGATGCATGGAGTAGTGCCACGTGGCCTCCTTGCAGCTCGCCACATGAGAGTGAGATTGAAACTGCTGCTGCTGTAACACAATAAGACTTGGGAAATTTTGTTACTGCAGCATAACTTAAACTCTGAAATACAGAAGTCTTTCCTGGATATCTCAGGGCACTTCCAGCTTTCGTTCCTCCCAAATGGAGACCATGCTTCTGCCACCTTCAAGCTGTGTGATCTTGAGAAAGTCACATAACATCTTTTGGTTTCAAATTTGCACCCCAATAGATGAAACTTCCTCCCAGCTCTGTGATTGGTAATTCTGAAGAACTATCATCGGACACTTGATCTCTGTCCTTAATAAGATATCTTTGCACATGGTAGTGTGGTACCAGGACCAAATTTTGAGTCCAACAGCTATGTATTCTTGGGTATTTTTTTTGCACTCTCTCTTCTGATTTGCAAAAGTCTTATCTTTAAAAGGAAAATGTATCACACAACATTGGGGTATGTCTTCTAGTTCACAGTAGGCTCTCAATAAATCTAAGTATCCTCCCCTTTCTCATACCAAAGGGATCAGACTGAGACCTATGAGGTGCACTTACTTCTTTGCACCTCATGTGCCCTGAACCTGGGCATTTTTGCAGGGAGGGGGTAAAAAAAAATCCCCGGATAAAAACCTGCAGAGCCGTATACTGATGTTCATAGCAGCATTAATCACAACACTCCCTAAGTGGAAACCAAGTGCCCATCAAGTGATGAACAGATAACCATAATATGGCATGTTCATACAAAGAACTGTTATTTAGCCATAATAAGGAACAAAATACTGATTCATGCTACAACGTGGATGAACCTTAAATACATTATGCTAAATGGAAGACGATAGTCACAAATGTCTGCTTCTATTTATATTAAATGCCCCGAATAGGCAAGTCCATAAGACAGAAAGTCGATTATTGGTTGTGTAATCTACTAGGAGGCTGGAGAGGGTGGAGGGATTGGTGGGGTGATAGCTAATGGGTATGGGTTTTTTGGGGGGAGGGTCATAAGAGTGTTTTGAAGTTAGATGGTAGTAATGGTTGCACAACTTTGCAAACATACCAAAGGACACTTCATTGTATACTTTAAAAGGGTGTGTTATATAATGTGTAAATAGATCTCAATATATATATATATATATATTTTAAAAAGAACCTCCAGAGTGATGTGAAGGGACAAGTATCCAGGGGTTGATGGCTCAGATGGAGGGGCATTGCCACATGCACCCCTCTTCTCAACCCTCTCAGTGTCATCTTGCTTTGGTCTCATACACCTCTCTTCTTTTCTGCTAATGCCACATGCCCATGCAAGGGGGAAATTCTGTTGTTGCTTAGCTCAAAGGAAATGGTAGAGATTTTTCAAAGATAACTTTATTAAAAATTTAAAAAGGGGTAGAGCAGGGAATAAAAATGTAAACTCCTCAGAGTATGAAGGAATTAAAGATGGCAGTGTTCTGGAGTTCAGATTCTTGACTCTAAAAATGCCACAAGTACAGGCCAACTCATGGGTCTTGAGTCCTTCCCACCCACTCAGCCCTATCCAGAAAGCCAACCCTGCAGTCCCCTTCAGAAGGTCTGGACAATTTCCTGACTCCCTCCTCCCATTTCTCATTGGGCCTGAGCCCTAGCTGGTCATAGTCTGGTGGAAATGGCTGGCAGTTAGGTTATTGGTCCTCTCAGTATCGAATGCCACCTTCTTCTCCTCCAGACCCAGGGTCCAAGGTACTGGTGAGTGGGTGGAGAGAGTATGCCAAGACCCTCAGCTCTTCCTCCACACCACCCCCAGCAGAAGGAGAGGGCTGCTTCCTCACAGGTCTCCACAGACACTTATCAATGGACCTATCACCCACGGCAGAGAAAACTGTAACTTCTCTTTGCTTCCCTGAAGAGTGCACGTTCCTTGCTCCATCATCGATCTATAGATTCAATTGTTAGTGTATCCCGGCCAAAAGAAAACACATGAGTAATTACTCTTTACTGCTTTTGCAAGTGCATTTTTAGATATTGAGATCAAATAACAGCTTGCCAAGATAAATCTTTGAGTGTGTTCTGGATTGGTCTGTGCCCTGTTGGCCACTTCTACAGGACAGCTTGAGCTGATTGAACAGAAGAAGCCCCCACATACAAAAGAGTGGTCTCCTCCAGCGGCAGTTACCACCATCACTGCCACGTTTCTTTGTCGGTTTCTTTGTCAGTATCTTCACTTACCTCTGAGGGGGTGCTGGCATCACCTAGAGAGACTCTGGGATATGGGAACATGACTTGTCACTTTCCTCAGAGTTTTAGAAGCTTATTTACCAAGCCCTCAAGTTTCTGGGTTGAAAGGCTCGCCAACAGATCTAAGATGTGCTCGAAACGATCCAGGCCCCAGTCAATATTTATAACCCGGGGCTTCAGCTCAGGTGGCTTCATAAGACTGTTTGAGCTCCACTTAACTCCTGTACATTGATCATCTGTGGGAGACCTTTTGCCCGCTGGCCCCTCTCTCTTTATTATACTGCGCAATTGGGAATACACTTGACTTTCAAAGGCTCAACTTGTGCCATTCAAAGAAAAATGTCCACCTCATTTTTAAGCCGTATCTCGTTCCCCTGCAGTCTGAATAAACATTACTCAATAGCCAAAGTTACTTAAGCATCAATCACTTCCACTTCAAGGAGAAGGTAAAGGGAACAAAGATGTAACAGCACGAAAAGATTGAAATTTAACCTCTACCGCTGGGTGCTTTCCAAGCTTGTTCAGATTAGTTTTTCAAAAAGAAACACCAGAGAACTGACGTTACCCCAAGTTCACTGAAATTCTCTTTCTCTCAAGGATTATTCTTGAGCATGAAGCAAGTCATTCCGGAAGCCCCAGGCAGGTGATAAACTGGACTGGTGTGTGAGTATTTGCTCGCTCTCTCTCCTTTTTGGAATAATTTCCACAAATCTTTGACATTCCTTTTCTCTTTGATGTACATCCTTTGGGCGGGTTTCTGACTCAGCCTTCTACCACCTCTTCCTTCAAAACATCTCCCAGTTCATGAGCTTCTGTGTCTCTCTCTTTCTCCTTCCTTCATTTCCTTCTACCCATCCTCTGTGGGGGGTGGGAATCACCCTCTATAGAAACATTGGCCTCTGAAATCTCTACTTTCTCTCATCTCGCTGACTCATGCCCATGTTTGGCTCTGAGACACAGAAGTCCCACTATATAGAGCAGGGGACAGTGGCTTTCCAGATGTGGCCTCAGACTGCTTGCACTCAACTCACAGGGGTCTTATTTACTGACCGTAGCAATTCCCCGAACATCACCATGTCTACTGAACTGGACTCTGGGCCAGAAAATCTGCAACAAGCTCACCAGGGATCCTTCCTCCCAGTGAAGTTGGGGATTCAGTATCATTGACGGGGGAGCATGGCTTTGGAGTCAAAAAAATCCCTGGCTGCATCCCGTGCCTTGCTCTGTACTAGTGGCATGACTTTATAACAGCTTTGAGGTTTCATATACATACCATGCAATTCACTCATAGAGTTTCAGAGGTAAACTCTCAGAGTTGTACAATCATCGCTATAATCAATTTTAGAACATTTTTATTATCCCCGAAACAAAACCCCATATCCCTTAGCAGTCACTCCCATTTACCCTCAGCCCTGAACCACCCCTAATCTGCTTTCTGTTGCAATGGATTTGCCTATTTTGGATAGTTTATATCAATGAAATCATGCCAGAGGTGGCTGTTTGTGTCTGGCTTCTTTCACTTAGCATAATGTTTTCAAGGTTTATCCAGGTTGTAGCATGCACTTAAATCTTTTTATGGCCGAGTGATATTCCATGGTATGGATATACCCTCTTCCGTTTATCCATTCATCTGTCAATGGGCATTTGTGTTGTTCCCGTGTTTGGGCTGCATGAACAAGGATCCTAGGAACAATTTGTGCACCAGTTTTTGTGTGGACGCATGCTTACATTTGTCTTGGATATATACTTGGAGTGGAATTGCTGGGTCATACGGTAACCCTCTGCATACCACTTTGAAGAACTGCCGGGTTGTTTTCCAAAGTGGCGGCAGCACCCTTTTACATTCCTAGCAGTGTATGAGGGTCGCAATTTCTCCACATGCTTGCCCACACTTGTTTTGTCCATCGTGTTGTTTTTATTACTGTAACCATCTTAGTGGGTGTGAAGAAGCCCCTCATGGTGGTTCCGATTTGCATTTCCCTAATCATTAGTGATGCTGTGCATCTTCTCATGCACTTATTGGCCACTCGGATATCTTTGGAGCAGCTGCATGATTTGGTGAGGTATGTAACCCAAAGCTTCAGTTTCCTTGCCTGTAAAAGGGAGGTAATTGGAAGGAGAATAAATGAAGTAATGAAGCTGGAGTCCCTGATACGTACCAAGCACTTAACAAAGGTTTACCTTTTCACACCATTGATTGGATGTTAACCTAGCTAAGTTGGAACGGTGGCTCCCAGGGTTCCCTTTCCTGTATGGCTCTGGGTTAAGATTGGCCACAGGAGATACTGTGGAACATCTGGAAGGCACAGTGGTGCAGTGGCCATTTTATGCTCTGTAGGTTGGCATTGGGCCCTGGGGCAGTCACATCCGTGGCCGCTGCCTGCTGCCTCCCTTGGTTGGCATGGGGCAGCATATCCACCAGCAAAGCCGTCAGCTCCCACTGGGTCCCCTCCTTCAGCTTCTCCAAGGCCTGGCCCAGGTGTCTGGGACTTCTGTGGCACAGGGCAAAGTTCTCCAGCATGTCCCCCGCGTCATCAAAGTGGCGTGGAAGACAGGCTTGGGTTCCCGTTCCCCTGGCGGGTCCCAGCTGATCTGTGCCCTCCTCTGCTTCACATCCAGTTTTCCTTCCTCACTGCTGGTCTGGCTGACCTAGTCGACTTCAGACGCAACACCAGAGACAGCAGCTTTGCATAGAGTTTCCACCAGCTTCCAGGATTGTGTAGGGCCCAGTTCGTATAAGAAATCTCCAGTTCCCTATCCCTCAGAGTGACTCTACTTCTCTGAGTAAATCCTGTGCAATACCACCACCAAGGGCAGTCACGGTGCCCTCCACCCCCACCTTCTAGAGAAACCAGGGCCTGGGACTCATGAAATGGGGTCTTCCTAGAAAAACCAAGTGGGGTCACCTGGAGTTCATTCTGGACCAGGAACCTCAGGTTTCCCCAGGCAGAGGGAAGCAGAGGGAACCCCCACCTTCCCCTTCTGTATCAGTGTGCTATTGCTGCTGTAGCAAATTACTACAGACTTCCTGGGTTAAATCAGCACAAATTTATTATCTTACAAATTTTAGAGGTTATAAGTCCAAAATGGGCCTCACTGGTTAAAACTATGGAGTCTTGGGGCTGCGTTCCTTCTGGAGGCACTAGGAGAGGATCTGTGTCTTGGCCCTTCCCGGCTTCTAGAGGTGCCTGCAATTTTTGGCTTGTGGTCTCTTCCTCCATCTTCAAAGGAGTAGCATCTTCAAATCTCTCTCAATCTCTCTCTCTCTCTCCCTGTCTCTCTCACACACAATTGCCCTCTTACCTCCCCCTTACTGGAATTACACTACGCCAACCCAGTTAAGTCAGGATAATCTCCCCATCTCTAGATCCTTAACCACATCTGCAAAGTCCCTTTTGCCATGTGAGGTAATACGTTCACAGGTTCTGAGTGGTAGGACTTGCATATCTTTGGGGACCATTACTCGGCCGACCACACGCCTAAATCCACTTTGCCACCTTCTCCATGCTGCTCAGCAAACCCAGGAGACTGACCCACATGAACTGTACCTGCTGGCTCCCTCTTGCTTTTGGTAGGATTCAAACAAAGGGAAGAAGCAGCCAAGATCAGAAGGCAGAGAAGAGTGCCGGGTTCCCTGCCATGGAAGGCTGTGGATGGATGCATCCCTGTGCCAAAGGACACAGCACTGACAGCCAGTCCTGTCCGCGCAGTTCCAGCTACACTTGTTCTACTCCCTCTTCTGTCCCCTAGCTTAGCAATGGTCAGCCTGCCTGCCTAGCCCCAAGGTCCTGCACCATTCCTGTTGATTTCCTTTGACTCTGTACACACCTCTTGAACAAATTTCTGTCTGACATAAATATAACTGCTGAAACTACAAAACTTTTAGAGCATAACATAGGGGTAAGTCTTCATGATCTTGGATTTATCAGCGGATTCTTAGATATGACCAAAAAAAGAGCACAATCAACAAAAGGAAAAAAATATATAATAGATAAATTGGATTTTATGAAAATTAAAAATTTTTATCCCTTAAAGAACACTAGTGAGAAAGTGAAAAGACAACCTACAGAGTGGGAGAAAATGTTTGCACATTATATATCTAAGGGTCTAATATCCAGAATATGTAAAGAACTCTTACAATTTGATAATAAAAAGACAAACACCCATTAATAAATGGGCAAAGAACTCGAATAGGCACTCTCCAAAGAAGGCACAAATGGCCAACAAGCACATGGAAAGGTGCTCAACATCCTTGGTCACTAGGGAGATGCAAATCAAATCCCAGTGAGGTACCACATCACACACACTACGATGGCTAGCATCAAAACAAAAGGAAAACACCAAGTGTTGGCAAGGATGTAGACAGAGTGAAACTCCCACACATTGCTGGTGGGAGTGGAAAAGGATGCAGCCGTTGTTAAAACAGTTTGATAATTCCTCAGTAAGTTAAACATAGAATTACAGTAGGACCGGCGACTCTATTCCTAGGTATGAGTGTATACCAAAAACAACCCAAAACAGGTGTTTTCAAATAAAAATTTGTGCATGAATGTTCATAAGTAACATGATTCACAATAGTCAAAAGGTAGAAATAACTCAAATGTATGTCAATGGATAAATGGATGAACAAAATCGGTATACCCATACAGTGGAATGTTATTTGGCAAGAAGTCCTGGCACGTTATTACATGGATGAACCTTGAAAAATTATGCTAAGTGAAAGAAGCCAGACAGAAATGGCCATGTGTTCAGTGTATGATTCCACTTATAGGAAATGTCCAGAAAGCAGATTAGTGGTCGCCAGGAGCTGGGGGAAGGTGAGAACGGGGAATGACTGCTTAATGTGTACAGGGTTTCCTTTTGCGGTGATGAAAATATTCTGGAACTAGATAGTGGTGACGGTTGTACTACACTGTGAACGTACTAAATGCCAACAAATCATACACTCTAACATGGTCTAAGTGGTAAGCTTTATGGTATGTGTACAAAAATTCCTTTTAAAATGCCTTTAAATGTGCCATACGAACCCTGCCAGAACTGAGCCCCCCGACTCTGCCTATCCCAAGCTGATATCACTTCTACGCTCGATCCTAAACCTCAGCTGAGTCTATTCATTAAGGGAGCAACTGCTGTTTACGTCTGGCAGGCTCTTTCCTGTAAAAGTATGTCCTCTTCTGTAAATGCAAATGCACCCTATGCAAAGGGAGGTCAGTGCATCTCAGCAGCCTGCTGACTACAGCATGGCACGGAGACTAGAGCAGGTGGTTTGAGGCACAGTTTCCAGAGCTTTCTTCAGCAACATGGGGGATAGATCTGAGGCCACCCTGGGTACTTCTGATACCTCCACTGGAGAGCTGAGGACAGTCTGTTTCATATTCTCCTTTGAGGTTGGTAGCAGGTAACTCAGTGATCTCACACTGCCCCAGACAACCTGCCCAAAGGAAAGACTATTTTGCTAGAGGTGTGGCCCGGGCAGAAGGCTAGACAGCAGCCACTGGCCCAGAGTCCAGCTTAATGGAAACCTCTCTCTTGTCTAAGTTATGTGGGACTCCTGAGCCTGGCCAGCTTCCTCGACTGTCTCTCCTCCCCTCAAGGACACCAGGTCCTTCCCAGCTAGTTATCCAGGTAGAAGCCCTTGCTGCAACCTGACTGACTCCCCAGGCTGTCCACCGTCCTTCCTGATTCGTACGCTCAGAATGTCCAGGAATATTCTCTCCTTCCAGGCTCAAATTTAGGCCAATGTCCCCCAGTTTATAATAGTCGCCCCCTGCCCTTCATCCATCCTGGCCCCCATTTTTCTCCCTCACTGCTGTTTCTGACCTTAGTCAGTTGCATATCTATTTCCTTGCTCCTGGCTATGAGCGCCAACCCCTCTGTTCATTACCCACGGGTCCTCCCAACCAACTCCAATATGTGAGCTGGAAACACCTGCTTTGAGATGCCCTTACAGCAGATAATTCATGTCTACTGCAAAAGAGCCGAGGACAGGACACTACAGGGGGGTGGGTTTTTCATTGTCCAGGACCGTTCAACACAATGTGACACAAAGTTCAAGGTTTCTGCCAGCCAGGCTCTTTCCCAATGTGCCGGTGGGAGCTACACTTCACATGCCTAGAGAAGCCTCCAATTTATGGAGCCTTAAGATCAAAACAAGGTCAGAAAGAAAATTGGCTGACCCACTGTGACTCCAAAGTGACTTCAACTAAAATAGGTAGAGAACATGGAGATCATAGAAAATGGAATTTCAGATTTAGTGTCTGATGTTCCATCTCCTAAAAATAGGCAACCTCCCAGTTCGGATCTTGGCTTTCTCTCTGTGTTGTCTCTTTTAGAACTTGGTACAGATGCTTCTGTGCTAAATTTCTACCTGACAGCTACAAATCCTCTATTTGGAGTCATGGCACACTTCAAATGCAACGTATCTCTAATTGAATTCATTCATTCATTCATTCATTCATTCATTCATTCATTCATTCATTCACTGTGCTTCTCTCATCACCATCATCTCCAAACTTCTCTGCATCCTGAATTCCCCATCGCTTCCATTTCCCACTCCCAGTGGACCACAACCTCCAGCTGCCTGACAGCCCTGACAGATCCCCACTTCTTGGTTCTCTCTGCTCCAGTCTACCCTAAACCCAAAGTCCAAATTCTCTGAAGTGCAGCTCGAAGTTATCAGTTCTTACTACAAGCCTTCAATTCACTGTCATGAAAACTCCATTGCATTCCTTTTGCATCTGCTATTTCTTGAATATCAATTATGTGCTGGGCATTGTGTTAGGGGCTGGGATTTGAACAGTGAACAAGACTCTTGGGCTTATGATTGAATAGGGGAGGCAACCATGACGTAGTATTACAGGGTGAAAAGGGTGGTAACAGGGAGGGGAGAGCATACTCTAGGGCCACATATAAGGACACCGACCCCAGCCTCGGTGGGTCAGGAAAGGCCCCCAGTACTTGCAGGGTCAAGTCTAGATTCCTCAGGAAGGACAAAACGTTGTCTTTATCTGACCTGAATTCCCTTTCCTGACCTCTAGACATCTCACATGTTCTATGAAGCACCCACAATGGACTCCTGCATCTTCCAAACAGGCCAACCCCCTCCGACTCCTATATTTTTTTTGGTTCATTCTTCTTTTGCCCTGGATTAGCCTTGCTCCTCACCTTTACATGTCAAATTACTACCGAGTTTTCAAGAGCTATAAAACCACCACCTCCTCCCTGAAGCCTTCCCTGGTTTCTGGTTGCACACAAAACCTCTCTCTTTACTGCCCTTATCTATTTCTACATAGTATAGTGGAGTGGTCTGTATACGTCTTTGTGCCACTGAACTCAGGGGCCACGCACCATATTTTGTTCATTTTTGAGGGTCCCAAAGGACCTACCTACCATAATGCCCTGCACTGAGGTGAAGGTGAAGATGAATTAAGAAAGAGGCCCAATAGGACTTTTTGTACAGCTACACTGAAACACGAATGAGCCACACATGGATGGTTCTGTGTGTACTGCTTCCTTGTTCTGAAACCTGTAAATGCACCTGCTCTAGCACTATTAGTCCAGGAAAGTCAAGGGAGAATCACATTTATCCATGTGTCCCAGGGGGCCTCTGCCTGCACCTTATACGTCCGCATTAAACCTTTCCTGACCCTGACTTCTTTCTTACTCTTTCACTTCACCATATACAATCTCTAATATGCCCCCCTTAAGACTGAACTAAAGCTCTTGCAAATATAATCACATCTTTCTCTCTCCCACATTTGGTGAAGGAGAACTTGCTTTTATTGTGGGCTCGCTGCTCTCTGCCATCCTTTTAAATCCATCCTTCTCTGCTTCTCAACCCGCTGGCAAACCTTCCTGTCCTAACCCAGTTCTGTTTGAACTGGCCATCAGCCCAGTCCATATGACCTTCCTTCCCGTCTCTCCTCTTGCACTTGGGCCCCTCACCTTGGCTTTGCTTTGGCGAAAGTTGAAAAGGCTGGTTTCCTCCATCCCCTAATCATATTCCGTTATCTGGATCAGCATTTTTATTTTGCATTGTTAAGACGTTCTGCCTTGAATTCTGCCTTCGTGGGGGAGGGGAGAGAGTTGGCACAAGGATTGTTGACGATGGCTACGTTTTATGATGTGTGATGGTCGTGGGTTAGACATGCAGTTTGTCAAGCTGGGGGCTGAGGCTGGGGAGGGGGAGCGGGACACAAAATGCCATAAAGTCACAGTGCAAAATATTTTTCAAGGAGACATCAAAGCCTTTTTCCATAGTGTCTTGCCTTGACCCCATTTCACACTGGCAAAACACAAACTCAAATTAAAATAAAAATACCAGGCTGGCTCCATTTAGCCAGTTGGGCTGCTGGGCTAAGTGACCGGTTTTATTAAAGTCACCAAACGCAAACATTCCAAGATTTATTTTCCTTGCTTATAATTTTTCTGCCTTTCCACTGGTGGGCTGTTTATTCCTAATAATTTGGTAGGAGAAAACATTCGCTCATACCAGTGGAGGTCTTGTATGCCAAGCTGCAAACCAGAGCGCATTTTATTGCAGAATAAAACCCCTGGAAAACAGGCTCTGGGGGGGCCCCGCTGACGGCAAGTTTACAAGCATAGCACAGTTGACGCCACTATAATTAGTTCCCCCCAAAAGTCTTATTTTTTAGGGCAGAGATCTGAATCTTTCTCTTTGCACATGAATATCTCCGGACTAGAGCAAAAACATTATGGAGGGTGAGTCATAGACCAGCTTTGGGCTTTAAAGACTAACGCAGATCCTATAAATCTAACCCACATTCTTTTACTGGGAATGACTGACTTTTATGAAACCCGAGGATTGTAAATCAGAAACCTAAATAGCTTGCTTTGCAGCAGATAAACACAGATTTACGGAGTGGCTGAGCCCTAACTTAACCCTTTCATGGCGCCACAGAGGACAGGGAGGGGGTACGTGTGCTGTGTTGGGGGGAGTGCTTATATCAGCACTGGTGTTTCTTCCTCAAAGCTGGAGTGTGGACAGGACATGTGCCACATGTCTATCTCCAGCAGACAGAGGTGGGTGACAGGAGGAGTGTGTCTTTCTATGGCCAGGCATGCTCGCTACTAATCCATCTCTGCTGGGCACACATCGAGCCACCAGGAGTTGGCTCCTGGTTATTCCAAAGGACAGTCCCCAACTTGCTGTGCACACAGACAAGAGCTAACCTAGGAGGCGTTTTATTGTGGGTGCTTGGATGTGAGCCTGTGCCCGCCTGGACTTCTAATTCTTATAGGTGTGACCTCTGGCAGGGCACCAAATCTCCCTGGACCTCAACCTTCTCATCTGCAAAATGGTGCATCTGGCACGTTTTAAGGATTAAATAGGACAATTACATAAGGTGCTTAGAACAAATGCTGGCTGGTGAGAAGCACTCAATACATGTTACCCAGTGTCGTTACTATTTTTAGCAGAATCATGGATTATGCGGACCAGCTTCTCAAACTGTGGAGTGCACACCGGTCACTTGGGAGACTAATTAAAGCACAAACTCTGACCCACTGCGCCTGAGATTTCCCCAGTTCTAACAAGCTCGCAGGTGGTGCTGATGCTGAGTCCCTGGGCCCGCCCCTTCCCCTCTCTGAATAGTGTAGGTGCAGAATTCGGAATTTAGCAACAGCGCCTATATTCTTTCTCATTCAATTCTCATTACACTTGGCCAAGGGCACATATCCAGCGTTCTTCTTGTGGTTGGTATTATTATGGCCATCCACAGGATCCTGGGCAAAGAGGCAGGTCTCCAAACCCTGGCCCGCCCAGAACCCACGGCGGCGTCCGGCGGGTCGCGGGGCTGGCTGGTTCCCGCGTCTGCCTCAGCCGCCCCGGCCGTCCCGCAGCTGCGGCGCTTGTCTCCGCGGGGCTGCCCCCGTCGCCGCCCGCGGCCCCCTCGGCCTCGCGCTTCTGTGTGTAGGCAGGGCACGCCCGACGTTCTGAGTCGAACTTTAAAAGGAAACAGGACCCACCGATCCCAGGAGGGAGGAAAGGGGCATCTATCATTTTTATGTGGCATTTCAAAGGAGGAGGCTCCTAGGCGGCCCGGAGACAAAGGCCGGCAGCGGGTTAATGGGGAACCTCGGGTTTAATCATTAACGCATAATACGAAAGCTGCTGGAGGAGGCCCGGGAGCTCCGGCTCAGCCTTTGGGGGTGGGGGGTGGGGGTCCTCCGGCAATCGGACGGTGTCAGGGCTCCCATGGGCGTCCGTGGCGTTGGGTCCTGGGCCCATCCCGGCAAGACGCGGCTTTCTGCGGAAGCTGAGAGCGGGCAGAGGTGTCCTTTAGGTTCCAAGCGCCTGAGAATCTAGGGAGGATGGGGGCACTGGAACCTTCCACCCGCTCACCCTGCCCCAGTAAGGTGGAAGCATTATTAGCTCACTTTCTAAGCCAGACCTGAGTTCCAGGTAAGCAGCCCAGAGCCACACAGCTGGCCCCTGGGCAGTCCTGTGCACAGGGCAGGGCAGCAAAGGCAGCATCTCCACTGGGCCTGTCCCCCACGCCCAGGCTCTTCCCAACTCCCACCCTGCCCCTGCCAGCACTGGGGCATTCAGCTCTGACATCTGCTGGTCCCCACCCCCATGCTTCCCACACCCGTCCACCTGCCTCTCTGTGCGCACACACTTAGCAGCTCCCTAACCCTCCACCCTTATCTCATTTTAATCATTTACCTGGAGCTGGAACGAGTGGCCTCCTTCAGTGTTTTCCCAAGTGCTTGGACAAAGCCTTGAAATCACACAGTGAGAAAGTCATTTCCTTCCCAATTCTCCTCCAAACCCTCTGATGAGAAGGGGCAGGGCTTTGACCCCCGAGCACCTGTTATCCTGGTGCCTCAACAAGGGGGAGCAGACCTGTGGCTCAGAGGCCTGCGCCCACTGCGGTTCCTCCCTAGAATTTAATAAGAACCATCCTGTGTTCACTGGGTTTCTACTTATTTTCAACTTTTCTTTTTTTTTTTTTTTTAAATATTGAAGTTTAGCACCAGGAGGGCTGTTAAACTGGGCGAGTCAGTACAAACTGAACAACCTGTGAAACCAGCAGTCAATCAAGAAACAGAATGTGTTAATTCTCAACTCAGAAAACAGAATTTTCTGGGCTCCCAGCCCCCGCCCCATCCCTTCCCAGGCACTATCCCTCCTCCCCAAAGGGTGACCACTCTCCTGACTTAGAACAGCGTAGGTTAGATTTGCCAGTTTTCACATCAGTCACATAAATGGACTCACCCAGGTCCAATCCTTTGCTCGGCATCGTTTGTGAAATTCATCCACGTTACTCTGTGTAGCTGGAGACTGTTCGTTCTCATTGCTGAAGAGTATCCACTGTATTTATTTTTATAGTGACTCTCCATGTATAACACACGGATACTGGTTTTCCATTGACCTTTGTTGATACTTTTGAGAATTATTAAAGAATAAAATGATAGACTTAATGTAAAAATTAAATAACAGCACCAGTAGAACTCAGATGTGGGAAAAATAGCGAAGATGGTACATAAAGTGTGAAGAGTTGGCATTTCAGGCTTGCTCATTTAAGGTGATGGAGTTTCTGAGCCTGTGCCCGTGTCCAGGTTGGGACAGGCTGGAAGCTTAACAGACCTGCCAATGCACTGGAGTCTGGCAGGCCAGGCTCCATGGTGGCATTTGCCACTCAGAGCTTCCTAGCATATCTTAGAAGGGCACAGGAGCCCATGGAGCACGCATGTGTAGGCTTTGGGACCTGTACCATAGCTCCTCTGTAGCAGAAAGGGCTGAGCTGGCCCCCAAGCATACCTCGCTGACCTTTCCCACATCCCTGTGGGAAAATTCCCCAGGAAGAGATAAGATCAGGGTAAGTTAGGGCTTTGTAGGGGCTCTGTCTCCATCTTGGAGTTTCTGCAAGTCCTGCCCGGTTTTCCTACTGAGGAGGCAACCCCCGCTCCCTCCCCTGGAAATAGCACCCGGCCAGGATCCCCAGGGGGCTGGAAGCAACGGCTGTCCAGGAGAAACCTGAGCCCTGGCCTTGGGCTCAATTAGGTATAGATTTCCACCTTTCTCTCTCAAGGGAGGAAAAGTCATTCATAAACCCTAAGCAGGAGGTGATACTGCCTTGTTTACCTTCAGATAGTGCTTTGGGAGTCCTGTTGACTCATTAATCTTGGCGATCTGATCACCCACCAGTTGATGGCTCACACTTAGGAGGCTGAGAAGAAAGGCCTCTGTTCTCTCCTGACAAACCCAAACTGGAATCCCAGCTCCCCTGTCCCTTCTGCTGCATGACCTTTTGCGAGTCCCTTAACCCCTCTCAACCTTAATTTCCTGGTCTGTAATGGGGAGGTAGTAATATTTTCCTCGCAGGGCAGCGGTGAGAATTACATGGGCCAGGGCCAGCCAAGCATTTAGCATCGAAGCTCAGTAAGTGGTGTTGGTCTCCATCAGGAAGAAAAGAGGAAGGGGTAGTGGGGGTGGGAAATGTCTACCTTTGAAGCCAGTGGCTTGATTTTTTTTCTTTTATTGCAGTATAATTGACATACAACATTATATTAGTTTCAGGTGTACAACATAATGATTCGATATGTGTATATATTGTGAAACGATCACAATAAATCTAGTTAATGTCCATCACCATACATAATTTTCTTGCCACAGTTTCTCCTCCGGAGAACACCGCTTGGAACACCCCAGGCAGCAGTCCCATCCCCGCCATTTTCCATGTCTGTCCCAGGACCCCGGGGGGCTGTCATGTCCGAATTGACTAGAGAGAGGGGCTGAATGCGAGAGGCTAGGTTTATAGTTAGGATTGCCAAGTTGCCAATCCTGAGGACAGTCATTGCACCTCTATTTTGTTTCCTTATCTATAAAACGAGGCAATTTTATTCAGTGCTCTGCCTCACAGGTTTATAGAAAATCAAAAAGAGAATGCGTAGGAAAGGGCTTGGCAAACGGACAACAAGCACTACACAGAGGAAGGCGCAGGTGTCAACCTGACATTCCAGGAGCTCACAACTGGCCTTGCAGGTTCAGTGTTTTTTTTTTTTTTTAACTGCAGCCTCATTTTTATTTGCTTAAATAATTTTACATACAGTTAAATCCACTCTTTTTGGTGTACATTTCTAGGTGTACAATTGTGTAGCCCCCACCACAATGAAGACACAGAACAGTTGCACCAAAATATTTCCTCACACTTCTTTGTAGCCAACCCTCCTCCCCGTTCCCAACCCCTGGCAACCACTGAGCCATGTCCCTTGCATATCATTCTGCCTCTGCCTCGCTGTTATATAAATGGAATCATATAGTATGATAATGTGTTATACAAATGGAATATAAAGGATACTGTATAAATGGAATCACATAGTACACGTAGCGTTTGAGACTGGCTTCTGGCACTTAGCATTTGAGATTCATCCAAGTTGTTGTGTATCAACAGTCCATTCTTTTTATTGTCGAGTGGTCTATTGCGTGGACATGGCACAGTTTGTTACACAGGAGTTTCACCAGGTGAAGGACACTGGGGTTAGTTCCAGTTTGGGGTGATAATGAATCAACCTGCTCTAATTTATGTTCAGGGTTTTGTGAAAACACAAGTTTCATTTAATTTGGTTAAACATCTTGGAGTAGAATTGACGTGTCACACGGGAATATTTAACTTCATAAGCAACTGCCAAACTGTCTGCCAAAGTGGCTGCACCATTGTTCCTTCCCCCCGGGGACGCATGACAATTCCAGTTGCTCCACATCCTCTCAACACTTAGTATCGTCCACATCTTTCCTTTATTTTTCCTTCTTAGCTGTTTTACTAGGTGTGCATGGTCTCGTAGTTTACGGTTAGCGTGGTGTATTAGTTTTCTAGGGCTGCCATAACAAAATACCACAGGTTGAGGGGCTTCAACAACAGATGTATTTTCCCACAGGTCTGGAGGCTGGAAATCTGAGATCAAGGTGTCAAGAGGTTTGGTTTCTCCTGAGGTCTCTCTCCTTGGCATGTACATGGCCACATTCTCCCTGTGTCTTCACATGAGATTCCCTCTGATTGCATTTTTCTGGCGTCTCTCCATGCATCCAAACGTCCTCTTTTTATAAGGACATCAGTCCTTGGATTAGGGCCCACCTTCAATTAAATAGCTCATTTTAACATAATCGTCTCTTTTGAGACCTTATCTTGAAATATGGTTACATTCTAAAGTACTGAGGGTTAGGACTTCAACAAATGATTTTGAGAAGGACATAATTTAGCCCATACAGGCAATGTAGACACATCTTAGCCCAAGCACAGAGGATGGGAAACACAAGTGATCAAATGGCCTTTATGTGGGGAAGGTAGAGACAATTGCTTAAGTGCATGTGGCACAGGGCGGGATCCATCACCATGGGACAAAATGCCAGATGCATCCTTCCACTGGACGTATGGGGAAAGCATAGGCTATAGACTCAGACCCCAGCTCTGGACCCAACTCTGCGGTTTCCTGGCCATACCACCTTGAATGGGTTGCCTCTGGGCTCAACCATACTGTCAGTCAGTTGTACCAGAGGGAAATTATGACTGTCAGCCTGGTGGTGAGGGGTTAAGAGGATAATTCATGTGTAGCAGTTATTTTATTTTTTCGAATTCATTTTTGCTTCTCTTTAGCTGAGCTGCAGGGAAACGTTTGGCATTTTCCCTACCCCCTGGGTTTTGTGTTAAGGTCCAAGTGCTTAATAAATGTCAGCAGTTGGATTTAAAGAGTTTTGGTGAAATTGGCTACTAGAGACTCAAATGTGCTTGTAGATTTTTACATGATTACAAAACTGTCATGTGCCGTAGAAAGTTAGCCACTGGGATTATTTGCCAAAGGTCTCAGAGGTTTCCGCCTCCTGCCTCTTTCCATGGGCTACCCAAGTTCACCCTCTCCAACTGCATTTGACAGAAATGTGTCTGTTCAGTAAAGATGAATGAGACCCATCCTTTCCCCGAAGAAGTCAGCACGGATCAGGGGAGACAAGATCGCGGAACAATAAGGGAACGACAAGGTAGAACAGGGTCTTCTCACCCCTGGAAAAGCCAAGTCAGGTGGTGAACAGCCTTGGAGGAGAGCAATTTTAGGCCTTATTCCCAAGAAGGCAGACTTGAAAGAAGAGGTGCTACTTGAGCGGAAGTGGGGGTAGAAAGAAGAGGGTAAGAGAGTCCTTTGTCATTATTATATTAGCCTTCCACTGCTGTCGTTATTAATGAGCACAAATGCGATGGCTTAACACTAACTTATTATCTTACATCTCTGTGTTTAGAAGTCCAACACAGTCTAACACTGGGCTAAAATCAAGGCGTCCCAGGTCTGCTCTAGGGAGGAATCCATTTCCTTGTTTTTTTTCCCAGTTTCTAGAAGTCACCCATATTGCATGGCCATGGCCCCTTCATCTTAAAGCCAGCGCCTCTCTGCCCTGTCTGTAGTTCTCAGGGTTCTCCGGTTTTAAGGACTCACATAATTAGATTGGGCCCACCTGGATAATCCAGGCTAATCTCCCCATCTCAAGGTCCTTAGTTTAGTCACATCAGCAAAGTCCTTTTTGCCACCATGTAAGGTGACATATTCACAGGTTTCAGATCTTAGGACGTGAACATCTTTGGGGCCATTATTTTCCCTGCCACATTCATGTAGCCATGAGCTCTGAATCCAGGCAGGAACTCCTCTCCTGGTATGGCTGATGCCCCCATGCCGGGCCCTTTTTCTTCACGCAGTGTCAGACTTGGAATTTCCTGAAGGGTCCCTTTTCTCCAGGATTCAACCCAAGTCCTTCCTGCTGCACCCATCTCTCCAGCTTCTCCTTCTCCTAAGTAAATCAAGTCCTTTCTGCTGGGCTCCTGCTGTCTTCCAGACCTGCCTGTCTCTGCCCACATTTCCTGTGCCCCAGATTGGCAGCTGGCTATAACCTGCCGCCCTAGAAAGGAGCCTTCAGATGCCTGGAATGCAGAATGGATGTCATTCGTCCAGCTCTGGGGATAGCCACGAGGAAACTATTGCCCTTTACTCAGGGACCTGCCACTGCAGAAAGGAGGCTTGTGGCTGCCACCTCCCAGGCTTGGAGGACTCAGCATCAGCTCCAGAATTCACCAGCATGTGAAGAGTTCATAACTAAGGAGACTGTTTCATCAGAATGAGACCAGAACTTCTGTCTGTTCTCCAAGCAAGCCAGATCCGAGGGTGTTTTAGTTTTCAAAGCCTCAGGAGCAAGAAATGCGGAATGAAAGCTAACAGATCAGCGCTGAGCATACTATCAGACTGTGTTTGTGCACTGACTATACACAAACATTCCCTTGCCTTGCACACCCAGGCCTGCCACGCCTGTATTCGGAGCCCTTGCAGTCAGCTCCGCCCAAAGTGGCAAAATAAACACGCACAGCGATACTGCCGGAAAGAGCTGCCTGGGGCATTTGGGCCCAGATTTTATTTGAAGAAATGTGCGAGAAGCCATGGCACTTTCCCCAAAGTTCTTGCACAGCATTCATGGCTGTGAGGACCAGAATGTGGATAAGCCACTTCTCTAGGGCCACCTGCCACTTTGCTCCTGTAGGGACCCTCAGCTCCAAGCAAACCAGGCATTGTCACCACCTGGCCTTCTTCCTCCCTGGCTCTGCTAACCCCCACCCCTCCATGCAGCTCAACCAACTTCCTCCAGGCTGGACAATGGGAACCCAGAGCTGAGTAGGATGCGGTGACAGCCCTCCTCACAATCCAGGGGAGGAGGCAGGGCCGTATACAGACCAATATAGCACAGTGTCCTAAACGCCAAGATGGCTGGGCACAGGCCCTGTGAGAGAGCTGTGCCCAACACAGCCTGGAGAGACAGGCAATCAGGGGAGGCTTCCTGAAGGAGGAGAGTTCAGAGCAGAAAGGGAGGTTGGTCAAGCGGAGGGAGTTGAGGACACTGTAGGTGGAGGGGATAGATGGAGAGGATGGTCTCCTCCGCCTCAAGGAGACCATTGTTCCCTGGATCTTATCCCCCAGCCCAACCCAAATCACACTTACTACCCACTGTTCTGCTCAGCAATGTGTTCATCTGGCACAAAGAGATTCTGTATGTGTATTTGTGTGTGTGTGTATGTGTGTGTGTGTGTGTGTGTATCAAAGAGAGAGAGACAGAGACAGAGAGAGACAGAGAAATGGATCTGTAGTCCTCATGTACCCTCTGTGCCACCCCCAGAATGCCTCTCCAGGAAAGCTGGCTGAGCAGACATAGATAGCTGCATCAGCAGCACGGCCCTCAAAGCCTCACGCTTCTCTCCAACCTGGGTCCCATCCCCCACATCAACGCCCAGGCTGTGCTTCTTCAGCTATAAATGTAGGTAATCATGGCCTCTGGCCCGAGAGTTCTCAGGGCGACTGTGTAAAGTGAGGGATAAGTGCACAGCATTTAGCAAGTACCTGGCACCCAGAAGGTACTAAATAAATGGTAGCTATTATTATTCTTGGTGGCATTCTAGAATTCCTAAGGCTGCTGTGCCAAGGTGCCGGGTGGCATTCTGGAGGCCCCAGGGCACAATGAGAAAAGCTCCTGTTTGAGGGTCAGGCCCTGGAGGCATCCTGCTCAGCTGTGCCACCTCACACTGGTGCCCAGGAGGACCCAGGTCTTCTGTGCAGTCACCACCCAGCCCCATCGCTTGAGGAACTCTCCCAGGATAGTGATCTAGCTCAGGGCGGCCCTCGTCCCCCTGCGCCCAACACAGCTCCCAGACCCCCATCGGTTCCCTGCTCTGAAGACACACACTCTGGGCCCAGGGAGGTTGGCTGTGGGCCCAGGGAGCCGCCTCCTCACTGGCCAGGACCCTCCCTGCCTCCTCCACACACCCCCTTCAGCGTGGCAGCAGGCACCTTCGGTCACATGCACACCTGCGTTTCCCGCCTGGCCTCTCCCCTGGCAGGCGGGGCAGCCATGCTCCGTGGGGAGTTCTCGGGCACCTCCCACTTTGCTGCTGAGCATCTTCATCAAATCTGCCCAGCCGAGGAGCTGCCAAGTCCTCCAGGAGAGGCTACAGCAGGCGGTACCCAGGCAGGCAGTGTGGCGTGGTGGTTGGGCCCCCATGCCTGGGTCCACATCCCAGCGTTACCCTTCTGGGCCGTGAGACCTCGGGCAAGTCTCTCAGCCTCTCAGAGCCTCTGTTTCCCATCTGTAAAACTGGGGAAATAATAGCACTCACCTCCATTCCCCTGTCCCCCACCCTGAGTTGGTGATGGTGAGAGTTGCAGGGTGTTTGCTCTCAGCCCAGCGTCTAGCCTATGTCAGGGAGCAATAAGTGTTTTCTTAAAAAGAACAATGGAATTAGACCACAGCCACCATTCAAGTGCCCGGAACAAAGTGTTCAAGATAGACATCTGAATCACGACACGTGGCTGTCCTTGCAGCTTGGCTTGGGGACCCCAGAAGATGGGAGAAGTGAAACAGTCCAGAAGAGAAGCAAGCTAGGACTGTGGGAGGAAGGAAGGGTTCAAATGTGGGGTGCAAGCCCCAAAGGATCCAGGAGGGGAAGGGGGTACCATTCCCAGGCCAGCGCTGGAGAGGATCATGCACTCGGCATAGAGAAAGGGCCTAGCTGGGGTCTCCCTCGGGTGAGGGGATCCCTGATAGTCAGCCTGGCAACAGTCCAGAGCAGGGGGGTGCTGGGGGAGAGAAGACTTCTCATCTGAACAACAAGGTCATAGGCTAAACTGGCCCATGGCAAGCTTAGGAACGACTGGCCAGAAGCCCTATTCATATTGGAAGCACTGTGGGCCTGAGCTGCAATGCAGTTCAAATTTCTAAGGACCTACTGTGTTGCTGCATTTCATGTCACCGGGGAGATGGGGCAAAAGTAGGCCCCGTGTTTGTCACCTAGGCAGAAAGACGAGGGCACAAGTGCTTCAATCCTGGGACAAGGATGGGAGCCTGGGGACAGTGCTGGCCTCACTTCTGAGCTCTAGCAGGTGTGGGAGCTCTCCCTCCAACCGCAACCCAGGAAACAATGCTGAGAGGAGCACCGGGCACTGTGGGCTGGGAGTCAGGCAGTGTAGCCACAGGTGTGGTCAGAACCATGAGGGGGGCTGTTCTTTTTCTCTCTCCTGTGATTTCTGTGGGAAGGGACCCTGGCCATCTGGACTTGACCTGAAAGGCCAGGGAAGAACAAGGTAGCTTCAGCATGGAGGAGACGAAAGGAAGCCCCAGTCCTCAGGGCCATGGGGTCTTAGGCTGAACCCCTTAGGGCACCTACCCAACCATCCTGAATCCAAGATTGGGGGGGAAAGGGAGCTGGCCAGGGCTTCACGGGTCCTACACCCAGAGCCTTTTCAATTAGCTTCTACCACACCATTTTGAGTGAAATAAGGTGTTTTGGTGGCAAAGGGGGCAGAGATAAAGTACAGGTGGTTGGGAAGCTTCAAGGATGAGAGGGTTTGCCTTCTCATGGTCTGGGTCACTGCCAAAAAGCCACCTCCTCGGAGAAGCCTTCCTGA
The DNA here is from genome assembly GCF_004115265.2 of Rhinolophus ferrumequinum. Classification (NCBI taxonomy): domain Eukaryota; kingdom Metazoa; phylum Chordata; class Mammalia; order Chiroptera; family Rhinolophidae; genus Rhinolophus; species Rhinolophus ferrumequinum. The sequence goes on along the minus strand of NC_046299.1, from coordinate 8,880,754 downwards.
CAGCCCAGTTTTCTATATCACTGAACACTGTCTGTTTCTTCCAAGGCACTGTTAACCATTTGTAATTACGCATTTATTTGATCGTTTGTTCTCTAGAACAGAAGCTCCATGAAGGCAGGGGACTGTCATACTTTTTCTCTGTTGTAACCTAAACAAACCACTAGAGGGCATAGAGGACACCGGGCTCAATGAAAGGTCAGGTAAAAAAAACCAAAGATGACATCAGCAGACCGAGGTTGGGGAGGAGGAGAGATGCACGGACAGAGTCAGGTTCTGTAACGTTGAACTTGGCAACAGAGCAGGATAGGATTCGGAGCCAGGGAAACAAGCTCTTAGGCTAGCTGTGCCTTTGAACGAGGGTGTTCTTGGAGAGCAGAGCAGGGCCAATCAGTGAGATGAAACCAGAGAATCTTCTAGACCACAGATTCCAACAGGGAAGCATATGTTTGTGTGCGTGAGGGGGGTTGGGGGGATGGTGGTGATGGTGGTGAGGGATAAGCTGATGGAGAGGGGGCTGCTGGTCCCTATCCACGGGCTGGGTAGAGCCATTCCCCAGGAGGTGGGGGAAGCAGGTGGACAGACACAGAGGACCGTAGTCAGGATAAGGAACAGCAGGTGCTTTAAGGTACCGCAGTTCTAAAAAGAATCAGAGATGCACATTTGCACCACTGAGTGTCACCCGGAGACTCTGGGGTTGCAACTTGCTTCCAGATTTGTGGGCGTCACTCAGGCCTATCTGAAACCAGAAGGCAGAAGGGTGAGAGGAGAGGAAAGGCAATGCCTTCTTGCCTTTGGTAGGGGCGGGGAGAGGTGAGGGCATTTAACGTCCCCTCAGTGGTTTTGTTTGCTGCCAACAGCGCACACATCCCCCTGCTACCGTGACAACGCTGCAGCAAGTTCCTGCAAGATGCACCAAAAGCTGAAAACTGTTCAGTTGAAGTTTCTACTAGAACCTCTAAGGAAGCCCATCAGGGTGGGGAGCACGCCTGTCTCCCCTGTGCTGCTTCCTGCTGCTGTGGATGTCACAATGGCCCAGCCCTGACCCCAAGGTCCCAAGAGTGACAATGATCCAGGGAAAGGAGCCGATGGGGGAGTGAGGAGGAACACAGGGAACAGCTAGGGGAGTCCCTTGCCCACAGAGCCACTGAACCCACTCCGGCTGCCCCGTCCCAGATTTTTAATGCGACTCCCCCGTGAGCAGCAGCCCGTCCTCTGAACCTGGAATCACATACCACCGCTTAGACTACTGGGCACTTCCCATCCTCCGGGCGACCCGACCTTTTTGTAGCTGGAAATGACTAAGCCTCAGCTTGTTGCAAGTGAAATGCCAAGGAGTTGGGTCACAAGTCCCCCTTGCCCTTCACTGGCCCCTGGCACTTTCTCCCCTGCTTGAACATCTTGGGCTTGCCTGCTGGCCACCAGCGCTAGGCCTCCCAGCGCCCTCCGGTTCCCTTGAAAATGCAAACCTTCTGTGTTTAGCACAGGCCAGTCAGTCAAAGTGTAACAGGCAAACAAAAAAAGCATCTCTGTGGGTGGCTGCAGGACTGTGTGGCTGCCAGAGCTTGAGTTACCTGGACTGTGGACTGGTGCTGGGTGAGGCGCAGGCTGCTGTCTAGGCTCCGATTCTGGAACAATGAGTGGAGAGCAATGACCATTTGGTGAGCACCTCCTCTGCCTGTCCACATGCAGGCTTTTCACGTGGTCTAGTTCATTGATTCCTCACCACAGTCCTGAGGGGTGCACTTCATTATCCCCACTTTACAGATGAGCAAACAGAGGCACATGACTTTCTCGACTCCACTCTCCATCCCAGGGCCAGAGCCAGGATTTGAATGTGAGTTTGACCCAAGGGCCTCTTCTCTTTGCCAAGCATTTGAGCGGCCCCACAGGAAGTTCTCCATCAACGGTAGCAGCTATTAATGTCACCAAGGCGCATAATCTAAGAAGGGGACAAAATCGTTTAAACCAGGAATGACCTGGAGAATTTCAGATGCCCATCCTGACCCTCCCATGTGACTCCTGGAGCATGCTGCCGCCTCCAGGGTGGGGTGGAGTTGCACCTTCAGGCTCGGGGTGGGGGTGGGGGGCGTCCCCCTGCTTCTGCCTGGTCAGGAGCATCTTCATCCCTGTCTTACCTCCACTCATTTATGCCAGCATCATTTCACATCTCTGCTCCCTCCCCTCCAGGCTCCTTGCTAAGCAGGCATTTGTGGACCTTCTTTCAATTCTGGTTTCTCTACAAGCTGAGTCTAGATCTTTGGCACGAATTGTTGCTGCCAAGATTCTCAGAGACTGGGAGAATCACGTGCAGGTGTTCTCACCTCAGGAACGTGTTTGCAATGCCATCTGCTGAGCCCCCAGAGGTTCTGATTCTATAAAACTACATCAGAGCCCAGGAATTTGAATCGTAACAGGCTCCCCAGGTGACTGACGCTGGTGGTCTGGGCACTGCACTTCAAGAAGCTCTGAATGACACTGGTACACACATTCCAAATGGTTTAATGCTGGAGAAGAGAAGGTGCTTTGCAAAAGGAGGTGGAACAAACCACTTAGAGATGGGCGGGGGGTGTGGCGTTTGCTTAGAACTAATACATATGGCGCTGCAACTAGGAGCTGCTTGTTTTAGACATTTCATCATTTTTAGATCTCCCGACAGCCCTGCAAGATAAACTTGATTAGCCCTTTTCACAAAAGAGGGAAACCAAGGCTCAGGGAGGTTAAGAAACATACCCAAGGTTTCCCAGGCTGTCAGGAAAGACCCAGAATTTGAAGCTATCTCTGGCTGATTCCAGAAGACTTCTTTACAAATATTACTCTGCCAAAGACTGAGCAGGTACCAGGTGCCAGACATCTTTATGCAGTGCCAGGCATGAAGGTAGTGTTAAAAGCATACCTGTTAAATGAGCAAAGAATGAATGAATGAGCAAATGAGAGAACAAAATTGCTTTGAGATTAAGGAACCCAGCCCGAGAGGTTCCCTCTATGAGCTCATGCTAAACTTCCCCTGCCATAGTTTCTTTAATCTGAAAGGTGACCCCAGCTAAGTTTGCCCAGTTGATAAGGCCATGCAACTCACCTACACCTTTTATCTGCAACCTGAATCCAAACAGGAAGCCAAGGCTGAGATAAGGCCCAGGCAGCCAATTCCTGGAATCGTTACCAGACGGGAATTAGCCATTTAATTTGGTGTCTTAAATATCTAGTGAGCTCCACCTAAGTGCCAAGCTCTGTACTAGGCCCTGAGGACAAAGCAGGAAACCGGACAGTCCTTCCCTTGTAGAACTTGCAATCTACTGGGAATCTTGAGGTTAAAGATATTACAAATGAGATGAGTATATGGAAAGTTAGAAGCCTGAAGCCAGAGGTCACAGCCAACCTCCCGGGGGCAGTGGCCTTTCAGCTGTGACCTTAGAGGTGAAAAGGAGGGAGCCAGGAATTAGTGACGGGAAGGGTGCAACCCCTTCATGCCGTAACCCCCGCACGGCAACAAGGTACTTGTTGTTGTTGGTTTTCCTGTTCCTGCTCAAAATGGCTTTCCACAAGCCACTGCCCATCCCCTGAGCTTAGCTGTCTCTCTCTGCCTGCTCCCCAGCTTGACTTCAGCTTTGCCTCCAGGAGAAATGGCCCAGCCCCTGCCATTTCATTCAAGCCTCATGCCTGACTTCCCCTAACTGCTTTAGACAGTGTGCAGTAAGGCCTCCTTTTATTAGCCTGCTAGTTGGTTCTAAATTTTCAAGGAATTTTGTGAGCTGGATAAAGAAAGGCATATTAAAAACTAAGTTATATTATATTCAGAGGTAATGAATCCTCAAACTCATTACTTTCTAGCTATTTTACATTTCATTAGTATTCATGCTCTTGAGGATACTTACAACCATCCTATGAGTGTGGTGGAAATACATCACGACAGCAGTTCTAGGCATCACCTCCTAACTCCACGTTTAGTGATGTCACCTTGGTAGGCTGCAATGGCCATGACAGGAATATTTACACCACAGGAATTGGTGTGAGTTATTGTTTTGTTTTGTTCATTGTCTTGATTTAAGAAAGTGATAGAGAAATGTTAATAATATACTTACACATAAAAATGTATTGTCTATAGCAGTTAATTGTGAATGGTACCAAAACATCGAGGAAATATTCTTACACTATTAGAAAACCATTATCTGATTCAGTAAAGAAGTCGCTCCCATAGAAGACAAATGAGTGAGGTTCCAATACATGTCCTCATTGTTTCACTTTTGTCTTAGGAAAATACCAATCAACATGTGTTCATTGTACATTTGTTAGAAGGACTCTCATTTGACAACAACGTGACTGATTTTGCTGATTTAAATTGTATATCAGCATTTATTAATAGCCTGATTTGTAACACTATTGAGTTGCAAATCATAAGAACAGATTCTGTAAGAAATACAAAGTCACACTGAAGTTACAGGGGCATGGAGTTTACAGTTAAGGTTATTTGAATATATATTTTTAAAGATTTTATTGGGGAAGGGGAACAGGACTTTATTGGGGAACAGTGTGTACTTCCAGGACTTTTTTCCAAGTCACGTTGTTGTCCCTTCAATCTTAGTTGTGGAGGGTGCCGTTCAGCTTCAAGTTGTCCTTTCAGTCTTAGTTGTGTTGGGCGCAGCTCAGCTCCAGGTCCAGTTGCCGTTGCTAGTTGCAGGGGGCGCAGCCCACCATCCCTTGTGGGAGTCAAACCCGCAACCTTGTGGTTGAGAGCCCACTGGCTCCTGTGGGAATCGAACCGGCAGCCTTCAGAGTTAGGAGCACGGAGCTCCAACTGCCTGAGCCACTGGGCAGGCCCAGAATATTTTATTATTTGTAAATTGTGTGCTACAATCCTTTGTATCAGTTCAATTTATAATAAACTGATGTATATGCACTGATGTTTTGGAGAGTGGGTTGTTTTTACCCCTTGTTTTTTTCTCTGGTAGCCTGCAGTGTTTGGAGAATTCCACCCATTTATCTTACTCAAGGATGTACTTCTTTGCTAGGTAGCTCTCAATCCCATTCCAATGTTTTCCTTTATGAATTTACAAAACAAGTTTTCATTTTAAAGGTAAGCTTTTCCTTTACTCACAACATTTAAAAAGAAAAGAAATATAAATAACACCTGTTGGAGAAGCCCACCCCATTAAGCCTTTGGAGAACGGCTATTGGGCCTGAGCAAACCTGACATACCCAGGATGCAGGCCTTTCATAGCCATCCTTTGTCCCTGACCCTGAGAGACGCTGGCCCGGGAGTCTGGGGGGCCGGGAATGTGACCCAGGCCCCGTGCCTGGGCCTCCACCTTCGCCATCTTGTTACAGACTTTGCATCGGGAAAGGCTGAGGTGGCCATTCGTCTGTAGTATTTGCTTCAAGGCCCAGCTTACTTCTTTTAGAAGTTTCTAGAGCCATCTGGAAAAGACTGAGCGGATTCAATATGTCCAGGCTCAATGACACCACTGAAGAGCTAAATCTTAGGTGGGCTGCATGCTATCCCCCATTTTTGTTATCCTGGGTATCACAGGCTTTTCCCACGCTGATGTTGGATTATGTAACTAGGTCTCTATAGAAATGGCCGGAAGTGCCCTAAGTTTTATGTGGGTCAGGAGTCCATAGTGGCTGAGGTGAGGCTTTCATTTCTTAATTCAGTGACTCAGGGCAGCAGGGCACAGATCTGAGTTGTAGTAACTACCAAGCACCTGCACGTTACTAAGACGTTTAAAGCATCCCCCCTCGATCCTCACTGAAACCCCAATAGGTGAACCTTGCTCTTATCTCTGTAAACAGATGAGGACAATGGGCTCAGAGACATTACACAACTTGCTGGCTCCCACAGCTCAGACGAGGAGACTCAACAAACCTGCTGGCTCTCCCAGCCCTCCTCTGGGTGCCTCCATGGGTACAGCCTCTGGCTGGTCACCCCTCCCTTTGTGGCCTAAAGTGCGCCTCTGTGGGTGCAGTGCTCAGATCAGATGGATCAGACCGCTTGGGAGGAATCATTCTACCAGGTATTAATTAGAAAGCATGATCAAAACACAAACAAATGAAAGCACATCAACCAACTTCTCTGACTTCGTTTTTCTGTCCGTAAAATAGGTTACGAAGCCTAAATGAGAAAATCTGTGAAGTGCCTGGCACACAGTCAGAGCGCAGTAGTGTCAACTCTAATTAATAACACACAAGATGACACAGAGAAACCACCCAGAAGAGAGCCCATCATACACAGCGTGTTCAATAAATATTATCACTAATATTTTCTGTCCTTTTTTAGAGCTACAGTGAGTCTCCTACTTCTAAAATATCCATTTGCAACGGCAATCCCACCATTCGTCCCGGTTTTCCCAGTGGGGAACAAACCTGGCGTCTATGGACCAGTTCAGGATCCCACTACCAACTTTAATATTATTTCTGGGGGAAGGGAAATGTGTTCTGAGTTCCAAGTAACTGACTTACACATTGTTTGAAAACAGCCATTTATAGCTAGATGGATGGGCTACTCATGGTTTTTAAACACTTTTTTTTTTTTTTTGGCCACAGAAACCTCTGTTGAAATAACATCCCCAAGATATAAAACAGATTTTGCAATCAGCAGTTGCAGGTGACATTGAGGGGATGAAGGTGGCCTCGAATCCGCCCTCATACCAAGCGTGGTATACCATTGTCAGCAGGGGCTTCTGAAGATCAGCTGGATTATTTGGTTTATTGAGAATGGCTTTGTGTCCACCACATGTGACTGTTTAGGATGCATGTGATGCCTTTTTCTGTCTTATTTTAAATATGCCTCTGTTTAAGCAGAGGTAATCATTTCACGGTGATGGCAGGTTAATGGGGTACTCTACTCAACCCTGAAATATTGCCGATATTACTTTCCCTGGATCAAACAAGGCAGATCAAAGTCAAGATTTTCAAAATTCTCTTGTAGGAGGAAATTCCTCCAGGCAAAACTTTGAGGTTTTCACAGTCCTGAAAACTAGCCTTGACTTTCTTCTGGCAACAAAAAAAGATCCTTTTATTTGTGCCAAGCAGGAATATATTTCTTCTCAGAAACTATTTTATAGATTACGTGTCATTTCCTACTTTTCTTTTCATTCTTGTAGTAATTATCTTCCCTGAAGAAAATGTCTGCACAGCATACAGTAGGCATGTTTAGGCAGATAAGCACCGCAAACCAAGCCAGCTGGGAGGAGCACGGTTTCTGTAACCCTTCTAAATCCTGGGACCCACGTGGGCAGCACTGCATTAAATAAACCATAGTTCCTATGGCCAAAAAAAGTAATTAAAAGGGAATTCCAAACCTTACTTGGGCGTCTCAAAACTGTGAAGGGGATCCAAATTTAGAGTCTACAACAACCATTTCTTCTACTGCCACGTCTCTCACCAGCCCGCTGTGTCCACCCTACCAGGTGTCTGGAGTTATCTCTCTCTCTCCACGGGTCTCCCAAGCTTCTCTCCGCACCAGCCTTGCACTGGGAAGGCGATTACAGGATTATCCCGGGTGGGCAGAGGAGAGGCGGTAGGGAGGGAAAACCTGAAAACCCCCTCTTTGTCTTAATAACTTTGGGTTTGAGGTTTGCTGTGTTCTAAATTATTTCTTGTTATTGTCTGACTTGGTGCATAGTACAGATAGGTTATTCAAACCCGATGGACTCTGGCACCTGAGCCAACTGGCTCAATGGAGCAATATTTAGTTGTTACTTTACAAGTTTCCAGTAGCCCATAGGACAAAGAAACTCTGACCCTTGTATCAACAACAGAATGCTTATGGGCACTCTCTCTCACAGGAGAAATGAGAGATTTCCTGTATACTTTTATTTGCATGTGGTTAATCTATTGTAATTAAGGTTAAATAAAGTAGAGGAAGTTATTACTCTGAAAATCCAAAGAGAGGCAGATGCTAGATAGCAAAAAAATTATAAATCCCTCTCTTTGCTCTGACAATGGGGAAATTGATAAAACTGTGGGAAATTGACCTATCTCCTGAACTTGTTAAAGACACCTGATTTGTAAAAATCAGAATAGTTTTCAGAAAACAACTCAACTGAAAAGAAAACTCCTATGCGCCGCTTCTAGACCACACTGTTCTTTTATGAAAATCATACTCTTATTCACTTTAAAATGAGACTTTATATGTGGCAGCACTGGAGGTACAATAGAACTGATGAACTAGCCCCTCCCACTCTGGGAGGGCCATGGTCAGAGACAGGCAGATGCTGACCAGATGCCCCATTATAAGTGGTCTAGAAGGCTTCTAGTCTGGCAGCTTGCATTGTCGAAGCACAAAGCAAAGGGGACCAAGTCTTCCTGTTGGTAATGAGAGTGTGGGAAAGCCACACCAAGCAAAGAGGTGTAGGAAGGATGTTCCAGACTGAGGGAACAGCTCACACCCAGGCTTGAAGGTGGAGTGTGCGTGGTGGGTTTAGGAAACTGAGGACTCCCGTGAGGCTGGAATACAGAAAGCCGGGAAACAAGCCTGTGGGCGGACCTGAGGATTTACCAGGTATCCCCGGAGGACAGGAGCAGAGTGACCAGGCTGGAAGAAAAGGTTAAGGTTAAATGAACAAGGAGAAGCAATACTGCCACATGATCCTGTGTAACAGAGACCTGTTCAGTAGATTGGGCTCCACCCTGACACCCTGAAGCCTCCCCTCCTCCATCTGGAGGCGGGCTTCCACCTCCACAAAGCCCTTCCTCCTCTGTCATTGATGAGAAAGCTCAGATACCTGGACTTGATCATTAGCTGAGGCCCTTGGTTTCTAGGAAACCAAAACCAGTAGCTTCTAATCAGATTGGGAAGCTTTGGGGGAGACAGCGTGGAACCTCAATAACTGCATGATTTAATGGAAGAAGCACAGAGTTACATGTGCAGCTCAGACCAGAGCAGGAGGCGGGAGGCAAGGTAGCAAGAGGAGTGATTAAGGAGAGAGGCCCACGAAAAAGCCAACCTTGTTAGGTAGATGTATACATAAATAATACAGATGATAGATCGATAGCTAGATAGATCGATCGATAGATAGATTCCTGCAATTTGTACCATCTACTCGTCTCTTGGAATCTGACTCAAGAGCCTCTGGTGCTTCATTTCTATTGTGCAGTTAAAAACTAAAGTGTGCCTACTCCAACAAAGGTTTTCTTCTGTAGGTCCTTCCAAGTTGGTGCTGGATCCAATTCAGACTAAGAGGAGCACCAACAATTCAGAGCAGAATGGCTTTCATCTGTGAATAATGGGCCACCCTCCGCCCGTCCCCCCACCCCTCACCAACACTCAACATGAAAATACAGGAAGGTAATGACCAGGAATTCTCATCAGGATTCCATGTAACAGTGCCTCCAAGCCACGATCCTCAGACCATAAGGAGTATCCCATTTCCAAGTGGTGAGAGGGACCGTAAACAGTCCAAATTCCTTCCTCATATTGTATTCTTTGATGTTCGTAAAGTTTCACCTATTCTTAAAAAATGCTAAGATTTGAAAAAGTAAATACTGAAGTCTCTATGTATATAGACTATCCTTTTCAACAGAACAATAATCTCCACAAGACATTTACAAGGAACTGAGGTCACACAAAGTATTATTATTAAAAGATTGCCTCCTATCTTTTTACTAACTGAATTGTTTTCTTTTAAATATCAGATTACCTTTTATTTCACTGCACTTTGTAAAGACAAGATTAGAATAAGTGCAATGACATAAACCCTGTCTAACAATGTTTGAGTACGTTAACAGCCCTGGATTTTGGTTCTGGCTTTGTCCCCGACTGGTGTGTGATCTTGTGCAAGGCTTTAAACGTCACTGAGCGTTTAGTTCTCTGTTCGGATATTGATGAAGGTGACGTCTAAGTGGCCTTTCTGCTCTAATATCCTATGGTCTTATCCATCTTTTCTCCGCTTTGGCTAGCATCGTGCTTGACATACAGCAGGTGCTTAATAAATGTCGTGAGTGAATAATGTGGGGTGGTTCTCCACCATGCTTAACAGAGGTAATACAGTTGGAAGTGCTTTGCTCTCACTTACATTGGTGCATGGAGGTTTGTGTGAGCACATGCCCTGTCTGTCAATGGGCAGAGTCACGACTGGTACCTTGCAGGCCCTTGTGCCTATTATTCCAGCAACCAGTGAAAATCTTTAAAAGAATACCATGTGGGCCAAACAAAATATTTCTATTTAGTCTAGAGAGCAAGTTTGTCCTGCAAGATATTTGACTAACCTCCACGTTAGATGTTGAATATATGGTTTCAATTTGGAAAGGAGGATATGGAGGAAGTCACACCATGCCACTTTACCCAGATTCATGTGTGCACACATGGACCCTTACCAGATATGGACCAAAATCAACAACGTGATGAACAGTGATCATTTCCTGTGAAGCACATCAAAATCTAGTAGAAACGATCCACAGAATGGTTAGCATAAGATGTCAGCAGAACATTCCAGTGCAAAGGCACACCCGTAGATAGAGCACCCTGATGGTGATACAGCTGCCCTTGAACTCATACGGACCTGTCTCACAGTCACTTAAGTCCTAAGAGATGAAACTGTGGCTGTTTCCACCTGCAGTGGTAACCAGAACAGCAGAGGCACAGCGGCAAATCATAGCAAATCAGAGATTCAATACAGGAACTCAGGAGGCAAGACCAGGGATGACAGGATGGCCAGATGATAGAAAATGTGTCCGGGGTGGGGGCTTGTAAAAGATGTTAGGACTTCTATCTTATACACATGGGAATGCAGAAAAAGCAAGAGCCACTTTCTTAGAAGAGTCCAAGGAATTTTAAGTCTTGAAAACTTTAAGAGAAGTCAAAGAGTAAATATGATTCCACGGGTCCTTTCGGGCTGAAGACTCATGTCTTTCTCAAGCTCTGGGAAATTTCAAATATTATCTCTTTGATTATTTTTCTCCTTTGTCTTCTCCATTGTGGAACTCTCATTAAAAAGAGGTTGTGATCTTAGAACCTGTCCCCTAAGACTCTTTCCTTTCTTAAACCTTCCATCTCTTCACCGTTTTGAACTGTGTTCCAGAAAAAATAAATCCTTTGGTTTGGTCCTCCAGCTCACTGCTTCAGTCTTGAGGTGTACCTGTCAGTGGGACCTTTTAATTATGATTAGCATAGTTTAACTTCCAAGATCCCGCGTTGTTTAACTAGACCAGCGTATTCTTGTTTTAGAGAGGTGATGTGAGAACCTCTCTTAAGCCTCTGAAGATTAGACATTTTTGAAAAGTCTCGTTTCGTTCTACGAGTATTAACTCGATTTACTCACGTTTTAGCTTCTTCTTTTATTGTGTTTGTGATCCTTCTTGCATGGTGTTGGTTTTCTTCAAGGGTAATGGGCTCTGTGGTTGCACGTGAAGTTTTGTACCTACGATCCACTGGGCCCCTGTGTCTGGATGTCCCTCCTGTGAGTTGCAGGGCACGTCAGGTGTTGGAGGCCAGGCCAACCAAAGAAGAGTAGGCTGTGTTAATGGTCCTGGTTGCCAGGAGCTTTGCATCTCAGTTTGGAAGTTCTCTGTCTTTTCTGACTTCATTTTACTCAATCAAAATTTTATCTATAGTAGTATGAAGACGTAAACAAGACTAGAAAACTTGTTATAAAAGTAGCAATGCCTAATTCCCCACCTTCCGTTCTCTTGCCCAAGAAACAGTAACCACGTTCAATTGGTTTACAATGATTCTTTGGGTGTTTAGCACTCTGAGAGGCTGAGAGACTTGCCCGAGGTCTCACTGCCCGGAAGGGTAATGCTGGGATGTGGACCCAGGCGTGGGTGCCCAACCACCACGCCACACTGCCTGCCTGGGTACCGCCTGCTGTAGCCTCTCCTGGAGGACTTGGCAGCTCCTCGGCTGGGCAGGTTTGATGAAGATGCTCAGCAGCAAAGTGGGAGGTGCCCGAGAACTCCCCACGGAGCATGGCTGCCCCGCCTGCCAGGGGAGAGGCCAGGCGGGAAACGCAGGTGTGCATGTGACCGAAGGTGCCTGCTGCCACGCTGGAGGGGGTGTGTGGTGGAGGCAGGGAGGGTCCTGGCCAGTGAGGAGGCGGCTCCCTGGGCCCACAGCCAACCTCCCTGGGCCCAGAGTGTGTGTCTTCCGAGCAGGGAGCCGATGGGGGTCTGGGAGCTGTGTTGGGCGGAGGGGGACGAGGGCCGCCCTGAGCTAGATCACTATCCTGGGAATAGAAAAAAACAGTTGATCAGAAGCTCTGAGCTTGAGGGTGAGGTTTGAAAACTATGGGCTCCTTCCAAGATAATCTGTTCTTTGATCTTGGGCCATGACATTCCTTAGAGAAGGGTCTACCATCTCCTGCATGGAGGATACAGTACTGCCTACCTCCATTCTGGGGAATGATTACAATCCAGCATTCGGTTACGGAAGCTCACTTCCCCCCATGAATGGCACCCCAGCCCTCACCTGTCCCAGGCGCTCCATGCCTTTCCACCCCTCTGGCCGGGGCTCCCCATCGCTGCCTCGGTGGTAGTGGTGGTGGTGACAGAACTAGAGAAACAAATTCTTCTTAAACACCCATTTGATTTATTTTTATTTTTTGCACTGCCTTCATTCCTACTCCAGAGGCACCTGATGCTGGCAAGCTTGGTGCTTTTTGGGTGGCTTATTGGGTAAAGCAGTTTGCTTCCTAGCTTGCCCTGCCCCCTGTAGCAGCCAGCTTTCTCCAATCCGTTACCACTGGTCCATTTGCTTTCCAGCATCCCCAATTTTGTTAAAGTTCTTTCCTTCCAGGCTGTTTGTCCTTGTGGGTTTATGTGTTAAGAAAAGACAAACAAAAAAAATCTCTTTACAATTATTTTAGAGGGGTTCGGAAGGGAGAATAAGAAAACAAGAGCTCTTATCATCATCACCATCATCGTCATCTTCAGCACCACCATCATCTTCATCACCACCAACATCACCACTGTCACCATCACCATCTCCACTGAGATGTTGCTCCTTCTCCTCTCTGGGTCAGAGCTACCTGGACACTGGCCTGTTCTCTGGTCCCCAGGTCCACTCCTGCTTTTGTCTGGATATCAATACTTGAAAGCAGGCCCTCAGTTAATCACACATATGCAGGAACTCCTGCTTCCCCTTCTCCCATCCCTTCCCTCTGGGCTCCCAGCATCCTCTAACCTCCCCTTCTTCCATAGAACTTTCTCCTACAAATATCTGAGGCATGAATCTCCGGCAGGCTTTTTTCTTTTCTTTTTTTAACATAAATCTTTTCCCTATGTTGATCTGATCCACTTGGCTTTTTAAAGGAGCTTTAAAAAATTTCTTGTCTGCCAATGGCCCTCTTTCTTATTACTCAAACCAGTTATAATTTTATTATTAAAGTATATTTTTTCTACATTTCATGAAATTTTGGGTGGAACTGGGAATAGTTGGAAGTACTCTTATCCAATATTGAGGTTTAAACATTCAGGTCGTCTTTTTTCCCCTTTTTTGGTGGTTAGAGGGTGAGCTGGCAGTTTTGTCAAACTAAGAACGAACGGTTTTTGCCACACCAAGATTATTCTCCCATATTTTCTCCTATGCAGTACTTTGGGTTATTTTTTCATATTTAAATCTTTGGTTCATTTGAAATTTTATTTGGTGTTAGATGGAGAGAGGGATATAGATTTTTAAAAAATGTTTAGCCATTTGTCCAAACATTAGTTATTGACTTGTTTTTTTTTTTATTGGAAATATATACTCTGTTAACTCATGTAGCTTCATAAGATATATTATTATCTTATGGATTAAGTTCTTTATAATTCTTTTTTAGCTTTTTTGGCAACCTGTATAAATTTGTTCTATTACATACATTTTTGAATAATTTGGGAAAGTTAAAAAATCCCATTAGAATTTGGGTGTGCTTGAAATTATTTTTATAGATTCATTTAGGGAGTATTGGCATTTTAATAATTATAAGCCATACTTCAGCCTCTTGAATGAGTCTAAGTTATCCAGCCAGCTGAAGTAATCGTTTATTTTAAGATGTAATAAAATTGTCTCAACATCCATCTCACACCTGATAGAAGTCCCAACACACTACTCAGTCTTTCTGGGATTTCATGGCAATGGAGGGGTTTGGTGTTTATTTTTCTCCAAGCCAGTTCCATTTTCCTGCATCCACGGAATTCTTGATCTCCACTCTGGCTCTGTCCCCTGCACATCTGCCCTTTCTCCAGTCCACACACCCCACTGGACCATCTGATCTTTTCACTGGCACTAACTCAAGGCCATGAGCACACTAGATAGGCGACTTCAGGACGATGTTACAGTCTGAGCCCTGGAGTCAGAATGTCTGGATCAACAGCTAGACTCCATTTGCAAGCTGTGCACTTGGTCAAATTACTTACTTCTCTGCCTGAACTCCTCATCTGTAATAGGAAATAGGATTTTTGTGATAATTAAATGACACAAACAGGCAAAGTTGTGCATTGCATTGTCTAGAAAGTAGGTACTCAATAAACACGAGCTGCTCTCATCACCACCACCACCACCACCACCACCACCACCACCACCACCATCAAAGGTTTGAAGCCTACACAAATGGGTTACATATAATGGAGCACAACAAATGACTTTAAACTGAATATTGAACGTGTTTACTCTTAAAAGTCCCTATACTTGTCCCCTTACAGGAGGAAAGTCCTCACTCTCTCTTTAAGCTCCAGTTGGGCCCCTGACTTTGATCTCTTTCCTTCCTTTTCCTGGTTTACTCACCTTCAGCCCAATCTCACTACCTTAATTCTCATCCATTATAGCAAGGAACAGGAATTATCTTTCCAAAATTAAACTAGCCCATCAAGGTGTTTGACTCAAAAACAGTTTTCTCTCTCAAAAGGGATTCTGTAGTCAAGTCTTACAGCTCAAAAACTACCAATTATTTTTCCCTACTTCACAAAGTTAAGATAGCGTAACTAAAAGTTATGTCTCTCCATTTTATCAAAACTTTATTGTCCATATAGAGTTTTGTTGTTTTCTCCATAGAGCATTTGTCTTGTTAGTTATTATATATAAATTGTTTTTATAAGTGGAATTTTATTTATTATACTTTATAACTGGTTATTGTTAGCATGAAAGTAATTACTTTTTTGTATATTTGTTTTGGAACTGGAGTCATATTACCATTGTTTCAAATAGTTTTCTCAGTTTATTCTCTTGAGTTTTCTCTGGTATATGATCATTTTATCTTCACATAATGACAATTTTGCTTGCATTTGCCAATACTTATAACTTTTTGTTTTGGCTTATTGTGCTGGCTTAGACAGTTATGTGTCAGTGATGATAATGACCCCCTGATATCGATGGATTCTACTTGCTGATACTTTGTTTAGGATTTATAAGTAAAACAAGGTCTCCAGTTTTCTTTTTGGTCATTAAAAAAAATTAGTTTCATGTGTATAAAACAATGTAATAGACATTTGTACCCCTCACAAAGTGATAACCCCCTTCCCTCCATCTACTACCCCTCTGACATCGTATATAGCTGTTACAATTCCATTAACTCTATTCCCTATGCTTTACTCCACATCCCGTGACTGTTTGTAATTATATACAACTATATATAATTATAGTTGACATTCAATATTATTCAGCTTCAGCTTTAGGTATAGGTCTACTCTTTTTGATAGGTTTGTTATAGTGTTTCTCTGGCTATATAAAAACAATAAAAGCATTGAGAAGTACTCCTTTTTCTGAGTTCTGGAACAATTTAAATAATTTCTGTGTTATCTATTCTTGGATGGTTTGAGCCATGTAGGCTGCCTGGGCCTGGCCCCTTTCACGAGAAGCTCTTTCATAATTGTCTCAAAGTTTATTTTAGGTTTTCTATTTCTTCATGATAAAGGAAATTTATTGTTTCTAGAATGATTGTCCATATCATCCAAGTTTTTGAATTTACTTCCACAGTTTTACAAGGTATTCTTTAATACTTCAAAAACTTTCCCCTGCATCTGTGGTTATCTGCCCTTTCTTTGGTCTAATTTTTGGATGTTTGTATTTTCCTACCTTTTTTCTTCTTTAAGGTAGATTATGACTTGTCTTTTTTAGTTTTTTGTGTCTCTTGAATTAATACATTCTACTGCTTTTAGGTTTTCTAGTTTAAACTCCGTTTCATGCCTCTCATGTTTATTTCCTTCTGTTTTAGGTCAGTTTTTTTCCCCTAAATTTTTGAGTTTTGCAATTTATTTCACTCTTTTCTTATTGGGAAGTTATTGTTTGTTTCTGCTTATTTATTTCTAGCTTTATTGCACTTTAGTCAGAAAATGTGATCTAATCTCTTCCTGCTATTAAAAATATGTTGAGATTGCCTGTATGGCATAATGTGGACTTTATGTCCAGTATACAATTAAGATCTATAATTATTTCATAAATACTTGAAAATAACATATATTCTCTAATATTATAATGTAATATATATATGATATGCATATATCACATATATATTTCTATACATATATAATATTAATTATATATTGAGACCATCCATATCCATACATTTTATATTCTTGATCTGTCAAGGACAGAGAGAGAGTTGTAGAATTAATTTTTTTCTCATTCACCTCTCTCATTTTCCTAGAGTTTATTGTATAGGGAATTGTCTCTCAAAGTGTGGCTCCCGGACCAGCAGCATCAGTATTACATGAGACCTTGATAGAAATGCAAAATCTTGAGCCCTACCCTAGACCTGCTGGATCTGAACCTGGGACTGGACCAACAATCTGTGTTTTAAGAAGCTCTCCGTGGTAGTAGGATGCACACATTTGAGGACTACTGGAGAAGGTACGAGGTGGGATCTCACCGGGTCTCACTTTGTCCTGAGAAATCGTTCTTTTGTCCCGCTGGTTTGTGATGCCACCTTTTTTAATAACTTAATTCTGTTTCTGAAGTCTTCATTCTGTACCATGAACCCATATCACACTGTTTTAATTTTTGTAGTTAATAATCAAAGGCAGACAAATTCGGATTCGGCAATATGTTTTTCCTACTAAATTTACAAAGATTCAAAAACTCAATAACTGTCACTGTTGACAAGAATCTAATGAACTAGATGCTCTCCTCCATTGGATGATGAGTATATAAAAGAAAAGAAAAGAAATTTTCTTCCTGAAAAGAAATTATGGCAACGTGTCTAAAATGTCTTAACCTTTGTTTCAGTAATTCTACCCCTAAGAATTCATTGTCAGAAAATAATCAGAACTGGTGGAAAATTTATATTTACATTGCCTTTTGTTTGTCTGTTCATTTATACTGTCAATTAATAATTTATTTCTAATGAATAGAATATTTTCTGGAGAAGTTATGGGTTTACAGAAAAATTGAGCAGAAAGTACCATGTATTCCTGTATACCCCTCCCCTCCAGTTTCCCTTTTTAGTACCATTTTGCAGTGGTGGTGGGTATTTGTTACAACTCATGACATAATGTTAAGACATTATTATTAATTAAAGTCCATAATTTACATTAGGGGTCAATCTTTGTGTGGTACATTCTATGGGTTTTGACAAACGTATGACGTGCACTTACCATTACAGTATCATACAGCATAGTTTCACTGCCCTAAAAATCTCCTTGTTCTACCTATTTGCTGTTTTAGGTAGAGAAGACTCTAGATCACCTAAAGGTCAACAATACAAGAATGCTTAAATAATTTGTGATGTATTTAATTCAAATGAAATATTATGCAGCCATTAAAAATAATGTTCCTGTAAAATACTTAATGACTTGGGGAAATGTCCATGATATATAACTAAGTTTTTTAAAAAAGTATACCAACTGTATTTGTAATATCGTCCCAACTTTGCAAAAGAATAATTATGTATGCTCATGAGAAAAAAAAATACTCCAAAGGGAGGAAAAGGCTAAAGGCGCTACATCAAAATGCCTAGAAAGTCTGTGAGAGGCTAAAAGTAGCTTGTGGGATGAACCGCAGCCTGTGGCATAAGCCAGCCTGGGTCAGCGTCATGGCTCGGCCACCTGAGAGCTGTGTGGACTCAGGAAAGTTACTTCTTTTTTCACGTTTATAAAATTGTCTAAAAGAAGTATGTATTGCTTTTAAAAGAGGAAAAAAATAAAAACAACAACAAAAAAGAGGAAGTGATGAAAAAGCAAGAATAGAGATAATTGGGGTCATAAGGGGCTGTAAGTGGAAAAATTCCCTACCCAAAGCGGCTGAAGCAGAAAAGGGAAGTTGTTGACTCACAGAATTGCAAAGTTCGTAGGAGGGCTGGCTTGAGGCAGAATTCAAATGATGACCTGAGACCCCGTTTCCTCTGCCGCTCAGGTCATTACGTGGCTCTTTCTGGGCCTGGGGCTTCTCTCCGCAATAGCTTCAGACCTTACGCGGTTCTCACAGTCCTCTCAGTTCACAGCCAGTGAGAGTTTTCCAGAATTCCCAAAGAAAATCTCATCTCATCTCATTGGCTCTGTTGGAGTCACATGCCCATCTCTCAACCAATTCGAGTGGTCAGGGAAAATTAAATGTGCTGATTGGCTTAACCCTGAAATCACTCAACCTCGGGAATCAAGCATGGAGTCCACTTCCCCAGAACCATAGAGGCTGACAGCAAGTGAAGAGGGGATTCTCCAAAAGGAAATGTTAGCTGGCAATAAACAAAAGATGCTCTTTGTCTCTGAAAGAAGGTAGCTCTACAATTCTGCCAGCTGTTTTGAGTGCATCCTTGCCCATCTTGGAATAGTTTTGGGGGGTCTTTGCTTTTATGCTCACAGTAGAGATGGCTGTATTGCTTTTTCCCAAACGGAGACTGAGCCAGGTGGTGAACAACTGGTTCTCAGCACACTGAACTGCGAGCTTATTGTTAATAGCTCTCAGTTTGTGCTTTCAGCATTTCACATAAAAAGGATTTCATTAAATGCCCTTTCTAAACTGTCCAAGACTATTAGCTGTCTGAGTGTTATGGGGAATCATAGAGAAGGTACCCTGAGGCAGTGATGGGGGATGGGGGATCTTCATTTTATTGTAACCCAAACACAGCGTCTTGGATGTCTTTTATGACCTCTCCAAGAAGACAAAAGACTGGTATAACAATACTCTTGCCAATTTGCTGAAAAGTTTATCATTCTTAGTTTCGCAGCTGGAGCTCCTCACCCCAATTCAATATCCTTGAACTAAACAGAGTCCTCACTTTATGGCTGTTATGAAACTGTATTCTTGGACCAATGACAAACTTTGACTCCTCTAAAATCATGGCCAGTTGAACCCACTGTGTCACTGAGATTGGCAATAAAAGCAGGTTGGATATTAAGCAGATACACCTGCTTCTCAGGCATCTATCAGGTGCCAAAAGATAGACTGATTGTGTGGACCATGCCCCGTGCCCTGGGAGGAAAGGAATGGAATGGAATTCCCTTGGAAAGTTGGGGCCCCAGGGAGTACTGATCAATAAACTTCCCTTCAAAGCAGGCTACACTTCCATCTGACAGTGAAATGGTCCAGTTTTCTTGGACTATGAATATGGAGAGACCTTTAGCCCCACCTTAGTCAACACATGAGAAACTATATGATTCTGGCAAGAACCCATAAAGAAGAAGGTACTAGAGCAAGGCACACGCACCTTGTCATTTCATTGCCTCAATAAAATGGGATTTCATTACTTTGGCCCTGTCATCATTCTTATCTTGCCTGCTGCCTCTTTCTCTATTTCCTGACTTGTGGTGGGGTGCCCAGTTACTTGAAAAGAGTCAGTTTTTCAAGGCAAAATACTACATTTCTATTAGTAATGTCGCTGTTTATACCATATCTTTGCTGTGCAAGTTACTGTGCTGAGTGAATTCCATACATTATTTTGAATCCTTACAGCAACTCTCTACAGTGGTTTTCACAATTATCATTGTAAACAGGAGGAAACTCAGGCTCTGTCTTGCTAAGTAACGTGCCCAAAGTCATACAGCTCTATTGATAAAACTGGAGTTTGGAAACTAAACCTGCTGATGGTAAATACTGTGCTTCCTTCCTCGTTATCAATAGTTGACAAAAATGTATTTCCTTCAAATTCACTTAGGCAAAATTTAGCGTGATTCCATTTTTATGACTGCTGTCTTAATCCAGCAGCCTCCATGACATTACAAGCCTAATCCTTGGGATGACTGCTTGTCTGAGAGAATAGTCTTCTCAATGCATAACCATTCCACAGGAGCTTTCCAGAACCTTCCATGGGGGTCCGTGCCATGAGGTCTTGGCAAAACCATTTAAGAACAAAATACCTCGCTTTCTCCATCAGAGCGTCTCTGCCCCACCTTGGTTTGGGTCGCTCGCTCGGTTCAGCAGTGCTTCTGAGCAGAGCAAGACAGCCTGTGGCCTGACCTCAGTGTTTGCACTTATCCTCCGTGAAATGCTACTAATTGCTTTGCAATTGTATATTTTGATGCAAGATAAGGTTGGAACCAGCTGTTTAAAAAACAAATAGCTTTAAAACCCATTGTGAAGTGATGACGTCACGCAGGAAACTGCTTGGGTTTCTGCCACTGGAGAAGACGCTCGTGGGTTCCTGTTAGACAGACTGTTCCTTCTCAGCCACACAGAGGCTGGCTCCGGGACAGCGGCTGTGGACATGCCGTGAGAGCCACATCTGTTTGGAACTCTTAAAGAGGAATGGGGTTGGGTTTTCCCTCCTTTAACTCTAGAGAAAAAAGAAAGAAAAGAAACCACTTCCTGTCAGTAAAGTCCTGTGTTTCTAGCTTCGTTAACTTCTCTCTCGCTGAAAAACTGCTTTTCAAGAACCATTCTAAAGAGGCTGTACCCAGGATTTGGAATTGGCGTTTGAAAATGTTGCCTCCAGGGAAAAACTCATAAAGCCACCAATTACTCTGTGGACAATTTTTGGCTCCGTCCCTTCTTTATGCATTGGGCCATGCTCACAGCCCTGTGCCCGCAGCAGCCTGGGACAGTCTTCTGCTCCCTGGTTTACATCCTGAAAGAGGTGAAGTACAGACTGTGGTCTATCACCTCAATGGAATACTTTAAACCCCTTGAAAAAGAACCTGATTAAAAATGGCAATTTCCCCACAGTGATTATTCTCCAAACTAATTCAGTGACTGGGTCATTCATTCAAACAACACCTTTTTGAGCCCCTACTCTATGCAAACACTGCCACAGGTTCTGCGGGATTTGAAAATCCATGACCAATCGCCTGTATTCAAGCCCACGGTCCAAGAGAGGAGGCAGAGGAATAAAGAACCCGAAGTCCCCATGGTAAGACCTATAATGCTTAGGACCCTGGGAGACCAGCCTGGCTGTGGTAGGCATGGGGCGGTGAAGGAAATGATGACCAAAGAGGGCTTCCTGGAGGAGGTAACCCCAATCTGAACTTTGAAGAACATAAAGGAGTTAGCCAAAGTGTTTAAGACAGGAGCAGCAGCCTGTACAAAGGTGTAGGAGCGAGAAGGGAAGTACACTGTAGGCTGCAGCACTATATATAAGGGGACAGAGGGAGGAGACACGATTGGGGAGCAAGGCGCAGGGCAGGTCATGATGCTGGCTGCTGTCATCATTGCCCCTGTGGTAAGTCCCTCATCTTTGGTCCACGGGAGCATCTCAGCCCTGAGAGGTATCTGTGCCTGAGTCTCCTTGCAACCACGGAGCCCATCAGAGAATCTCTGTGGGCATGGACACTCTTCCCTTCAATGGCGATTATCACGGTCTAGTTCACATTTCCCAAAGCACGTGCACACACATGCATGCATGCATACAGAAGTTCCAAACAAGTCATTATTCAATGTCTACAGTAATTCACCTACACTGTTGCTTAGGTGTGGGGGTTTGGAGTAAATCCGACATTGAATCTGGTCTAGCAGCCTCGTCTCCATTTATAAGGAAAGGCTCCCCATGGCCGGTAGGCAGCACCCCTTAGATACCTCTGCTCTCTCTCTCTCTCTCTCTCCCCTCCAGGACTCCTGTTCTTTACCTCTCCTCCTCCAACAATGCCCTCACCTCCCTTCTTATTCTAGCTACTCACCACTCCCACCCCTCACAAAAGGTTGGCGCTGCCAGGTGAAGGGACGGGGGGTTTCAGGTCTGAAAGCTCTGTGGGGGCTGCTGAGGAAGGTCATCTGCTGATGGTTCTACTTTTCTTGATTTTTTTTCCTTTGGTGATCTCCACTACCTTTGAAAAAATTCGCACATCTTACAGCGGGAATGTAAAATTCCTGTCCAAAGCCCTGTAAACTGTATTGACAAGAATCAGAATCCTCTCTGTTTGAGTAACTGAACTTGTCGAGCCAGAAATGGATTTATCCTTCTTTTCACCTTTGTGTCCATTTATTTGACATGAATAAAAGCATCCAGCTACTCGTTCCTAATTCCTCCAGACGGGAGGGTAGGATAGATTCATCCCAAGAGGTTCCACGCATTTATACCTACTGGGTTTTACCACTGGGCTCACCGTTGTACATGGATTATTCAGGGCTGAGCCCTGTGCCACGCAGGTACCCAGTAATTTCTCTTTATTTTTTTCAGTGAATGAATAAATAAATCAATGATTCCTAACACTCACAGTTAACCTGTAAGTTAGGTAAGATTATTTGCAATTTAAAAATGAGAAAGCTAAGGCTCAGAAAGGTTGAGCTGCCCATGGTCATTTAGGTGCCAAATGATGGATTTTGGTCTTTCTGGCCTTACAGTTCATGCTCTTTCAGAAAACTATGAAATTGTTCATCTGCTGACTCATTCAAAATAGTCCATGTCAACAACAGTAGCCCTTTGCATGGACACCTTTGGTGATCGTCTTAGTGCTAGGTAAGGGGGCTGTGGATTTGGGTAATTCTTCATGGCCCCGTTTACCATTTCTTAGTTGCCTCCCTCCCTAGAGTTGTTTCCTTTGTCCATACCCAGTACAGCACTTCATTCGTTCGTTCATTCATTCATTCATTCATTCATTCCATAGACATTCTGGAAGCATCTATTATATGCTAGATATGCAACGGTAACGCCAACAGCTCCTCCCTTTAAGGATCCTAGAATTTATCACAGTGTATTAGTCGCCTATGTGACCCGCTTAAGGACAAAGACAGAGTCGTAGGAGTATTTCTGTTTCCAGCACCTGACAAAAGTCCTGGTTCATGAGAGACCCTCGGTAAATGTTGGTTGAATTGGATTGATATGGTTTCTGGTGTAATAATGGATACTACATATAAATCTGTTCCACGGGCCACAGCCATGCTTTGGGGGCCATGGGTATTAAGCCTTTCAGATAATTGAACTGTAATTTAATCAACGGCACACTTGCCTTAACATGGAGAATTGCTAGAGGGGTTACATTCATTTCCTTCCCTCCAGTTAAGAAGCAATCATGGTCATTCCTTATGCAACAAGCCAGTAAGAACTCATTTAATTTTTTTCCTTATTAGTTTTTAAAACTAGGTTAGTATAGATATGGTACAAAATCTTGAAGTAACAAAAGGGTATAAAATTAAAAATAAGCCTCTGGCCCCTGGCCCCAGCCACCTACCTCTCATCCCCAGAATGAGCAGCTATTCCCAGTTTTCTTGAGTACACTTGCTAAGAGCATATGCAGGTGGGCTTACCTGTATACCTGCATTCACCTTCTCCACCCAACAGAAGGTGGTATGTTATCCACTGTTCCACACTTGGCTTTGTTTATTTAATGCTAAATCCTAAAGAACTTTTCATGTTCTCACGAAGATATCCTCATTTTTAAGTGGCTACTTATTGTTCTGTTATATGGATTGTACCATATTTTAACCAGCACCCCTCCCCCCACTGCCGCCATCAAGGCACATTCAGTCTATTTCCAAACATTTGTTTTATTACTAACAAAGCCACAGTGGATATCCTTGCCCATATATCATTTTGTACATCTACCATGCAGCTGTAAGATAAATTCCTAACAGTGAAATTTCAATAAATTAATTTCACTATTTAAATTTAAATTTATTAATTTTAATAAATTAAATGAAATAACTTCCTAGAAGTGCTGGGTCAAAGGATAGATGCATTTTTTTTTTTAATTAAAATCTATTGGGGTAGGGGGGGAGGGGGAAGGTAGATGACGGTAAAAGGGATCAAATATATGGTGATGGAAGGAAAACTGACTATGGGCAGTGAACACACAATATGATATATAGATGATGTATTACAGAAGTGTACGCCTGAAATCTATGTAACTTTGATACATGCCTTTGTAAGATAGACATTATCAAATTGCTCTCCACAGGAGTTGTGCCCACTTGCACACTTACTGTCATGATGGGTCATCAAACTTTTTGATGTATGCTAATCTCACTGTAATTTTAATCTTCATTTCTCTTTCTTTCTTTCTCTTATTTACTTAATCTTCATTTCTCTTTCTTTCTCTTATTCACTTTTCAATAACCCAGTTTTATATTAAACCATAATTCTCATGATGTCAAAGATACTAAAACCAAAAATGTTGTGTTCAGCCTGGAACTAAAATGATATTTAGTTTTATAAGTTACAATTTTATACCACTGCTCATCCCAAAATAAATTTGTGGCAGGTTAACAAAAATCATACAAAACAATGAGAAAGAGAAGGAAAGGGAGTTGTGTAAATCAAGAGAAAGGAAAATAGAGGAAAAATGGTAAGATGAAAAAAGGGAAATTTAGTATAACAAAATGTACATTATTCAGGTCCAAAAATTTACTAATTTTGGTCTACGATTTTGGCCCTGAGCTTCCTGGAGGTCAAGGCAACAAGGAAAATGTAATCAGTTAACAAAGGTACATTATTCATAAGGAAAAGAATAATACTTAAGAAAATCAAAGGTTTTTGGAGTTTAAATCTAAGAGAAATTCGCATGGTTTATCACGGAAGTGATTCTAGACAGCATAACAGATAATCTCCTCGACAAGACCCCTAAAACAAAAGGAACAGTAAATGTTTGGGACTACAGAGCTACTATTTTGGTAAGAACACCTCCTTTCTTCTGGGCACCAACTCCCTGATTTTCCGTGGTCCTGGTGGCGTCAACAGCACACCTCCTCTTCCCCACTGTGAATGCTCTCACAATGAACCACACCAGAAATGCAGAGGCCTAAGAGCATTGCTTTAGCTCATGGGTCTGCAGGTTGATGATTTAGTCTGGGCTCAGCTGACCAGTACTTCTGGTCTTGGCTGGGCTCTCTCCCAAGCTTGGGGGTCACCTGGCTGTGGCAGGAGCCCCTGGGGCATCTCGGTTCTACTCTGTATGTCTCTTGGCCTTCGGCATGCCGGCCTGGCATATTCTCATGGCACAGCAGAGTATGAGGGGTGGAAACAGCCTGCATCACATCTATTAAAATCCCATTGGCCGAAGCAATCACATGGCCAAACTCAGAACCAAGGCATGGAGAAGTAGACGCCTGATGGGCAGAACGGCAAAAGCACCTGGGAAATGGGTGGATACAGGGAAGGATGCTACACTCTACCACAGGAGGCAGGTGACCTCAGCTTTGCCAGGTGACGGGCAAACCCAAACGGTCTTCACCGAGCCCAGCAAGGTATTGATACATAAATCCTGAGAGGCAGAAGCTCGTGTTTTTACTGGATTGTTCAGCTGAGATTTCAAGCAGCCATGTTCCCCACTGCTTGCTGCAGCAGGAAATGAGAGCAGCATTTAAAGAGAAGCAGAGACAAGAGTGGATCCACACAGAAAGAGCCATATGGTGGGAAGTCCCTTCCGCTCTTACTTTGTGTCTGCCGGCCACTCCAATACTCAACCAGTCCCCGAGCCGATCGTTTTCCCATTTGATGTATCAAGTGGAACTCAAGGGCGTGGATACTGGATCCAGTCCTCCTGGGTTCAAATCCCAGCTCTATCACTAAAGAACCATGTGACTCGGAGGCAGGGTACTTCATTTCTTTGTGCCTCAGTTTCTCTATCTCTAAAATGAGAATGACAAGTCTTACCTCACCTTAAATATGTTAATGAATGAAAGGACATAGAACAGTGCTTGGTGCGTAAATGCATGGTAGTTACTTTTTGTTGAGCTTAGTTTGCTCTATTTTTTGTCATTTGCAGTAGAAACCTTCCTGGCCAACAGAGTGACTTTTGTGGGTGGTATCTCATTGGGATTTGGTGGAACAACAAGGCTACCTCATATGGTGACAGAGCCTCTAACGTCACCCAAAGCCATTGCCCTGCCTCCCAACTGTCAAATCTACCAACCAAGAAAAAACAAACTGAATACTGTTTGCTTGGATTAGCCTAACCTGTGACTGGCCCGGTGGTGTGCCAGCTATAGAGTCATCATAATTAGAGG